>NC_080566.1:25930000-26241250 GCF_030253575.1 Rhododendron vialii | reverse complement strand
CGAGACTTGCAGGAAACACTTTGCACAAGAAGGCGTCATCCGAGGGTTCATTCCGAAGAAACAGAGACATGACAGTTTTATACTAAACCAGATGAGTGTACGCCTCGGTCTTGTCGTAGTATTTGGCAAACTTGGGTTGGGTGAAGCCCTTGGGAGGGGTAACCGAGTCGATCTCTCTTGTGAAGGGAGAGGTCGTGAGTCGAGTAAGTCGCGCGTCGCAATGAGGTCGGATCGAACGGTCGGGGCCGTCTGGACGCTCGGTCGCTGTACGCTTCTTGGGGACGAGTTTGTCCAATCGTTCATGTTCCTTTCTCTTTGGATCAATACTAACCGATTTCTTGGGAAAGCGCTCTTGGCAGTGATGTCGGTAGCTGTCCCGAGCGGAAGGCTCGAGGCGCTCGGTGATCGGGCTCCTGCTTTGTGCGCCGCCTGGGTGCGAGATGATGGGGCTTCTGGCTCCGGAGCCCTTCAGGCGCTCGCGGTATCCTCTGGTTTGGATCTCTACAAGGCCGTCATCTCCCCTGGCTGCCCTTGTGAGGCTAGGGGTAGATTCCTGGCCCGTCCTGCCCACTAGGATCGAGTGGGTGGAGGAGGCAGAGACGCTCCCACCACCGAGCCTGTCAAAGCCGATGGCCTCCTTCGATGTTGCACAGGGGAGCGGGAACGGTCCCTGTGCGATGTGTCTTTTGGGGCTCGAGTGTCCGCCGCTCTTGGTGACTCGAGGCGATCCTTGACTGAGGGGCGGGGTCTGTGCTCTAGCAGGTGACCGCCTTCGTGACTGTGAGGGGAGGCGCGACGGTCCTTTCTTCCGCCGCGACTCCCAAAGGAATGAGATGGGGACATTTGGAGGAGGTGCTTGATCTCCGCCAACTCGTCTTGGACGTGTCTATCACGGTCCATCACCGTCGTGAGATCATCTATTTTCCGCTCAAGGTGGCGGATGTAGGAGTGGAGCTCGGAGGATAGGCCTGCTTCTGGAACTGACGCTCCGGGGCCGATTCTGTCGGATACATGGGTCTTTCCTAGGGCGGCTGCTCCGCCGAAAGTCAGGCTGTGATCCACGAGGGAACCGAGCCCATGGGCGGTGCCACCGTGATGGGCGTCGTCGATCTCGACCATGTTTGATTCAGGAACGCTGAATGGAGTAGAAGAAAGGAAGGGGGGGGGAAGTGGATGTTGAATTGATGGCTAGGTCCCTAGCGGAGTCGCCAATTGTGGGGGTTCGATTTGACGGGACCTTGGCCTGGGTTAGGTTTCTCCTTCCGCTACTCCGCTCCCCTGCCTCTGGACCTGCAACAAGTCACTAGGGCTGGAATAGCCCAGTGACCCTCCGACGATCAAGTTAGATGTAGGGAGAGAGATTTAGGTCTAGGGTTAAGGGAGAATGGCATACCTCTCAAAGATGAGTATCCCTTTGTATTTATAGACCTAGGTTTGCTTGGCCTCCAAGCTAGCACGTGAAGGATACGCTCGGGTAACCGCCTCGGATGACATCACAGATGACGGATTGGATAAGACGGTTACGGAGCACATGGCCAGACCTGGCCCAGATGATCCTTTCCGACACGTGTCGCTTTTGGTCCCCTCCTGCTATGCTACACTCTTTAAAGAGACCTTAAGGGAATGCACACTTCGGTAATTAACCGAAGTGTCAACAAGAGACCTGATGCTAAGCAAGTAAATAGAAGGATTTAAACTGTCCGCCAGTGCAATCCTGTAGGCCGTGTCGATATGAGACCTCGGTTAATGGGTTTCGGCTAGATTACCGAGGCAATGACCGATGCCCACACAATAGCCCCTCAAGCCCCTGGAGCCTTGTACCCTTGCTTTAGGGTATTGACCTCATCATACGAAACATCAGGCCTCGGATCTTTTCTTAGAGAACCACCGGAGAGTACGCCTGCCTCGGTAGATCCCGTTCCGCCTGTGTCAGAGAAGAAAGCCACGTGTCAGCAGTTGCCGAGGTCTCAGCATAGACAGGCTGTTTCGGCACGTGCCATGTCAGTTGATTGGTACGAAACGTCGCTTCGGTGACACGCGTCGTCACGCCTAAGGTCTGATCATCCGGCACCTGTCCTCGGTGCAGAGCCCTTGATACAGGCCGTCCGATGGTAACACGTGTCGACGATCTGACGGCTCGGTGCACGACGCCTCGTTTCCCGCGCGGCCTTCCATCTCTCCCATTATAAATAGGAGAGACAGAGGTAAGACAGTCACTTTTCCTCTGCTCCTGAAGTCGAACCGCCGCTGCCGTCTGTTTTCAGCTTTCGATCGAGATTTTGAGCGTTTTGGACGCGGATCTCGACACGAAACTCAGGTATGACGATCTTCAGTTGCTGGTTTTCATGTTTTAATCATTCTCTTCAAGCTTTCTTCCCTTTAATCCACATTTCTCAAGCGTTGTGGCTGTACCGCCGCTCGCCGCTGTTCGCCCTACGGCGGCGCTGGGCGTCTCCAGCGCTGTTCTTAGTTTTCCCAAGCTCCAAATTCGACCCGAGGCCAACATTCTTCCCAAGGCTAATCTTCAACCCGAGACCAAAGAAACAAACACCGGACTCGGTAACCTTTCTCGGGGAGAGGTCCCCAGAAACATACCTGGTTAGGTCCGTTCCAAACCTAGCTTACTAATAGTAAGAAATTAAGGGGCAAGCCAAAACCTACTCCTAACAAGTTGCTAGCTTTTCATCAGCCGTTGCGCGCTAGCGCGCTTCTGTTTTTCATCAGTCGTTGCGCGCTTCTGTCTTGATTTGAGTTAAAATGAGGGAGATGTGAGTAATTAACTGGATTAATTTTTTTCAACTCAGTTACAGTAATATGGTCACATCTTTTCATGGGCAAATAATTTTATATCCAAACCACTTGAGCAAAAAGAAATACTTAACAAATTTTTTAATGATTCAAACTATGTGCAAATCAAAAATTGGGAGTGTCCAGAGAGCGAGCCATCGAATTTAAGCCCGTGCATTTTAGAATAGTCGGCCTTAAGATCTTCTTACAGGCCGCCAACTCTTTTGAAGGGTTTGAGATGCTTTCTGCAGGCCCCTAGATCAGGTGGCTGCCACCGAATCTTTTCGTTCTATATCCATAACCTTTATTTTTATTTTTGTATTTATTTTCAATTAGTGTTTGTCGATCCCTTCCCCTGTCCCGGGTGGAATTTACTTGCTGTCATCGTATCTCATTGGTTTAAAGGCTAATAAAAAGTAATTGTGAAACCAAATAACGTGCATGAAAATGCCCTATGTCAAAAAACTACGGCGAACCTTTTGGTTGGGCAAAGTGGAGTACTGCCTAACACATTCCCCGTAGAGTATCTATAACGACCCGATCCAGGTGACCTGCTAACCATTTGCCTAACCACACGACTCAAAAGATTAACCTCAAATTATATAGTAGCTGGCTGGCCTTAACTCATATATAGCCTCAACTTCCACTTACCCACCAATGTGGGACTTTATTCCCAAGTGGGTTTTCACAATCTTCCCACATTAGGTGCAATGTCCTCGTTGCATTGGCCCAGCAACCTTCTTCTGGTGGTCAAAGTATGGCACTTAGTTCTGTATAACACAATCAGTGTGCTCGTATCAGATTCTAGAGGTGGCCTACACCATGTAGACCAGAGTTGTGCTCTGATACCAATTGTGACGACCCGACCCAGCTGACCTACTAACCATTCGCCTAACCATGCGGCTCAAAATTTTAATCTCAAGTTATACAGTAGCTAGCCGGCCTTAACTTATATATTGCTTCAACTTCAACTTACCCACCGATGTGGGACTTTATTCCCAAGTGGGTTCTCACAGTATGACTTTGTGAGATAGCATTAGAAAAAGAAAACCTTCGCGGGATGCTAGGAATTGCACTGATTACAAGTATAACGTAAATCTTAGATGAAATAGTAAGGATGAGTGATATGGTTACTGAAGAGAGTAGCATTAAGAGAGAGGTGTAGATAACTTGACTTTAGAAGCATTAGTTAGAAAATATCCAAGTTTGTTGGAAATTACGAAACACGATGCAATTGTTAGAGTTCAATGAAGAAATTGGATTGCCCAATTAATTATAATTAAACGCTCCCTGTGATGTAACTATTTTTTATAACTTAGCGCGTCCGTCCCAGCTTACACGCACCTCAATTTTGTTTTTACACGCACCTCAATTTTGTTTATTTGGTTTGTTTGCTTGGTTTATATGCAATATTTGATTTCATTTTTGGAAATTGAATATTTTAGATGAAAAGGTTATGCATGCAGGGTATCTAATTATTTTCTTTAGTCAAACTTTTGCACAGATACTGGAAAGCAGGCATACGTTGGGAAGGATTGTAAACCCACTAACCCAGCACCGGCCAACTGCAGGTGGCCACAAGATGTAAAGTAAAAAGCACAATTTTGGTCCCATATTACCTTTAGTAAATAATGTCCATGCCCAAACATACCATATGAAATCTTCCGAATCTTAGCTAGATAATGACTAAAGAGTACACTGCCACTTGTGTTTTACGCTAAAGTCACATGATGCGCATTTAGGTGCCGGTGCAGGGGCGCTAATGCAAGCGTGAAAGCGCCTTTCAAAAGCCTCTCAAATGATTAGAATTCGTGAGTACGAGAATTGAGAACGTGAACACAAAGTAAGGATTGAGTGCATGAGCGAAGACCATTTGAAAAGATTATGTGACTATGATTTTACTCCTAGGCAAGATATATAGGAATCAGAAACCTAATTCCTACCCCAGAACCGTTTTCTACTTTCAGTTTATTTTTTTAATAAGAGGATGTGTCCAGACCAACTTTTCGTTGTTAGAGGTTCCAAAATTAACGATCGAGCAAGCTAGTGGGCCTAAAGTTCGGAATGTCTTGGCTTTTTGTCAGATTCGAACTTGCGACCTTTTAGAGGTAAGCCCTTTTAGTTAATTTCAGATTTTTTGAGACTTTGTACTCTGAAATGTGGCATGCCTAATGTCCGTCCAGATTTTTGGTAAGAGGTCGTAGAAAGAAAGAATTTTAGGAGCTTGGAAGTATTGGAGTCAAAAGAAAGAATTCTAGGAGATTGGAAGTATTGGAGTTGTGGGAAACAATCTACACCATAGTTCCATAGAATGAACATGTGGTAGCATTTAAATTTCCGTTTGACCAAAAAAAGAACATGCGGTAGTATTTGATCGAAATATGAAGCATTTTAAGGAGGAATTCGATCTATGTATGCAGATTTATATGTGCATAGATTCAGATTTAAATTTTAATGAACATCTCATGCACTAAAGTTTTATATGATATTTTTTTCTCATGCTTAAATTTTGGAAGTGCTGATATGACCTACACAACGTTTTTTACTTCGTTAGTTAGATGGAATTATGTCATTTGGATTAGTTGATTAAATTTTCATTAATTACTTCTAGACCTCAAAAGAAATTGTGCGCCAAATTTGAGATACTATGTTGTTAGTACAAGCATATTACTTCTAGACCTCAAAAGAAATTGTGCCCCAAATTCAATTCCCCCTCTGTTCTAAATTGTTAGTCTATTATATAATAATTATGTAATATAAATTTATGTTTATGCTATGCATAAAGTGGTTCTAGCAAGAAATGGAGTGGTCCTGTCACCCCACCCATCTACATGCCTCCATTCCTGCTGGCAAGTTCATGACTTAGTTACGCATTGAGCTCGCCTTAGTTACTTCGCCTGGTTCGTGCTTAGAGCCTTATCTTTTCTCAGCCGGTCCTAAGCCTGGATAAATAAGGAGGGTTGTGCATTAAGTAACTGATAGCCAGTAAGTAAAAAGTCCATCAGATCTTTATGACATGAATCCAAATATGATAACGAGATATGGGTATAATGGATTTGTGTGAATAAGTGGCCATTGACAGAGCTCAATGAAGGAAAATGATTCATGCAGCCAATCCCAAGTGATTGGGACATAAAGCTCGGTTTGGTTTTGGCAAAAAGAGATCTTTGAAAGCGAGCACTGCTTAGCCTCCGAACCTCGCCTTCAAATAAGATTGAGAAAAACCCCAAGCGTAGGGCTAGGTCGTTGGTAGCATAATAAACCGGCAAGACTGGGATTGTACCCACAGAGAATCGAAATATAGCTAGTTTGGATTGTAGGTTTAAAAGGTAGAGTGCGGCGTTCAAGATGGCCAACTTGATTTTTCTTAGAATCGGTGAAAATCGCCTGGGCAAAAGACTAGGAAAAAGCTTAATTAACTTAAAAGAGGCAAGTCTAAGGATCTTCTAACCCTTGACAAAGGAGGTTACCGGTTCTCAAAACAACTCAGGCGAGAGTCACGACCGCGTGCTCTCGCCCGGAGAATTTAACTTTAATGACTACGTTTAATGAAAGATGTGATTAAACGGAGGCGAACCAACTTGTTTGACAAATTTATCGAACACATAGGAGGCCACGAGCCCTCAAGGAGCCGCTTGCTAAGACCGCTTGACAAACGCCTCACCAAGTAGTTAACACCCCTTGCTTAGACCAAAAATGCAAGTTAAGCTCTATTCCGTAAATCATGCTTTAAAGCCCTAAAATTTGAGAACCAAATAACCACCTAAGTCCTCGGGAAAGATTATCCCAAGACTTGGCCAAACGACTACTCACACATACTTAAAGCATAAATCAAAGCATAGAAATAAGACATGAATTTTAACCGTCAGAGATGAAAATAAAGTGAATTTTATAAAGGATCTAGTCCGTGGCTACAACATTAATAAACGAGAAAACACTAAACGACAAATACCTTGAGGAGTTCTTGAAGAAATTAGCTAGAAAAACTTGAAGGCCATTAATGGAGTTCTAGAAATTCAAAGACTTAAAGTGGAAGATGACAAGATGATCAAGAAGAGAGAGAGAGAGACCCTATTTATACAAGGTGGTCTTTCTCTCACAAAATATCCCAAAAAATATCCTAAAAGTTGTCAAAAGTGGAAAATATCCCAAAAGTAGAAAGTAGAAAAAGCAGCACAAACGTGGCTGTATCTGCAGCATGAACCGGTACTGGCCAAATCCCAGTACCGGTTCATAGGTCTTCAAAAGTTGAAAAACATAACCTCTGGACAGCATGAACTGGTACTGGCCAATTCCCAGTACAGGTTCATAGGAGGCAGAACTTCAATTTTTTCTCCGCTTTGGCCCAGACAACTCGACAGCGACCCGACACCCTTTTTGCACTAGATTAATCACCCGACGGGCTTGGTGGAAAATGGCTTCACTGCCTCGAACCCTTGGATACTTCCACTACGATCCTTGGCGTTAAGAACTGCCTTAGCAACGCGTATTACCTAGAACAACCAAAACAAAACCTTACGTGCAAAATGAGATACAAATGATAACTAAAGGAATCAAAACGCTACAAATTAGGGAACTAGAGCACCAAGATTAAACGTACCAAGGGCACAATGAAAAAAGCCACCCTTACCCAAAAAGGCAAGGCGCCAACCGGAAAACACCCAAGAACAGAGGACAAAAACCAAACCAAAACCTCATCAAATCACCAAAAGACAGAAAAACCAACCAAAAAACACTTGAAACCACAAAGAAAGCCACATCAAACCAAACCAGCACCACCTGTTTACAAGCCCAAAAAAAGCGCCAAAAGAAAACGCCATCACTAACACCCAAGCAAAAGAGCCATGAATAACCAACCAACCAACCAACCAACCAACCAAAGGAAAAAAAAAAACAGGGGAAAGAATCAAAACACCCAAACCGACAACAAACACACCACCCTTGCTAGACCTCAAACGAAACCAACCAAGAGTAGAGAGGATTAGAACTCTAGGGATATAGAGGCACAATCCTCCATGCATCAAACTCCAATTCAGAACACCCAACTTTGTTAGATGATTTGTTAATTGGTTCTTTACCACCACTACCGCTACCATCACCACAAACACCACAAAAAGATGAGAACACTCTCCACCACAGTACCTCACAACCACCACCTCCACCTCCACTGCCACAAATACACATTAAAACATTTCTCAATCTTATGTTAAAATTCATCGGCACAATTCAAAACTACCACCCCCACCAACACCAAAAATGCATTGAGAATATTCTCCATCATGTTAGAGCTAGTGAAACCATTGTCAATGTAAAAACTTACCGCCACCACTTCAGAATCACCACCCAGGGTTGGTCCTGGGGTAAGCCTTGCAAGCCTTCGGGCTTGGGCAATCCCCAGGCTGAGGCAACTGTAACGATCCGGATTTTTGACCTAATTTTTTTTAATACAAATTTATATTGTTAAAATTCTAATTCAATAATTAATTAGATTGAATAATTAAAATATATTATTATGTGTACAATTGATATTATTTGCGCTATTGTTTAAGATATATATTTAAACTTTAGATATACAGGAAATTAGGGATTCATATTCATTTCTTATCTTTCCTATCTAAATCCTAACTAGAACTCTATTAAAATTAACTCTCCACTTCTCTCTCTCTCTCTCTCTCTCATCCTATACATATATGCGTCCACATATATTCTCACCTTATACATAAACGCGTCCACATATATTTTTATCTTATACATATACGCGTCCACATATATTAGATTAAAGAAAACCCCACCAAATGTGGCACTTGTCCTCTATCTTTCTTATCATTATCAGTATCTTTTTCATTCACTCTCCTTTCCCATTCTACCACTTCCACACTTATCCTCTCACATTCTCACTACCTTATTCTCTTCCATTATACATACCCACATAAATTCGAAAATTGAACACCAGTATATTATTTCACTTCCAATTCTATTATTGGGTCTAGAATAGAGAGAGAGAGAGAGAGAGAGACGAATTTCTACATAAAATCCCTCCGTACATCATATTTAGGTTCTCAATCAACCACTACATCACCAAGTATCCACAAACCATCTTCCAATTAGCCCCGAGTCCCCTGCTGCCACCGCCATCTTTTTCATTTTATCGAAATCGTTCGCAAACTAGTACCCGCTCTTTCAGCCGGATTTAAGGTAGAATAATTGCTTCCCAATTTTCTCCTAAGTATTAAATAATTTCTATATGATGAATTTGAAAAGTTATAATGTAATTTGTCATACCCGCGAATCAAACCACAAGCACTCTGTTTCTTGAAAAATTGAAAATCGAAGGCTACTGTAGCATGCACATTTTTCTTTTAAAGTGAGATATTATGAAATTGCAGTTTACCCCCTGAATATACTTTAGTTCTCAATTTGAACCTAAACTATGTGGTTGATTTATTTTTAGTAGAATAAGCGCATGCTATAATTAATTAATTTACTCGTTCAACGAATCTTAAGGGCACCAGTCCAATCATAAAATACTATGTGTTTACTTACTCGCACAATATTATTTGATATGTACTTTTTATCTCATTGAAATGTATTATGTTATGAATCGAGCTGTTATTGATTGTATCATGTTGTTCGTGTTGGAATGAGCTTGGGTTCATGGGTGGTTTCAAGTAGTGAACAAGTAGACGTGGTTAAGTAAATGATAAAATGGTAAAATTGTTTAAGAATGTTGGGTGCCGGTAAAGGACCTTGGTACTGTAAAGTACCTTTAGTTGAGTTGGAGAACGATAAAAAATTCCGAGTACGGTAAAGTACTCAGATTGTGTGGAGGACAGTAAAGAACTCCAAGTACAGTATTTGGGATACGGTAAAGGATCCTAAATACGATACAGTACCCATGTGTGTGTGGAGGACGGTAAAGGACTCCGGGTACAGTATTTGGGATACGGTAAAAGATCCTAAATACGGTACAGTACCCAGTGTGTGTGTGGAGGACGGTAAAGGACTCCGGGTACAGTATTTTGGGAAATGGTAAAGGATCCTTGAATACGGTATAGTACCTAGTGTGTAGATTAGGGGTATGGTAAAGTACTCAGTGTGTAGAGTTGGGAGACGGTAAAGGATCCTGACAATGAGATAGTGCGACCACTAATGCTGAGTGTTCATGGTGAGTTGTTCCTTTATTATGGTTGTAAGCGAATCCAGACTGGATACACACTACTACAAAAATAGATAAAGACCTCGATTATTTGGTGTGATCTTTCACTTTTAATCTCACATTCAAAACCGTGGTCTATCAAGGTGTAACTAAAAGTTTCTATCTTTTAACCACAGGATAAAAATCGTGATTAAAACTCATTAATATTGTGACTAAAAACATAAAAACTGTGATTAAAAAAGACAAAACCGTGACCTTTAATAGCTTAACATCTCAGTTTCATTATAAAACCGTGGTTGTTTAGAGAGTAATAATCTCAGTTTTTGAAAAAATCGAGATTGAAAGTGGCATTTTTCTAAAGGAAAAAATCCCCCTTTATTTATCCTGCTGGGTTTTGAACCTAAGTCTCTTGAGTTTTGCATAGAAGCTTCAACCAACTGCACCACACACACTTTTCAATATATAATTGAAATATTTAATATATAACATATGCATTTAACATTAAAATATATTTCGAACATCATTTTGAACCTTCAAATATTAAAATTAGAAATTTTGATAAACATGAAAGTTGTAGCCCTTTGTGTTATTGTTCAAACCCAATTTGAATTATCTCAATTAATGGAGTTTTGAGCATAGAGTTGTACTCGAAATACATTTGGCGACGAAACGCAACCTTCATAAATTTCATCACCAAAGGTATCTATTTGGTGACGAAATATATTTTCATCGCTGAAAGTACCCCATTTTTTGATGAAATATTTTTTTGTAGAATGGTTGAGATTGACATTTATTTAGGGGTATTGCGCGCGTAGTCGATTAAGGGGTAAGCGACTTTCAACTTTTCCTATATAAGAGCTTTCATCTCAAGTCTAAAAAAAAATGTGATGTATTCTATAACTTACGATCTCAGTTTCTAGATGATTGAGATTAAAGTTTCTTTTTATCTCAGTTTTTCAAAAATGAGATCTATTCTTTAAGTTACAATCTCACTTTTAGATTATTGAGATTAAAAAATCTTTTCATCTCAGTTTTTTTCGAAACGAGATATATTCTTTTATATATAATTTCAGTTTTTTGAGAATGAGATCTATTCTTGAAGTTACAATCTCATTTTTTAGATTACTGAGATTAAAAAATCTTTCCATCTCAGTTTTTTCGTATAACTGAGATTAAAACTATAGTCCATAATATTTTATTACGCTTTTACAAAAAGTGAGATCTTTTTAATTTTTTGACCGTGATCTTTATACCATTTTGTAGTAGTGACATAATTTAGTAGTATTCGCTTAAAACCCTGGTGCAGGACAAATAAAGGGAGAGTTATTCCACGGGACGGTTAAAGTTAGTGGATATGAGAGGAAAGGACCTTGTGGAAAGGATCCTTAGATTTCATGTAAGATAATGGATAGTAAAGGAAATAGCGATGTGTTATTATTCTGTACCTCCTATGAATTGATATATTGTTGATCTGCTAAATGTAGAGTAAGGGGTTAGTAGGATTGGGATTATTCTACTGGGTGAATTATCACTCACGGATACGTTTGTATCATGGTAAATCGTTTGTTTCAGCGATCAATTTGCCAAAGGGTACAAGGTACAATGGTGGAGCTGTTTGACACAGGAAGAATACCAAGAGCGGAGACCAAGTATGTTTGAGATCTGAATCAAGACTAAAGTTGCTCTAAAGATATTTAAATAAAATGTTGGATTCTTTTTGTTGTATTATTTTTAATGTACATTTTGTATAACGATAAATAGGGGCCTAGTAGTTTATAAAATTCAGTGTATTTTAGGGTTAATGCTTTCGAAATTCCTTAAAAAATCAGGGCGTTATAGAATTGTATCAGAGCATAGGTTCAACTCTCGGCCTTGGGTAGATTGGGTAGATCACTTTCCGAGAGCGTAAACCTGAGTTACTAGTTGTGGTTATTACTTATTTTAAATCTAAACTATAAGTACTATTTAGCCGTTATTCAACTTAGACTTCGAGAGCGCACTGTGAGAAACATAGGTCTTACTTGCTTGACTTTTATATGATACGTTACCTACTTTTGTGAGGTTACTTGTATAGTTAAATATTAGTATGATCCTATATATGTAATCAACTACTTGTACTATAAGTCGGAGAGTATGATGTGAAACAATCAAAAAATTGGTAGGACCACTCATTAAAATGGACCCTATTATGTTAGCCTCATTGGATTAGTTTTGCATAAATCCACCAAGCGAATATAAGTTTTGTTACTTTATAATCTTAAAAAAAAAAATTTAACATTTCAGGAATTTTTCTAATGAAATGAGTGTAGTGCTGTCGTTTGACTCCAATGGTTTTAAGATCAAAAAATAATAATTTGGAAACTATAATTTCATGTTTGTGATCAAAATTAATTTTTATGAAAAGCTTTTATTTGACATACGGTTACTTATCATCCTTAATCTCTTTGAACAAATGTCTTTTTGGAATCTAAATATATCTTTCAGGGATTCTTAAAATGGATTGTTTTTCAAAAATATATATATATATTAAAAAAAAACTTTGAAAATATCTTTTATCAACGTAAATGAGTTATAATTTTTTTTTTTAAAGCTTAACAACGTCCGTATATGATCTAACCAACATGACAAATCTCGACATCACATTAGGAATAGATTGACGTTCGTATTTTTATTTTAAGGGGGATAGAATGCAACACCCCATACATTCTTTATTCTGAAAAAAAAATTATTGTTTTAGTTTGAAATTCCTAAACATACAATTTCGAGAATAGAATTATTTTAAGGAGGACAGATTGTAACGATCCGAATTTTTGACCTAATTTTTTTTAATACAAATTTATATTGTTAAATTTCTAATTCAATAATTAATTAGATTGAATAATTAAAATATATTATTACGTGTACATTTGATATTATTTGCGCTATTGTTTAAGATATATATTTAAACTTTAAATATACAGAAAATTAGGGATTCATATTCATCTCTTATCTTTCCTATCTAAATCCTAACTAGAGTTCTATTCAAATTAACTCTCCACTTCTCTCTCTCTCTCTCTCTCTCTCTCTCTCTCTCTCTCTCTCTCTCTCTCTCATCCTATACATATATGCGTCCACATACATTCTCACCTTATACATAAACGCGTCCACATATATTCTTATCTTATACATATACGCATCCACATACATTAGATTAAAGAAAACCCCACCAAATGTGGCACTTGTCCTTTATCTTTCTTATCATTATCAGTATCTTTCTCATTCACTCTCCTTCCCCATTCTACCACTTCCACACTTATCCTCTCACATTTTCACTACCTTATTCTCTTCTATTATACATACCTACATAAATTCAAAAATTGAACACCAGTATATTATTTCACTCACAATTGTATTATTGAGTCTAGAATAGAGAGAGAGACGGATTTCTACATAAAATTCCTCCGCACATCATATTCAGGTTCTCAATCAACCACTACATCACCAAGTATCCACAAACCACCTTCCAATTAGCCCCGAGTCCCCAGCTGCCGTCGTCGTCTTTTTCATTTTACCGAAATCGTCTGCAAACTAGTACCCGCTCTTTTGGCCGAATTTAAGGTAGAATAATTGCTTCCCAATTTTCTCCTAAGTATTAAATAATTTCTATATGATGAATTTGAAAAGTTATAATGGGATTTGTCATACACGCGAATCAAACCAGAAGTACTCTGTTTCTTGAAAAATTTAAAATCAAAGGCTACTGTAGCATGCACGTTTTTCTTTTAAAGTGAGATATTATGAAAGTGCAGTTTGCCCCTGAATATACTTTAGTTCTCAATTTGAACATAAACTATGTGATTGATTTATTTTTAGTAGAATAAGTGCATGCTATAATTAATTAATTTACTTGTTCAACGAATCTTAAGGGCATCGGTCCAATCATAAAATATTATGTGTTTACTTACTCGCACAGTATTATTTGATATGTACTTTTTATCTCATTGAAATGTATTATGTTATGAATCGAGCTGTTATTGATTATATCATGTTGTTCGTGTTGGAATGAGCTTGGGTTCATGGGTGGTTTCAAGTAGTGAACAAGTAGACGTGGTTAAGTAAATGATAAAATGGTAAAGTTGTTTAAGGATGTTAGGTGCCGGTAAAAGACCCTGGTACGGTAAAGTACCTTGAGTTGAGTTGGGAAACGGTAAAAAACCCCGAGTACGGTAAAGTACTCAGAGTGTGTGGAGGAAGGTAAAGAACTTCGGATACAGTATTTGGGATACGGTAAAGGATCCTAAATACGGTACTGTACCGATTGTGTATGTGGAGGACGATAAAGGACTCCGGGTACAGTATTTGGGATACGGTAAAAGATCCTAAATACGGTACAGTACCCAGTGTGTGTGTGGAGGACGATAAAGGATTCTGGGTACAGTATTTTGGGAAACGGTAAAAGATCCTTGAATACGGTATAGTACCCAGTGTGTAGATTTGGGGTATGGTAAAGTACCCAGTGTGTAGAGTTGAGAGACGATAAAGGATCTTGATAATGAGATAGTGCAATCGCTAATGTTGAGTTGTCATGGTGAGCTGTTCCTTTATTATGGTTGTAAGCGAATCCAGACTGGATACATAATTTAGTAGTATTCGCTTAGAATCCTGGTGCAGGACAAATAAATGGAGAGTTATTCCACGGGACGGTCAAAGTTAGTGGATATGAGAGGAAAGGAACTTGTGGAGATAATCTTTAAATTTCATGTAAGATAATGTGGATAGTAAAGGAAATGGCAATGTGTTATTATTCTGTACCTCTTATGAATTGATATATTGTTGATCTGCTAAATGTAGAGTAAGGGGTTGGTAGGATTGAGATTATTCTACTGGGTGAATTATCACTTACGGATACATTTGTATCCTGGTAAATCATTTGCTTCGGCGATCAATTTGCCAAAGGGTGCAGGGTTCAATGGTGGAGCTGTTTGACACAGGAAGAATACCAAGAGCGAAGATCAAGTATGCTTGAGATCTGAATCAAGACTAGAGTTGCTCTGAAGATTTTTAAATAAAATGTTGGATTCTTTTTGTTGTATTTTTTTTAATGTACATTTTGTATAACGACAAATAGGGGCCTAGTAATTTATAAAATTCAATGTATTTTAGGGTTAATGCTTCCGAAATTCCTTGAAAAATCGGGGCGTTACAGCAACCAAAAAAAAATAAAATTTTAAGTTAGATAAAAATGTATAAGTGTTAACCTATACCATCGCAAGTCATTTGCTTGTCACCGAAAGTTGCGAAAGTTCCAGGCGTGGCGAGTTCGATTCACCGGAGGCCTCCCAGCCGCCCCCCTTTTCCTTTATTTCTTCATTTTTTTTTCTACTTCTTGTTGTTTTCTTTCCGATTCACAATATTATGAAATCTTCTTTATTTCTACATTTTTGTTCTACCTTTTTTTATTGTCCTCTCAGTCCACAATATTGCGGAAAACAAATTACTTTGTTGGAAATTTTTGATTTAACACAAGAGTGATGTATAAGTGTTATATGTTCTTACATTTGATTAAAAAAAAGTTATAGTTAAAATAAATTGAACGAGCTAACATGGTTTATATTTTTACCTTTGAACTACCGTTTTGCTAGAAAGATTAAACAATTGGCTATGATTTCAATTGAAAATGAGGCACCTTACACTAAGATCATTTTTGGCATTTTGCACTTTTTTTAAAAAAACTTTTTATGCTTTTCAAGACAGGCCATTCTCCTCACATATATCAATTAAAAAGCCAAAAAATCCACACAAAAAAATGTGAGTGGAACAGACCCCGAGTTCTTGGATAAGTAAAGTACGATGATTCAATTAAAAATATTGCTTCAAAAAATGCAATGAAAAGTTGTTCTCTTTGAATCGGATCATACTAGACATAAAGTACTATAACCGAGCTTAACATTTTGATGTTGATTTTTTTTAATGTTATTCAAGTTAAAAGAACAATGTAATTTTGAATTTTTTTTTTGAACTTGTAATTTTTTTAAATTTTGTATGACTTAATAGTTAGTGGATTGGACTAGGGCAACCCGAATTTCGGGGCGGAAACTGTCACCACCTCTACCAGCACCACCTCGATCCATAAAAACATGAATATCCATCATTCCATCCTCATTTTGGATTGAAAATATTCTGAATATTCAATTTTGACCACCACCAGTTCCAAATTAACCACAACCTCCATGGCTACAAAACATAATGAGAATATTCTCAATCAAAGTATGGTGACCTCTCTCTGTTGAAAAAAAGGAGTTTGTCATACTCTATGTTCTGTAATTAAAGACCCAGTTGTGAGTATGAGGTTAAAGTGGGCATGATATCTCTCTGTTAACAATATATACATAGAATACCACATGCTGCACAAATAGTGACAAATTGAGGTCCAACCACCCACGCAATATTTATACATACTCTCTCTGTCCCATGCATAGAGTTAGTCCCTACGAAATTATGTGCAATTTTCAAATTGGAACAAGTTCCTAAGCTCATCAAAAGTCTTTCAATGATCAAATATAGCAACCCAAATTGCCTTCCGTTCCACATAACCACACGTGTGGGGTAGTGGGGCTTCAACCATATTATCTTATACTCAGAGCCGGCTTAGAGGGGAAGTCGAGAAAGCCATCGCTTTCGGCCCCCAATTTTTTGGCCCGAAGAGAGCCTCAAAAAATATAGTTTATAGTTTTAAATAATAAGGAATTTTAATTGCCTTCGGGTAACATCTTTTTAGTCGTGCGACAGCTAATTAGATTCTTTGGATGCTTTAGGAGGTGGGTTCGAATCTCTACCCCTTAAGTTTGATTTCCTCAATATTTTGCAAAATTTACTTCAAAGATACATAGATAATGGCTCCCTATTAGGACTTCAACTTCGAACTCGAAATATCTTTGAGCCGGCACTGCTTATACTCCATCTCCCTCGGATGTACAGCTTTTAGAGTACGAAATGCACTATGGGTTATTGTGCAGTCTCAGTGAGACCTTTGGTGGAGGTATCATTACTGTGATGTAATAGTTCATTTTACAAAGTGTGTTGAACACTTAATCGTTTTGAAGAACAAGGTCAATCAGTATCTATATAGTCGTATGATGTAGAACAATACGTCTCACAGCTCGTTCGCTAAAACATATTGACCATCCATTTCATGCAAACAAATTTTCACCATCCATAGTTCATACAAATAAACATATTGACAAAAAATTAAATTGACTAGACATTCGCTAGTTCATACAAATAAGTGTATTGACCTTCCAAACCAAACCAAACCAAACCGAGCCTTACGTCCCAATTACTTGGGGTCAGCTACATGAATCCGTTTCCTCCATTGAGCTCTGTCAATGGCCATTTGTATTTGGATTCATGTCATAAAGATTTGACGGGTTTTTTTTACGTGCTGACTGTCAGCAACCTAACGCACAACCCTCCTCCTTTATCCTGGCTTGGGACCGGCTGGTAAATAAAGACAAACCAGGCGGCCGGAGTTAATGACCATACATTTTATCCAAATAATTTTTTTTGCTTTATAATATAATGTAACTAGTCAACTTAATTTTTGATTCATATAATGAGCACGGCAAACAGTGTAATTGCACTACAACAAAAAAGGAGGAAAGTGGGTCAAATGCGAAAGAGATAAATAAGCACTTCAACAAAAAAAGAGAGGAGGGAAGTGGGTCAAACGCGGAAGAGATTAAAAAAAAAAAAAACGAAATACACTACTGCGGGAACCCATTGTCCGTTTTTTGTATGATTGTCGTCTGGTGGCCGGCCATGTGTGCAGTTGGAATCACTAGCAAATTAAACATATGGATTTCAATAACAAACCACTGTGCATGAAATATTGTTCGGTAATATCGTATCTTTCCAGGACATAAAACCAAACTAATTGGTCGGTCAAAAAAGTGATACCGAAGGAAGATCAATGAAAATTAAGAGAGTAGACTTATTAGTGCTAGCTCCATCACTGAAAACAACGCCACCACTCACAAAAATATGCCACCACTACTATTACAACAGAGAGGAAGAGTTTAATTGGAATCCTTTTTCATGCCCACTTCCGTGGAGGGTCCAAAATCTTTTGTGAGTTTTTATTTTTATTTTTTATGTTTTTATCCTTCAAACTATCACTCTTTTTCTGCTTCGTTGTTGAACTACCAAAATCACCTATTTCGTTCTTAAACTATCATAATCTCACCATTTGAGTCCAAAAATGGGATTTGGACTCATAAAAGGACTAATTGGACTCATTAAATGACTAATTAAAGGACTAGATAGTTAGTTTATTGAAGGACTAATTGGACTCAATGGATGGAATACAATCATCATGGAAGAAGCACATCTCAATTACTTCTTCCGTCTCTACATAAATGTTTGGCGTGTAAACCTAAGCCTTTAAAAAATGTATTTTTTTCGTAAAAAGAATCAACTTTTTTCACAAATCAATAGATATCAAGGAGTTCTTTTAAGTTGTGAATTTTTTTTTGAATTTTTCAATGCAAAAAAAATGTATCTTTTTAAAAGCTTAGATTTACACGTCAAGCATTTATTTAGGAACGGAGGGAATACTAAATTGGCACATACCACCACAGTAAACATGAGCTCACCAAAGCATTGCTCTCATCTCCCTTTTATTCTTAGTTGCTATTCTTTACATCTTATTTTTTTGTCAACATAATAATAAACTTTCATTGATAACAAATTTGCAGTATATCAAAGAAGACGATTATCGTTCCACATAGGAACCAATAACCAATCAGAAGGTCTGCTTTCCCAAGTACGAATACCAGAACTTTGCAAATCCGAAGTTGCCAAAGCGTATGCAACTACATTTGTCAACCTACAAATAAAAAGAAAATCACAAATCCTAACCAATAAACTTTGTGGCGAATGTCTTCGATGACAATATGCACTTCCGTAGGGCAAGACTACACAAGTCAATCCAACCAATTTGATCGGACCACGACTACCTCTGTCTTGCTTCATCAAAGGACCATCACCACCAGGGCACCACCTTTATCAAGACATGCATTTTTGGCATCTCGAAGACAAAGGAGAAGCCAAGAGAAAGGGAAAAAAGGGAAAACACACGAAGAAACTCTTTGATCTGAGATCGGGAGAGAAAAACCCTTTTTTTTTTAAGGCGAAAAGAAAATTTTATTAACCTTTGAAATTGTTATAAAGATTAATAGGACAAGGAGAGAACATAAAGTCCAATCCGAGACCCAACTCCATAATTGGCAAGATACTAACAAGGCAACACCCAATGAGAATAAAGCCCCAACCCCTAAAGGCCTGAAAGCACAGATAAAACATATAAAATGCATCGGACACAACTCAAACAACCAAGAGACCTAAAAGTCTAAATAACATTGGACAAGCCCAACTAAAAAAGCCCAAACAGACAACAAAACTTAACTACACACCGTCGCCAACACCAAATTAAATATCATCCAAACCCCACTGTCGCTGTCCACTACCACAACACTGCCAAAAACCACCACAAGGCAGGAAGTCAGAAGATCCCATTGGAATCACCGACCACCACCAACGCCTTACGAGCTGTTAGGCTAAGACCCGATCGAACCCAGGAGTAGGACCGGCATAGATGCACGAGCTTCACCCCCACCGCCACTGAGCCAGCCTAGTCGTTAAGCATAACTGGCTACCCTAACAGATAAAACCGGTGGTCGGCAGCCAAAGACGGGGAGATAAGTCGAGTGGAGACCACACCGGCAAGCAGGAAGTAGCAAACAGAGAAAGAAAGATGGTGGTGGGAGCAGCAATAGGTAGTTTGATCAATGAGATGCACGACACAGAACACCGGCTAGAGCTCCACCGTGAGTACCCAAAATGCTGTGAACTGGCTGTATTTTGCTAGCCCCAAAAACGCTCGTGAGATGCCCGCAGAAGAGATAACACCTGCAGATCTGCAACCGTAGACGCCGCCGCAAAACAAGATCGTGACGCAAGCCTTCGGCGAAGGCACGCACCGTCAGATTCACCACCGCACACTGCTACAGTACTTGCAAAAAAGGAACGAGATAAAGGGGTAAAAATATGGAATATTGCTATATGTACCGATCATGGGGGAGGGAAAATGTACCGACGGCCAGCGGCGGGCCATCTCCGGCCACCGGACGGCCGATCCGAACCGTCCAAAAATTCTAAAAAAAACAACCGATGCCATTGATGGGTGCTCGGAGACGGCCCGCCGACGGCCGTCGGTGCGTTTTCCCTTCCCCATTGTCGGTACTCATAGGTTTTCTGAAAAATATGTCCCAAAATATTTGTCCAATTATAAGTTGACTTGCACAAGTTCCCTTAATGCACTTTCTCTTTTAAACAAAATCACTTATTGAGAAGAGTGCACTCTCACTAAATCCATAAAAGTGATGGGTATTTTTTGAAATCTTAAAGATTTTTTCTAGGTAAATTATAGTTAATTCCATCAAATTATGCCTCGGAGACGCTTTATCCTCTCAAACATTTATTTTTGTCACTTAACCTCCTCTAACTAATGAAAATGCAAAATCGACTAAATTCCGTTAGGGAGTGGATGTAAGTTATCATTTTGCCCTCTATTAAAAAAGGAAAAAAAGAAAAGAAAAGGAGAGGCTCAAGAACAAAAGTCAATCACCAAAAGTCACCCCAATGAGTCAATGACCCCCAGCCCACCACCCCCCCCCCCCCCCCCCCCCCCCCCCCGCCTCTCTTTCGGTTAAGTCTGCTGCTCTCTCTCTTCCCCATCAAGATCCCTAATTTCAACAAACCCAAAACCCTTACCCAACCCAAAATCATTGACAACAAATTGTATGCCCATCTCAACCTCAATCTCCTCAAACCATAAACCTAGATTCCTCAAACCCACAAAACCCAGATCAACCAATGCTCAATCAAACCCAAAACCACGGCAAGAAACTCAAGAAGAAGAACCTATAATCGTTATAATCGTTGACCATAAGGGTGAAGAACTAGATAAATCAGATATGTCAAACCCATTTGTTTGCCAAAACCTATTTTATATCAGGAGTTTTCTCCGGGTAAGCAACCTGCCGTCGCCCGTGCCACACAAACCTGCCTCCCTCACTGCCATGCCCTACTACTCACCACCTGATTCTCCGAACGGCGCCATACAACAACAGTAGTTCTATGTTCAAGTCTCGTTTCCTCTGGCGTCACACAATCTCCCATCGCTCCTCCAGTCACTGGTTTCAATCCGCCGCTGCCAATGTCACGCCCTCGATTTTCAACATAATTAAGTAATACATTTCAATAAAAGAGAAACCTCGCATATCATATACGTTACCCAAATGAGTTTCCCACCTGTTTAATTTACAAACAAGTCCTTAAGTTTAGATAATTACAACTTTAGTCAAAAGAAAATTCAGTAATAATTAGTTACAAAACCACCTTTAACAAAATGAGATCTTCACAAAGATGACGAAATAACCAGTGATGTCAGCTTCCAAAAGTCTTTTACTGTCAAGCACATAATGCATGCAATCTATTGCCCGGCATCAGAACCTGAAAAGAAAGATTTGGTTGAGCTACACTAGCCCAGTAGAAAATTCTAAACTCAAGCTATATGCAATTTGAATGAACCATGCACCGAGAATGAATGAGTACTGACAGATACGCCTATACCACAAATGACTACCAACAAGCTGCGAATTATCGCCTAAGAGTCCTAGACTTCACATCAATGTCACTAGCCGTTTACTTCTTTAACTAGTTACATTATTAAACTCACGTCATCTCACACTTGTCTATAATCAAATCAAAACATCTTATTATTCTCCGTATGATAGTACAATCTTTCTCGTGTCCACATTGATCTTCATTAAATCCCTTAATTGCAAAACCTTTCTTTTCCTTTAATCCGGTATTTCCCATCAAATAATCACTAGGGTCACCTCGGGTCTAGTTCCCTCGAGCGCAGGGTCACCCCGAGTCTTTTCCCTCAATAACAATAATCAGGTGGGGTCACCTTGGGTCTAGTTCCCTCGAGCGCAGGGTCACCCCAAGTCTTTTCCTCCAATAATATGAATCAGTTGGGTCACCTCGGGTCTAGTTCCCTCGAGCGCAGGGTCACCCCGAGTCTTTTCCCTCAATAACGACCACTTGGGTCACCTTTCACACTTTTCACAATCGACATCATTTCATAATCAATTTCATCATCCCTTTAACGGTTATACCACTGAATTTTAATTAATCATTACGTGACTCCACAAATATACATGTTCATGCCTTTTCATTAATTTAGCCATTCACATTTGACATAGCATACTAAGCCCGTACATATAATCCTACCATACTTTATCCGTTAGTTTCTACACTTGAGCCTCATAGAGAGAGTGTCAAAAGGATTAAAAGGCTTGACGAGTCGAGAGGACACGAGTTATTTCCTCATTTCAAACAATTCTTTCTCACATCAATTTTCACTTCAAGCATTCCAAACAATCTACCAATCTACCACGTTGACTACATCTCAAACCGTTCCTAACTGTCATCCATATCAAGACTCGGACTAATTAATTATTACACGCCTATTCCTTTAAGTACACCATAACCTCACGCGTCCTCACCGTACCTCTAAGTACATTTCCCGTACCTTCACACGCCACATATTAACCCATGACTAGACTCTACGATGCCTGATCATCTAGTTTCTATACTTGGAGTCCGTAAAAGCATGTACTAAACGAATCTAAGAAATTTACGAATCGAGAGAGGGAACGGATTGCAACACTACTCATCGAATCCCTAGACATGTTCACTCTAGTCCATTGGATGCCACTCTAAGTGAGAAATGAGTAATACTCATCAAAACACTTGGAAGAATACACAAACAAGCTCATTAGAGTCGATGAGAGGCTTTGACATGCAAGTTGAAAGATATAGGAAAGCAGCTGAAAGATACTGCAGCAGCTCAAATAAGCAGGTGAAAGCAGGTGAAACTTCTAGTCTCCTACCGGTAGGCAAGCAAGTCCTACCGGTAGAACTTGAAAACAGAAAGGCTAACATTCCGATAAAACCTAGACCTACCGGTAGGTGAACAAGTCCTACCGGTAGAAACTCCAATTCACGCAACCTACCGGTAGGCAAGCAAGTCCTACCGGTAGAACTTGGAAACAGAAAGGTCAACATTCAAATTCGAGCGTGACCTACCGGTAGGCAGGAAATTCCTACCGGTAGAAGTTCGATACATTGAGCAGCTTTTGAGCTGCTGCTGTACGTTTGAGCTGGTTGACAAAATTTCTCAATCGTTCTACCGGTAGGGTAAAAGCTCCTACCGGTAGGAGGAGTTACTTACAGACGATTTCAACAGATTTCGACAGAAAATTTTAAGTTTCGATCCAATCTCAACGACAACCAATACCAGCTCGAATAAGGCATAAAAACACTCAAATAGCATATAAAGTGAGGTAGAATTCCCTACCTCGAAGTCGGAGCACGAAACCCAAGAAGTTACAAGCCCTAGCTTTCCGAAAACCTTGTTCCAACCGGAATACAACTTCTCCGAGCTCGAACCGGAGCGATACGGACCACAATACACGAGTAGAAGATGGAATGGAGGTTATTTGTTGTGGGTTTTGAATTTAGAGGTGAGTTTTTGGGTGAGGGAGTGAGAGAGGTAGAGAGAGCCGAGAGAGAGAACGGGAGAGAGAATGGGATGGGGTTTTGGGAATTATTTTCCCCTGGCACACACACACTTATACACACATGCACCTTATCACACTAACACCCACATATTTTAAACTCTTGCACATTGACCCACAATTAAAATAAACTCAATCAATTTCACATTTTATTTTATTATTATTTTTTTTTTTTTTATAAAATGTTCAAATAATATCCGAAAAAATACGGGTCCTTACAGCCAACACCATCGCTGGCACCATACTATTCTCAGTCGCTACCTCTATGCTCGCCGAAGAGGTCCACGCCAAGTCTTGTGATGGGTGTGATTTTTCCTTTATTTTTGTTCTCTGGTTTGGTGATAAACGTATATATGGATGTAGTATGTATATATAGCATGGTATATGGATGTATGTAGAAAAGAGATGGGGCAAAAACGTATTAATTTTTTAGATGAGAAGGCATGTGAGTTGCATGTGACATGCATCTTCCATCCAATTCATAACAGAAAGCAAACGGAAGTTGCATTTTCATTAGTTAGAGGAGGTTAAGTGTCAAAAAAAAAAAAAGTTTGAGGGGGTAAAGTGTCTCTAAGGTATAGTTTGAGGGGGTAACTATAATTTCCCCTTCTAGTAATCATTATATTCCTCTAATAAGTTGAAACTTCAAAATTGGACAAATAAATTAGGATGAGTAAATGATCAAAAGCTTTAATTGACTTTATTTCTGTCATGTGTCATAGTATGTTCCATGCAATTGAGGGTGAGGTGGAAAGTTAATCCTTGCAGATGTAAGGACAAACATGGACACTTCACTAAGTATTCGAAGGAGCAAACTCTCTCTCCTATTTCAAGAAAGAAAAGAGAAAGATATGCACGATCCTCACACTGGTCATATGGATGCAGGCACTCGTGTACTTTGGTATCTCAAAGATACACCTGGGAAACGCATACTACTTTCTTCATCTACTTCGCTCAAGTTGAGTGGCTTTCGTGATTCTAATTGGGCAGGATGCGTTAATTATGACGCGTCACCTTATGACTTGTTTCTATGTTCTACTTGGTTCTAATATGATGTCATGGAAAACAAAGATGCAAACTACTATCTCTCAGTCCTCTGCTAAAGTAGAATATGGGGCTATATATAGCAACACTCATATCCCAACTTCAATGGTTGACATACCTTTTGAGTGATCTCGGTATCATCCTTCCTTCATTGTCAATGGCTCTTGATCTCTATTGTGATAACCAAGTAGCAATTCCCATTGCTGAGAATCTAGTGTTTCATGAGCGAATAAAACACATAGAGCTTGATTGTCATTTCGTTCGTAACCAAATCCAATCCAAGTTCATTTCTCCCATTATATCCACTCATCAAACCAGATTTGTCACGCCCCGCTTTATAATAATTCGGCAGCATGATTTTTACCTCAAAAAAAAAATAATTTTGTCCAATAACTAAAAACAACTTTCTTTTCACTCCATCATGCAAGGTATTATAAGTCTTAACCAAATAAAAGAAGCATGACAAGCTATCCACTTCCAAACATTTCAATTTTTTTTGATTAGCCACTATGGCACCCAAAACACCACTTAAACCATACAACTCCAATTACAAAAGGAGGTACAAGTTTTCCTTCTTCCTTGCCTAAAAGACATAACAAAGCATTTCTAGAGGAGAGTTTAACATTTATCATTACATTCTCAAAGTCAAAAACATATACATATAGTCAAAAGATAGCTTTTAAGACCCAACAAAATATCATGCAGATCGACTCGCCAAAGCACAAAAGATATCTCCATCACCTTGTCCATCAAAGCGCATCCTTGCCTTTCGAACCTGTAAGGTAGGGGTGAGCACGACCGCCCACACATAATCTACTAGAAACTAAAAGATGCAAGTGACATGTTTGAAAATATGAATACTCATGATAGCTAGACACAACTCTTAATGAATATAATAAGCTCGAAAGGCCAAAATTCTTCAAACAAAAAAAATAAGTCAACACATTAAACTAAGTACAAGAAAGTAAGAGCACATAAAACCAAGGTCCAAGTTATCACAGTTGTGTACCAATCCTAGGCGACTGATCAGGTCCCTAATCATCCAAATTTATGGGCTACTAACCCAAAGGCCTATGGGGCACCTTATCCCGCGCGGGTTTACGGACTATAGACCGACGGATAACTCATTATCCATATGCTTCCGGCTACACAACGAGCATAAAATGGCCAAGTCAAACGCCAATACATGGCTCACTAGCCCAAACGTCAAGTATCAATCTCAAATCAATTCCAATAAGTAAATACAACTTGTATCGACACAAATCTCAATCTTTACTTTCAAATCCACAAAGCACTAAACATAGTATATAAGTGTCTACACTTTTTCAACTCCACCCTCAAAAAATTTCATCAATTATGTCAACAAGAGGTAATCCATATCAAATACAAAAAAAATTAATGTGCTCTTCACCAAATACAAACAATTAATCCAAGTACCCTAAACTAGTATATCCATTATCAATCCAATTAAACATAAGCCAATATTTAGACACCACAAATTCTCTAGGCATAATATTTTCTCCACACCCCATCAAACACTAAATCCATCAATTTCAATATACAACTAAAAGTATGAAATTTACATAACCACACAAATTAGGGCTTTTCTTCCATAATCAATTACTACTTAAATACATGAAAATAATCAATCCTCAAACACAATACTTGCATTTTTTTTGAGATATCTAGTAGAAAAACCCTACCTCAATTGGTAGCACACAAGAGAGATGAGTGAGATGGTGATGGAGGAAAGCCCACAAACTTGAAATCCCTAGATTCCTCCAAGATCTTGATGTAGATACAAAATGCCCAAGCAAAAGAAGGTGCAAGATGATTTGGTTGTGTGTGGGTGTGTTTGATTTAGAGAGAGAGAGAGAGAGAGAGAGAGAGAGAGAGAGAGAGAGAGCCCACGGCTCTGGGATGGAAAAGAAAAAAGGAAACAGAGAACACTTTGTTCTCTCGGCCAAAAAGCATTTAAGGTGTAAAAGTATTACACCCTACCCCCCTCAAGTCTCTAAATTATCACATAATACTTGCATGCTATAACTTCTTGCACTAGAGCCCCTCAACTAACACTTAAACGAGTAATTAGCTCTAGAAATTTCTAACATTAATTAAACAACACATAGGAGTCTCCCAACACACTCAATTAAAGGACCGATGAATTCGAACACAGTCAAGAAAATGCCTACACATGCACCTGCACAACTATATTCAAAAATAATAATAATTTTTTTTGGCTCATAAAATTCAAAGTATTTAAAATAACGCATTACACATTAAAGAAATATTAAATAAATAAACTTAGACACGGTTCTCTACAAGATTACTGACATTTTTAAAAACTGCTGACCAAGTTGACTGCTAGAACTAATGGTAAATCATCTGATCATCAACAAGCTGGGCGTTACTCATGTGCACACTCTGCATCGAGGGGGAGTGTTAGAGACAATAGCATAAATCAAGCTTCAATTAGTTGGCCTAGACAATTTTTGAGATTTCAACTTTCCAATCAAGCCTAAATCAAACTTGGAAGATTAGCAGCCCACAAGAGACTTCGTCAACATCTATATCAAGAAGGCCGGATTTCTAACATTGAACCGGTAAGTCTTAAGTCTTGACCACCAGACTTGCCCCTTAGGATTTTATATATGCAAGATTTTACACTTGTACGCATATGACTCAACATCCTTCATTTTTACATGCATCTTCCGTGATTCTCCTTTAAGTGTTTAATTTGCTTTAATAATCTAACCTAATGTTCTGTTAGAGCATCCTCATCAGTGTCTCTACATTTTGGACCAAAGTACACCTTAAAAAGTCACTTTATTACTTTAGCTATTTACTTTTAAAAATGTCTACTGCATTAAACTCTTTACTATCACTCTCTACTCAATTAAATATTCATACTTTAAAATCTACTGCATTAAACTCTTTACTATCACTCTCTACTCAATTAAATATTCATACTTTAAAAAAAAAAACTCCAACCCCAAAAAATCCCCAAACCAGCAAAACCAGAACCGGATAGAAAAAAAGAGGCAAAATTAACCAGAACGTTGGAAGCAAAACCATCAAACCTCTCTCTCTCTCTGGGCTTCTAAAGCAACAAAATGAGATACCAAAAGCTCTGATAAAAAAAAAATATTTTCAAAAGCCTTCCCAATGAAATCTCTCCTTCTCGTCTTCATGACTTCATCATCTTCAACTTTCTGTTTGGAATTAACAGAGAAACATCACCACAGATCTATTTGGAAGTTGATTAAAATAATGAATGACTTGATGAATAGTGACTCACGGGAATAAACAAGATACTGTAGCAAAGTTAGAGTTTTTTCGAAGTAGAGGGGGAGGAAGAGAGGCTGATGTAGGGTTGTTTTGGAATTTTTTCTTGTTTTGGCTCTTTAATTTAGTTTGAAGAGGGAAGTAAAGAGGTAGATGAGGATGCTCTTAAGCATTGTCAGCTCTCTTGCTTGATTTCAGTGATGTGTCCCTTGGATCTTGTTTGTTTGAGTTTTGATAGTAATAAATTAGTCAAAAATAAAATAAAATAAAATTGAATCATGTCCACCTCTCTCTTGTCGGAGTGAAAATAATGAGATCTAGTACTTTTTTTTTCAATATAAACAATCGCGTAAGAGGTCAAAAAGTGAGTATATTTTATATTGATTCTAAATGATAGATTCTATTTGACTTTGAACTTGCACCACTAGACATGCATGCGATTAGATCCAATTAATACTCCATAGGAATATTAGTTGAGCAGCTCAGTATACGTGTACTGCTTGGCTTGATTACTTTTCAGCTAGCATTCCGCTTCTACTTTGTCCATCTCTTGACTCACTTGTTCAGATCTTGACTCAACGATTCATTCATGTACGTACGTACCGCACCTCTTCTTCCGGTTTGGGTAGGGTGCGGGGAGGTGGTCAGTGGTACCGGCCACCCCGTCGTAACCTCCCACCCCCACCAAAAAGTTGTTGCTTTGTTTCGCAATCCCTACTGATTTTAATTGATTATTTTTTACTATTATTGATTGATGATTAATTAACTAATAAAAGCATGTATTTCTGGGGTATTAGGTTTGATTAATTTTAAAACACCTATACTTTCTTTGGCGTTAAATACTCTTCCGTCGCAAAAGAATTGCCCGATCTGCAAAACAAGAATTTAAAAAAATGCATTTGGTTCAAAAGAAATTCTAAATTTTTTTTCGTGAGATAATATATATCAATAACAAGTTCTTAAAGAAAATTCTTAACGTGTTCGAATAACAATATTTTCTTTTGTAAATTCTCGGTTTGACAGATTGGACATTTTTTGGGATGGAGGGAGTGTGTGTTTATATATATAATTTATTTATTTTTCTTTTTTGTCACCTCCTAGTGGCGTGGAGTGGTGTGGTGAGCAGGTTAGAGGAATAACTAAGGAGGAAAAGAAAAACAATAAGAAACACTAAAAAAAGTATAAGTGGAAAAGTGGGACCACTTAGAAATGAGTCATGACCATGAATAATTAAAGCTTAAGGACAGTGCTTTGTACGAATGGACACGGACACACACTTTCACTACTACAGGAGTATTAAACTTGAGACCAAAATCAAGCCTAGCCTCTCTCACACCCACCTCTCAACTCTCATCTCTATATCCCTATATATATTCCTTTACCCTATACTTAGCCCCTTGCACCACAATCTTAAGCTAAAAAAATCTCTAGCTACTCAGACAATACACACACAGAAATATATACAATTTTCTTTTCTTCCCTGTTGAGTTCAACCAATTTTCTTTAGAAAAAACATGCAAGAAGAGAAGAAGATGAAGGTGAAGAAAGGATGGCTGGCGGTCCGGGTTGGATCGGAGGACGAAGACGGTGGGTTCCAACGTTTCGTCATACCAATATCATACCTATACCACCCTCTCTTCAACCGGCTTTTAGAAAGAGCCCATGAGGTTTATGGGTACCATACCACCGGCCCACTCAGGCTGCCATGTTCTGTAGACGATTTTCTCCACCTCCGGTGGCAGATCGAGAGGGAGGCAATTAACTACAATCGCCATCACCACCACTATCACTACCACCTCCCTAGCTCTTTATCTTTCAACTCTTGTTAGTGGAATTGGATCGATACAAGCCATATTTTCTTTGTTTAAATGGCTAATTAATTAGATCGGATCAGGGGCTTTATTGCGAATATGAAGATTTTCCTTCTCTTTCTTGCCGTCTTTTTTTTTTTTTTTTTTTTTTTTTTTGGGTTTTGGTTGATGTTTTCCCATGGTAATGGAAAAAGTAGTTGCAAGCTTCTCATCGCAATCTTCATCAGGTTTAATTTTTGGATGAGAATATATACAGTAGTTTTGAAATCCTTAAATACTCAAATAGTGAGACTTTCCTGCATCTAAGCCTTCTTTATTTACAGTATATTTTAATTTTTGGATTTTGTCCTCAATCCCCAGGTATATGCAGTACTGCTCCATCTTCTGGAATAGCATGAAACGGAAGTGGAGACGAATGAAATACTGTATCTAATTACCATTGGTCAAGCTGGCCGGCCTTAGAAGGTTGATGATAACGGATAACCCCCAACTTCATATTTCTAGAAGACATGAAGTACTACTACTACTCATCGACAATCAGACATGAAGTACTACTGATCATCGACAATCTCGAATAACCTGATTTGTTTATTATAAGCTTCTTTCGTTTTTTCAATGACTCGGTATCCGGTTTAATGGGCCGACAACTATTTGATTATACAATTGTTGGCAATTCAAGGGGAAAGAAAATTAAAAAAGGAGAAGAGAAAAAAAATGAAGATTTTCGTTTTGATTTTGTTTTTTTCTTTTGAAGACGAGAAAAAGAACGGAGTCGAAGAACCTATCGTAGTAATATCTAGATTCCCTATTTAACCTCCTCAAAATATGTTAAATTGTTGTTTCGCTCTTTCTTTAATTTATGTGTGTGTGGTGCTCTCCTTGTTGTCTTCCTAACAGCGAAAAGGCCTACACGAAATATAGAATTTTTAATATTAGCAGCGATTGTCCCTTGGGGATGTCCGATAAAATTGAAAGAATATTTGCAACGATTGATTGGTTGTAGTAATGAATTATTACTCTTATTAATATGCTGTTTTTCTAGTCCACTCAACGTAAAAGTTGGGTGCGGTGGTATGTGGCCATTATATGGGAATCCACCCCATGCTATTTGACAAACTTGCTAGCTTATCCTTCTCTATGTTTGTTTCTAGAATTCGCTGGAGAAAAGGACAGACAAGATCAAAATCAAATTAATTAAAGAAGTGTTCTCCTCCTTTGCGGCGAAGGCGTACGGCTATCGCGGGAGTGCTAGGGCTATTTAATTTTTTCTTTTTATCGGTATAGTGCTAGGACTAGTTTGAAATCTAATGTTTGAGAAGGCGTGAGTGTGAGCGCCTTGATCTAACTTCTTTCTAACTAAACAAAAAGTATGTCATCTAGGAGTTAGATCACAGGTTCTTCTTACTTTGCCTCAACAAAAAAGACTTCCAAACCATTAGTGAAAATGGAAATGAACAAAAAGCCTATAAAGAACAATTAAGAAATTGAGCTTAAACCTAGCGGAAACAACTTCATTACCGATGGAATAACAAAATTGAAAGTGAAAATGAAAATGGACATGGAAAAATTGAAAATGATAAGCTAACTTGAAATGGAATTAACAAATGGTGCTGTACCAAAATACCAATGTGGAAGTTAGACTATTTGTGTTGGACCCCAAAAACTCCTTCGAAACTTGTGTTTGAAGGCCCAAAAGCAGTTATACAGGCCTGGCTATCATAGTCCGTGGGCATAACTTGCATAGATAATAGAAAATTAGAGGTCTGTCGTGATTTTTAGGTTCAGTTTGATTCCAACTTGAATATTATTTCCAAGATTGCATAAGCTCGGATACGTTATCTTATGACTTTTTTTGTCCTTTTTAGTCCGCATCGTTTACTCCATCCCGCCCCTCCTCTCTCTCTCTCTGAAGACAATAAACCCCCCTCTCTCTCTTGTTTCCGCATCCATCATCAATCTTCACATGTATAGATTAATTCTCAAACTCCTCCAACTACGATTCTGCCATGGACGAGAGTAAAAACCTTCTCTCTTTAATTTTGTGGCTCCCTCTCCCCGCGATGGTGATTCGGCGATGGTGGTTCGAAGGCGGTGCCGCCGTCGCCTTCGCTGAACGCGTTCATACAGAGAAAGCTGATGTGGACGCCGAGGCCGTGGTTCTTGCCGGAGCATGAAAATATGAAGATGACGTACGAGACGGAGGCCCACTGGTATTTCTCCGATCTAATTTCAGAACACAAATTTTTTGAGATCCAGAGATCAATTGGTGTTCGAATTTGTGGCCGGATTCAAAACATCGCGGGTCGTCGTCGGGTTTCTTCACTTTCTTGTATGAATACGAAGAAAGTGAACTGTTGTGCAAATGGGGACAAAAACAGCAGAGGACTGTTTGGTTGCTCATTTGAATGCTTCATTTGGTTAGTCTTTTTGTTTTAGGAATTTTCAGTTGACTAATGACTTTCTTCTTAGTTGATTGAGGAATTTAGAACGATATTTTATGCGAACTATACAAGTGAACTGTATATGTGAATTGTGTATTTTAATATGTGTTGAGATTATGTGAATTGTGTGTTGGGGCTATGCACTACAAGAAAAATTACATTGGGTGACGAATGAAAATCTTCACAAATTGTATGTTTTTCGTCACTAATAATATATGTGACGAAAAAAATTGTCGCCTAAAGGTTGTCGAGAATTCCTACCTGGTGATGAAATCATTTTTCGCCACCTATAGTGCCTTTTGGCGATGAAAATTTTCTTCACAGAAAAAGGACTAGGTGGCGAAATTTTCTTCGTCATCTATTGTGCTTTTTTATGACAAAAAAATTTGTCACAAATTATTCCCTTTGGCTTGTCAAAGGTTCCATCAATGACGAAATTTTTCATCGCCAATATAATAAATAAACAATTGGTCTAGGGTCTACTATAGCATGTTTCTAACCCATTAGGTCCACTGATCAAGTTTCTAACCCACTAAGTCCACTAATATGTATTTGGTAAGGCATAAAGTCCACTACATTTAAAAAGGGAAATAGTGCCTGACAGATTTACCCTTCCATTCAAATCCCATCCATTTAGCCCATTATCCCTTATACGTTTGAAATCACGTAAAATTATCGAGAAATAACAGTTATGTTGGATCAGTTTCGTATCTAACATTATTGTACTTATATAACGTTATATAACATTGTATATTCTGTTTTGTAGAGTTACATCTTGATCTCAACTTTTTTGTTGAATTTTTTTTTTAGTTTCGCTGCACAAAAACTCTCATATAACATTATATTTTCACTTTATTGAATTGGTCCGCGCAGTTACCTCAATGACTTGCTTCTAGTAACAATAATACACACAAAAAAAACGTAATGCATGTGACAAAAAATAAACATATAACCTTATAACGTTATACATGAGATTTTGTCCTTTCTGACTCTAAAAAAAGAAAAAGAGGAGATCTCATAACTTCTTTCCATTATATTTTCACTTTATTGAATTGGTCCGCGTAGCGGCCTCAATGACTTGCTTCTGGTAAGGGTCATCATTTAGCCCGAAGGCCCGTGACCCGTCCGAAGCCCGCCCGGCCCGAGCCCGTAAAACGGGCGGGCTAGCTCGGCCCGTAGTTTGTAATGGGCGGGCTCGGGCCTATGAATTTTTACTTGGCTCGCCCGTAGGCCCGGCCTGTGAGCCCGCCCGGTAGCCCGCCCGTAGTACCCCCCCAAAAGCCCGCCAACGGGCCCGCCTATTAGCCCAAAATCCTTTTTTTTTCCCTTGATTTAATTTTACCCAAGGAAATTTAAGCCCGCCCGTTGGCCCGCCCGGCTTTTGGCCTGTCGGCCCGCCAATTGGGCTAGCCCGTGGGCCGGGCTTGGGCTTCAATTTATGGTAGGTAGCCCGCCCGGCCCGGCCCGCCAAAAAGAAAAAGCCCGGTTGACCCAGCCCGTGGGCGGGCTTGGGCAACGACTTGACGGGCTGGGCCGGCCCGGCCCGACCCGATGATGACCCTTAGCTTCTGGTAACAATAATACACACAAAAAAACTTTATACATGAGATTTTGTCCTTTCTAACTCTAAAAAAATAAAAAGAGGAGATCTCGTAACTTCTTTCCCTTCGTCGCCGTCACCTTCTTCACAGTCGACTTCACAAGCAACTTAATACTCTTCACCCCTTGAACAACTGTATAAATAACAGCCTTTAACAAAATTAGTATATAACCAACATTGATATAACCATATATACTATCAATCGAATCCCTAACTTAATTCAACCATACCATACCGGATCAAAGATTGACCACATATACTCGCAACAAAAACACTAAATTAACTTAGCCATTTGACAAGATTGATGGTATAGACTGCAAAAGAAATAAGAACAATGGAAAATAATGGGAGAGTTTATTGATAGATCAGGAATTGACATATTGAGATCTCTCGTCTCAACTGTTTTTTGTTACACTTTTCAACATGCCCTTCACAGCTTCTTCTACCCCTCTTTATACACGAAACCAATACAAGAAGAAACTGACTCAACTAACCCAACTCAACTAATCCCTCACTTTACTTAACTAATTAAATTATAATGATTACAAACTAAACGGCTCAAGCTTTACTCAGTTGCGTTGCACGTGTTCTCCCACAATCCAATTAGGAAAATTCTAACTCCACACCCATCTACACACCCACTTACACACCTATACTCATAATAGGGGTGGGTTCCACACACACTGGGTGTGTAGTGTGTGCGGGCTCCACCCCTATTATGAATGTGGGTGTGTAATTGGGTGTGTAAGTGGGTGTGGAGGTAGAATGATTGATCCAATTAGGCCCACGATGTTGAGGGCTTTGCCAAAATTCAATCCAGCAAAGCCACCTTTATTCCGTAGTGTATCACCATTAATCATTAACTTAGCCAAACCAATAATCTAAATGTCATACATCTCATTATACACTATACCAGCAAAATCACATGTAACCATATATGTAAGGAATGATGGCCCAATACAGGGTACATTATTGGATATATATATAACCATATGTATCTCATATACAGAGGGAAAACCATATATTCATTAAAGTTGGTTATATCTATAAAACAAATTAAATTAGATTATTGAAATGGTCCGCGCAGCGGCCTAATTGATTCGAATATATAGGCAACATTGATATGACCTTATATACTTGCAATCAAAACCCTAACTTACCTTGGCCAAACCAATTATATAACCATATATACGAAGAGAAACATAAATTGGACTTCTCAAAGATTGATATAACCATATATACTCGCAACTAAAATACTAAATTAACTTAGCTAAACTAGTCATATAACCATATATACGAAGAGAAAAACTTAGCCAAACCATTAACTTAGCCAAACCAGTTATATAATCAAAATTCAGTCCAGCAAAGCCACCTTTATTCCATAGTGTATCACCATTAATCATTAACTTAGCCAAACCAGTTAAATAACCATATAAATTGGACTGCTCAAACATAAACATAAACATACACATAAATCATTCATAAAATTTCCCCAGGATGCTCTGTACAAAAACCCTCAAATAGAAGGTACATAACTTGTTTGAACAAGGAATCAAAGAGGTCAACAAACTCTGAACCAAAAGAAATCTAATTTATGATATAACAAAAATAAAAATAATAAGTTAAATTAGCCAAACCATTCATATAACCATATATACGAAGGGAAACATACCTAGTGTATCGATAACAAACTCTGAACCAAAAGAAATCTAATTTATGATATAACAAAAATAAAAACAATAAGTTAAATTAGTCAAACCATTCATATAACCATATATACGAAGGGAAACATACCTAGTGTATCGATAACAAACTCTGAACCAAAAGAAATCTAATTTATGATATAACAAAAATAAAAACAATAAGTTAAATTAGTCAAACCATTCATATAACCATATATACGAAGGGAAACATACCTAGTGTATCGATTGCGTCGTAGGATCTGACGGCGAATAGAACGGGTGAAGAAAAGGCGACGAGCGGAGAAGAACTTCCGACTGAAACTAGAACGATGAACGGGTCCCCACCAATAGAATAAAGAAACCTCGGCCGACTGGGTATATTTTCTCTTGAGCGTGACGGGTCACCACTCCCTGGCCTTCGAGTTCATCAAAGAAAGGAAAATCAAAGAAACTCGAAGCCGACTGGGTATTAACTTTGTCGACAAAGAAAGGAACTCGAGGCCGCGGATTTGAGAAGCGAGACGGTTGGTGAAGCCGACGGTGATGTAGTGCTTTTCACAATCATGAATCGGGCTGGGAGAATTTTGTATTCCTTCTGAAAAATGGGGGGGGGGGGGGAGGGGGAGGGGTTTTGTAGTGAATCGATCCGGAGTTTTTTTCGGGATTGGGAGAATTTTGAATCAGATATTTTTGAACTGGATGAAAAAATGGGGCAAAAAAACAGAGGTATATTAGACCAATCAGGGTTATTATATCCTTACTAATAGATTAGTGGACCCAGGGGGTTATAGAATTTAGAAGTGAACTTATGGGGTTTGGAAAGTGGTATAGTGGACTTATGAAAAATTCTCCCTATAATAAATTGGTGATGAAATTTTTCATTGCAAAAGACATTCTCATATGTGGAAAAAATCCACCTTTCTCACTCCTGTGGGGTTTCGAACCCAAGTCTCCTAGGTTTTGTGCACAAGTTTTAACCAACTACACCACATATACTTTTTAGCATAAATTTGAAATATCTAATATATAACACATACATTTAACATTAAAATATATTTTGAACGGCAATTTGAACTACGAAACATTAAAATTGGCAATTTTGATAAACATGAAAGTCTTAGCTCTTTATGTTATTGTTCAAACCCTATTTAAATTATCTCAGTCGAAATTCTGAGGAAAGAGTTAAGTCCAAAATATATTTCATGACAAAGCATAATTCATAAATTTCGTCACCAAAGGTATCCATTTGACGATGAAATAAATTTTTCATCGGTAAAAACGTAAAAAAGAAGACGAAAATATTTTTTGTCGCCAAATTGGTCCATTTGGCGACGAAATATTTTTTTCGTCACCGAATAGTCTTCTTTGTCGACAACAAATAATTTTGTCTCTTTTTTTACTCTTTTGGCGACGAAATAAAATTTCGTTGCCAAATAGGTACCTTTGGTGACGAAAATATCTTCTTTGTCGCTAAATAGTTATAATTGGTGACGAAATAATTTCGTCGTGGAAGTTGTCAAAACATTGACAAATTTATTTTTTTCATCGCCAAATATACTCATTTAGCGACAAAATTAAATTTTATCGCCACTTTTTCGTCACTGAACATACTTTTTCTTGTAGTGATGTCAACTGTTTTTTTATGAGAATTGTGTATTTTCTATGAGAACTGTGTATTGTCCATAAGAACTATGTATTTTTCTATAAGAAGTGTGTATTATTTATAAGAACCGTCTATGGGAATTATGTATTTTTTATGAGAACTGTGTATTTTTCTATGTGAACTATCAGGAGTATTTTTGTTCGAAATATTATGTTAACTGGCTATGGTAACTAGCTATGTGAACTGTTAGGGGTATTTTTATACAAAATATTATGTTAACTGGCTATGTTAACTGTTAGGGTATTTTTGTCTAAAATAATATGTTAACTGACTATGTGAACTACTAGGGATATTTTTGTCCGAAATAATATGAATCAAGACTATTTTAAAAAGAATATGTAAAAATAATATATTCAAGGTTGTTTTCAAATCAAACCTAAAAAACGGGGCCGACCTCTTAAAACTGATAACGACATAACCTTGTAATAACTAAATTTGGATGATTTTCACCAAAAGTACTCTTTTTCACTCATTATTATTATTTTAAAAAAATGGATATACAATCTAAGGCCTTACTTATTAGAGAAGTTCTTTTGTTTAGTGATTATTTTGGAAAATGTAGGATGTCTTCATCTGAGTCGCTAGACCTTCGCTTCATCGCATGGGATTTCTAACGGAGCCGGGATTTTCGCGTAGTGGGGTCGAGAATATACACAATCAAAAAGATTTTTAAAAAAGAGACACAACATGGTACTACAAGGACAGTGTAGTACACTGTTAGTTGTTAGTGAGTTAGATTACTACAATGGACTGATTGTTGCTCCATCAGCTTGAACCCATATCATCACCCTTAGGACTCTTTACCCAAGGGGAAAGACCACCGACCGGTCTTCAAGTTCAAACAATGTGTTTTCATAATTGGTCAATTTTCACGCAAATCAACCAAACGCTATTGTTAGTAAACTTGACAATGTAGATGGTCGTTGAAACCTGATCCACTGCCCTAAACAACGAGCAAATTAAAAACATGAACAAAAATGAAATCAACCACACACGTCTCGACATCTTCCCTGGCTTGAATGACATCACCCAAATCCTCCGCACCTTAGCCGCCAACACTCACGGGCCTCAATCACATGGACCACCCAACCGTACCAACCTCTTCTTTGAATTCAGGACCCGTAGAAAACCGGTTCTACGGGTAGTCCAACCCTTATTCCGCCAACGGGTGGATAGACAAATCAAGAAGATTGGACAACATGGGAGTCCCACTAGACTCAAACAAATGACACTAGCTGCTCATCAACTTAAAGGAGAAGCTGACTACCGGTGGGAGGCCACCAATGGTGCAACCTGAGACAGTGACTTGGTTAGCACTTCTGAATCCCACCAGCTCTCCATCACTGAATACCTTACTTATTGTCCTAAAGCACGCGAATTACCAAGCAATATGAGAGTTTCGTAAACTTGGCACTTTTTATCCTATCTTGGCCCAATGTCCCAGTTATTACAGACGACTTCATCAAGATCACCACAATTTCTTTCCCTCCCATTTCTATGTTTCTTTGAGAAATTCAAAAAGCACAACCAGCATCAGATTCACAGTCCAATTTGCCACACCAAGCCGATTGGTGAACAAAGAGCACCCGACAAGCCCGAACTCACCTGATGGGAATAGAACCCTGCCACCAAAATTCAACCTCAACTTAAGCTTTAGGGAGTGCTTTCAATGTTCTTTAAAGTACCGAAAAGAAGAAAAAAAAAATTAAGCCTCACCAATTGTAGTTCACTTTTCTGTTATCCAAATACATTTAACTTCTTCATTCCGTTTACTTTACCTTCTTAAAAACACAATCCGAATATGCAGCCAAGTTGATGACAACACTTGATGCCATGCCAAGACATGTCTCTCTCTCCATGGCATTTGCTATTCCACAGCTCAAAATCGGGGCCAGTAGAAATAGCATCTCGCAAGTAAAGCCAACAGAGATCTGGCCACACAGTCCGAAATCAAAAGCTCTCATAAGCAACGTCATGAAGACATCATAAATTCAACTAGCTACATATTGGCCAAAGATGAAGATAACTATGAAGCCTTGTGGACTACAATCCCTAACGTATGCATGAGAATTCACATCTCACATAATGATCACACTTAAGTTAATCAAAACATACTAAGATATTGTGGTGCTGCATTTTCTCCGGTGGAACCTTGAGAGGGAATGCGGTTGAGTTAGTGTGCTTTGATTATAGCCTGCACAAGAAGCACCTACGTTAATACCCAAACCTGGGTGTTTGAAGGTCCGGGATGGGCACTCCGACGGCTTAGTCAGTCCTAGAAAAAATGATGATTATCTCGTAGGTTTTAGGTCTTTCTGCCTTTTTTTTTCACCTTTGTTATCCCTGCCCCTTATATAGACCAAGAAGTATGGGAATCAACCCACGTTCGGGTATCACGCGCCGCCTATTGCACCCCCAAATCTGGTCAAAGATATGGGTTTCCAAAAACGGTCTCCACGATTCGCTCCCGCAGTTTTAGGTAGCGATATAGCGCCACCTGTCGCCCCTATCAAACACTTCCTGACTTTCTCCACGTCAGGGAACAGGGGCGGTTTGGTGGCTGGGGGCTCTGCCGATCGCATCACTCCGGTTGCAGTCTTGTTCCACACGCCAGGTTCGGCAATAATCCACCGAACATAGCACGCGCTGTGTGGTTCGTTTAATGGATTGGGTCCGGCTGATGGATATCTCAAGGTATGTGCCGAACCCCATTCACCTATCCATATTGGGTTTGGCACACCATCACCGAACACAATTTGTGACCCATAATCCGATTCTTCCGTGGGTAAGTCCTGTTCCACACGCCGGGGCCGGCAATAATCCGCCGAACATAGCACATGCCGCCCCGTCCGTTTAATGAGCTAGGTTCGGTTGATGGATATCTCAAGGCATGTGCCGAACCCCATTCACCGAGCCATATCCACCACAATAGCCCTTCAACTTCTTTCGATTTTGGCTAAAGAACGGAGGAGTTGATCGGCGGTTCCCGTGCCCCGGATGCGAGTGTGCCGAACAGGTTTCACCGGATCGTTAGAGGGAACATGAAAAGACTCAACTATGGGAATAATGATGATTTGCTACAGAAGGGATTGACGGGACCGTTGGGGCTCAAAGATCGAACGGCTGGGGTATGGCCTAGGACGATATAGGGGAACACGTGGCGTGGAGAGAGAAGTCCGCGGGTACGGACTAATACAGGTTTCCACGTGGCGCAATTGGGATGGACGGTGTGGCGTCACTTCGGTTCCAATGCGAGATCCCCTGAATCCCATTTCGCCCATTATATAAGAGAAGGGAGAGCGAGACGAAATCCCATTTCTACTTTCGCTCTCTCTCTCTCTCGCTCGCATCAGTGTAGTTGCTCTCGCCACCGGAAATCCATTACTGCTCTGCCTTTCTCCGTTGTTCAACACCAGAACTTTCAGGTATCCCCGCTGCTGCTTTGGTTATCCTTTCAAATCCCATCACGCTTTAGGGCCTCTGTTCTATACCAAAAAATGTCCACTCTTATTGTCGAAAATTTTCCGACCATCTTTGGCCGTGATCCTTCACCTGGAACCCCTAAGATGGTGGTTCTTGCTGCTTGTAGCCTGGCGACTATCCTCTCATCTTGGGGAATACAACTGTTCCTCGCCTCACACCGAGGAAGGTCTCAATGGATCTCCCTCGGTGGGAGTCAGGTGTAAAAGAGCAGCCGTACTGAAGTAGGAATTCTCCCCCCCCCCCCCCCCCCCCTGTCTCCTTTTGTTTAGGTCTTCAACATGGTGGACTCAAGCATCAGGTCTTCAGACATAGACCCCGAGGCCTACCCAAGTCTATTGGAGATGATCCAGAGCCTAGGCAAGGGATACCGGAGCTTCGATGAAAGCTTCAGTAATTTCCCTCGCTTCACCGAACTGCCTGTCATCCCGGGTATCCACATTCCACTCCAATCGGATGACAGTGCACGGAGGGGCATCCAATCCGACCAAGGGGTTTTTCCAAGCCAGAACACCGGAGTGGACTATGATCCCGAAGACCATGCCGAACGAATGGCAGCTGGTGCTCAGGCAAGCACCTCCACGTCGTCCGGTGGACCTCCGACCACGTCTGACGCTGGAGGGACAAACGCCCCACCGAGGCCGCCATGAGACGTTGACATCATTCCCCCCTACCGTCCGGACTCGGGCCAATGCCGTACAATCATTTCTACGGCGATGGTCCTGGGGGTTTCACCGAATAATTTCGGACGAAATATTCGATTCCCGATGACGTTCAGGTCGAGAGGGTGACTGCCGATCGAATCCCTTTCGGCGAAGACTTCATCGTACTCTCGTTTCCAATTAGCCCCTTCCTCTGCTACTTCCTTGCGGATTACAACCTTGCGCCGATCCAGGTTACGGTGAATACCTGACGGATCCTCTGCTCGGCGATAAGATTAGCCGAGTTGAACCACCTGTCGTTCACTTTGGGAGACTTGATGCTAATGTACATGGTATCAAGGAACCCTAAGTACGATAAATACTACCTCACCACTCGTCAGCATTTTGATCACTTAGTGGACCGCCTCTATGACACAGAGAAATGGGGGAACGTCCTGGACAAAGTGTCTGGTAACTTCGAGTGGGGACCTATCAACCCTCTCCTTGACCTCCCTTTCCCAACCAGAACCGGGTCGGCAGTTGAAAGGCCTTATAGAATCCCTCGAGTATGAGGGTTCCCCGGCAGCGGGGACAAACCTGGTACTCTCCATTATTTCTTTCATTTTGTACCTTCCTATCCCTGCACCATACTAACACCTCATTTGCAGATTGCTCGGCACCAAACAAAGGACTTCTCGTTACTGGCAGGTGGCCCAATTTAATCGCTTTACTTCAGTGCGCCAACCGGGACGCTCCGACCCTCCTCGACTACGAACCAACGTACGCCGGGTTCGCTCACCGAAAAGATAATAGCAAAATGGTGAGAAAGACTGTTGATCTGGCCACCGTTGTTGGGCAGGCACTACAACTATAATACCAAGCCCAAGAACTCTCTACCTCCGAGCTATTGGAGCAGAAAGAGCAACCGGAGCCCACCCTACTGGCTAATCGGAGCAATAGAAATAGCCCCCTGCACGACCCGAGAAAACCCACTTCAGCCGCCGAAGAGATATAGATTCGGCAGCCGAGGGGGAGGATCAGAGGGCCAAGAAAAAGGCTAAAGCAGCTGAGAATGTGGAGGTCCTATCATCCGATTTCGCCGAAGATGACCCTGCCAACCCAAGTGGGGCTTTGGTGCCTTTTGTACCGGACTTTGAATGTTCGGATGGACATGTGATCTCCGTTGCCAACAGCTTGGAGCAGAGCCCTCTCTTGGCCATGACCCTCCTGAGGGGCTTGGCCCTTCCTAAGGATATGGAAAACCTGCCAACTGGGAAGGCCAAAAATATGGCCGAGCTATGCCTATTCCTCGCCAAGGTATGTACTTCGCCGATTCTCGAGTCTTGAAACAATTTCCCTTTTCTGATATCTCAAGTCTTTCCTTATTGCAGGCCGAGTAATGTGCCTGCAGGCCGAGTTATGTGCCAGCAAGGCCTTCAGTGACATGGATTCCTCCTGGCGGCCAAGAGGTCTCTCAGAGAGGATCTGCAGGCAAAGAGGAAAGAGGCGGATCAGTTCGCCAATCGGATTGAGGAGCTGGATGCGAAAATTGCCGAAGCTGAAAATGTTCGCCAAGAAAGGGACCGACTGCTTCTCCAGATCAAGGGCGCCGAGGAAAAGAATGACCGACTCAAGAAGGAGAAGCAACAGATGGAAGAGGATCTCCCGAAAAAGTTGGAGGATGCTGGTGACGCCGGCTACAATGAGGCCGGTGAATACTATCAGCAACAGGTGCAAAACCTGGTTACCAAGGCCTTCAAGGAGGGAGAGCTAAAGGGAATAAACAACACCCACACTTCCTCCTTCCTCCGCGGATACCAGGTCGACCTTGACTATGCCGAAGTTCCCAAAGTTGATCACTGAAGGGAACCTCTAGTGGTGCCACATGTAGAGCTGCCGGAGAGCCTGCTTCCAGATGAGCAGCTGAACCCCATAGCCGACTCGCACCTGAACCCCACTGATTTGGATGAAGCATAGATCTTACTTTTGTACTTGGTGCCAGCAGAATAGTTATAACGAGCCGAGCCCCAACTCTGTAATGACCTTTATGAAAGTACTTCAATGGATGCCCTCTTTATTCGATAGTTGTATGGTATATTGTTTTCAAATGATTGCACTTCATGCATGTCAACTCATGTATTGCACTTCATGCACATGTTTTTACCGCTCAAGCCTCAGCTTGCCGTACCTATCCCCTGCTTCGGCAGCATCTTACAATCAAGTAAGGGCTGCCGAAGCGAAGTACGGTCGAAGCTGGGTATGCCTCCTTCAGGTTATGGCATCAGTTTCAGAACAGCAAATAGAACTTAATTAAGCAAAACAAAACATGGAAAAGACAAACTGCCGAGCTTTACTCTTTATTAAAACAGAAATGAATTATACAGCAAAGCTAATCAAGCATAAAACTTTCTAAGCAACTGCGCATTCCAATGGTTCGGTATGACAGTGCCATCCATCTCTGAAAGTTCATAAGAACCATAGCCGACCTTCTTAACCACACGGAAGGGACCTTCCCACTTGGGCATAAACTTCTTCAGTTCCTTCTTCTGGACCACTTGCTGAAGAACAAGGTCGTCAACATTGAATAGCCGAGACCGGACGTTCTTATCATAGCTTCGAGCCAGCTGCTGCTAATAGGCTGCATATTTGACGTGAGCGTCGTCTCGGAGCTCGTCCAAGTGATCTGACTCGGCGGCTAACAAGGCATCATTGGTCGGGACATCAAAGGTTTTGGTTCGAGCTGTCGGTCGAGTAACCACCACGGGAAGCACAGCTTCAACGCCGAACGCCATGGAGTACGGGGTCCGGCCAGTACCACGCCGTGGAGTGGTGCAATAGCCCCATAGCACATCGGGCAGTTCGGCTGCCCACTTACCGCGTTTATTGTTGAGTCGGCATTTCAACCTAGTGGAAATTGCCTTATTAGCTGCTTCAGCCTGGCCATTCCCCTACGGATAGGAGACGGAAGCTGTCTTTATTTGAATACTGCATTTCTTGTACAGGGACTTGATGGCATCAACTACGAATTGGGTACCATTGTCAGATACAATGGCGTATGGAACCCTGAACTTGGTGAAGATTTGCTTCCAAAGAAAATTTTCCACATCGGTGGCCGTGATCGTTATGAGTGCCTTGGCCTCCACCCACTTGGTATAGTAATCCGTGGCAGTGATGATGTGCATGAAGCCACCGGGGGCTTTAGGTAACTTATCGATAATGTCCACCCCCCATTGGGCGAAGGGACAAGGGCTAGAGATTGGTTACAAAGGCAAGGTCGGCTGGTGTAGGAGCGGAGAATGTTTCTGGCATGATTCGCATTGCCTGGCATACTCGGTGGCTGAATGCACCATTTTCTTCCACTAGTAACCCTGAGAGAAGGCTCGATCTGCTAAGGACCGGCTGCCGATGTGGCAACCTGCACTCCCCCCGTGGAGTTCTTGAAGGATGTTCGGAACTTCTTCCGTGGGTTTGGCACGCCATATTGGGTTTGGCACGCCATCACCGTACCCAATTCGTGACCCATAATCCGATTCTTCCGTGGGTAAGCCCTGTTCCACACGCTGGGTCCGGCAATAATCCGCCGAACATAGCACATGTCGTCTCGTTCGTTTAATGAGCTAAGTTCGGCTGATGGATATCTCAAGGCATGTGCCGAACCCCATTCACCGAGCCATATCTGCCACAGATATAGTACTCAATTTGCCTTCATATGATTTTCTCATCTCATACGCGTTTGAAACGGAGGTTTCCAACCTTACGACTCTAAGAAGTTCTCAAACGGGAGCAATAAGAATGGGTTGCAGTGTCCTAACATTCAATCATTAGCAAAAAAAATTACCTTACCCCAGCATTCCTTTCAAGGCATTTGTATATATATCAAACATTCTAAATGTCTAAGACAAAGTTGTCAAGTCCAAGGCATTTGTATATATATCAAACGTTCTAAATGTCTAAGACAAAGTTGTCAAGTCCTGGATTTTTTCTTGTAAGGGAGGAAGGTCTTTCCACCCATGAAATCTGGCAGCACTTTTGGAATCTCAACACCATCTTCCCTCTGGTAATTCTCAAGGATGCAGCACATGGTCCTCTCTGTCGCTGTGAGGGTAGAGTTCAATAGATGAACATACTACTTAGCCTGCTCATTACTCTGCAAACCACATTTTCAGCTAACGATGAAAACTCAGGTATAAGCTAAGTTCAAACTACTAAAATACAGTCCATCAACTGGGACATCTGAAATGGGATTGTAAGTCCTTGATATGCACTAAACCCAGTTTAATATTTAGAAAATTAGAGGCCGATCCTCCTTTTTAGATTCGTTTTGATCCCAATCTTGAATATTATTTTCAAGCCTATCCAGGCTCGAATATATTGAGTAATGACTTTTTTACCCCGTTCCAACCACAATTCTCATAGACACAATTGTTATGGAGACAGTTTTCATAGTCAGTACTCACAGAGACAATTCTCATAGACAAGATAGTTCTCATAGCCAATGATATTATCTACGTCAAACTTTTTTTTATCTTTACATAATTTCATATTCATTATGGATCTTGTTAGGTAGATCTCGCCAAGTAGATTCTGAAAATGTAATTTTTTTTGAAATTGAATTTCTACAATAAAAGATATTATAATTTGAAATTTGAAGAATGTATTATAACATAGATAGATATGTATACATGCATATGTATACACAGGTCTCTTTATTTGTAACAAAGTCAGGAGGGAAAAAAAATTACTCCTAATGAATACAAGAAATTATTCAATGGTCTTGAGATATCTCAAAGTATTGTTCCAACCATTCATCACATGCCACATATTAACTTGTTGCTCAAATAAAATAAAAAAAGTAGAAGGTCTCTAACATTAACCAATCCTACATTAATGGTGCACCATATGACAATGTTTCATGAGCATTGGATAACTTTCTAATGTTAGATGCGCATGAGGAAGGTCATCGGGGCATATTTGGAATAATGATCATTTCAGGACTATTTCGGCCACGCAAACAATTGTGCAAGGTTGATTTGAGTCCGAGCCTAGTTTTCGGGGCTGGCCTCTAAATCCCCCTTGAATTACTTCGTATCTCAATTTCAAGTTCTTGGTATGTTGCTGTACATATTTATTTGAGCCGCATCCCCTTACTGGAAAATGGGAAAAATTAAGGGAACATCTAACTTGCCTGGCTTTTATTTATTTATTATTTCTTCAGTTAAAAAGCAAGTTGTGGGATCTACATATTTAACTTTTAACTTCCCCGTTAGGATTAGCTTTACCTCAAAATTTGACCTACAAAAAGTGGTACAAGAAAAGAAGGGACCTAATTCTACACAACTAAACCAAAATACCTCAAGTTCCCTTTATCAAATAAAAGCATATTGGGAATTTTATTTCCTTTTCCTTCACTAAAGTTTCGGTGAGTAATTTCCTTAAAATAAATTCTTGACAACAGACCAGAGCCTTACTCATCAAGTTTTGCAAAAGAACGTCATCAATTTTTCAATAGCGAATTACTGACTACCCGAACTAACGTTGCACAAATATTCCATTAATAAAATAAATAGAAGCTGACAGCATCTACCCTTTTCTTTCCATATCTGATCTCTAATTTCCTGGACTGATAGTACAGTTTAAACAAGACACTAGTTCTCTGTAAGTATTTGATGCAGGGATACCATCCTTCCAAATCATACTTCTTTGCAGCTGCATCATTCAAAGAACCCGAAACAATAGCCATGACTTGATAGGTTATGTTTAGCTGCAGAAAAGACAATCGCCATATTCTTACGAAAAGATAACATCGATAAGAATTAAATCCTAATGTCACCCAGCAGGCCGGCCCTACATTTCTTTCGGTACTGTGGCAGAGATGTTCACATTATCCAATCACTTCCGCAATTGTTTCCTTAACATAACAATGCAACAATTGGCATATTAACCTCGCAACTACTCAGAAATATCCAAATATAAAAAAGGCAAATTTTCTTATAACTAGGGCACAATTCATTTTACCCCTTCTAGTTTTGCTTTGCAGCACTTCGCATATTTTCAATTTCCAAGAGCCCCGTGAGGTTTTGGACTAAAGTGCAACCCTAAATCCGTTAAAAGAAAAAATATAATAACACTAATGTACCTTTAGCCATTTGCGACCTTCTATATTTTCTACCTTTTCTATTACGACCCACACCAGTTGACCTGCTTAACTCTTAGCCTAATCACGTGGCTCAAAAGGTTAATCTCAAGTCATACAGTAGCTCATCGCGTTTCCTTATAAATTACGTTAACTTTGTAAGTTTTCCCGATGTGGGATCATTTTTTGCCCCTTCTGGGCTCTCACAATCACCCCCATTTGGACCGCAACGTTTCCGTTGCGCCCCAAAGTCCATCACAACCCACCAAGTGTTGTAAGACAAGTCCCACTTAAGCAGCACATCAAGCTCGTCTCATGCATGCCAAGCACCTCGGGCTCATCCTATGTGGGACCCACCCAAGCACGATAAGCGCCTCAAGCTCCTCACTTGTCGGGCCCACCCAAGCATGCCTCCTCACGGGACCCGCCTCACACTTCCGGTTGGTGCAAGCTCTGATACCACTTGTCACAACCCACGCCAACTAACATGCTTAACTCTTAATCTAACCACGTGGCTCAAAAGGTTAACCTCAAGTTATACAGTAGCTCATCGCGTTTCCTTATAAATTACGTTAACTTTATAAATTTCCCCGATGTGGGATTATTTCCTGCCCCTTCTGGACTCTCACATTTTCTATCCTCGTTCTTTACATAACTTCTAACTTGATCGAGAATGCTTAAAACCTATGGTCACATTAACCTAAAGTCGCCTAAGTTATTAACCCAGTTTCTAACTCAATATAAATGTCCATGTAGCATGTATCGTTAAGTAGGTGTCTAAAGTCGCCTAAGTTATTAACCCAGTTTCTAACTCAATATAAATGTCCATGTAGCATGTATCGTTAAGTAGGTGTCTAACTGTTAACAAATACATACTCGCACTCGTGGGGGTATGTGTATGTGTATCCCAATTCCTTCTTTTTTTCTTTTAACCCTTCAGGCGGGCCTTTGATTTATTGAAGAAAATTTATGAAACACAACTAGTTTATTTTTCTTTTGAATTAGGTATTGCGGTGCTGTGTGTGAGAGAGCTAAACAAACTATAGAATGGGAAAATATGGTGTTATAACGAATATCGTCTTAAAAGAAGGAACATATTTAGGGAAAGATATTGGAGATAGTCATAGAGATGTAGGAGAAGTGTAGGATTTTAGGGAGCAATGACGCACCAAAAAGTACGGTTGAGCAAAAAAAATCTGGATTTTGGGGCTGTTGGGAGGTCGTGAACATTAACAAATTAAAAATTTTGTTGGAAAGTAGATTTTTGCAAGAATTACAAAAGAAAGATGACAAAAGCTCTAAGATTCACTGCGCTAGGCATCATTATCACGGGTAAATTCCCAACGCATGACAAAAGAATTAGAATCGCATCATACAACTCACAAGAAATGTTAAAAGTTGCGAGATTCCTCCAAAATGTAAACTTTATTCTTCAGAAGCATTACATAGCTTTATATAGACTTCCTAAACCAACATACTGTACAAGAGTACGAATTGTTGAAAACAAGGAAGCTACTAATTCTTTAGGCTTCTAAAACCTACATACAAGGCTACAAAGACTCGGACTTATATATAAACTATTATAAACAAATAAGTTGAGCCATTAAACAACCCGTGAGTGACACAATAGCTCATCTATAGAATACCTAGAAACTCTAAATACGCATGATCTCAAAAGTTTAGAATGCATAAACAAACTTCCAAAGTTTGTCACCCCTTCATATTTACTATCACTTGACCTCTTTATGGACTACATCACCTCAACCAAAGTTTTTTTCTTTTTCCAACTAGAAGTATTGTTGTCTACCAAGCATGGGTACTTATTAAACCATGTTGGGTACTAGTGTTAGTAATTTATTTTAATCAACGGGTTTCTGTAATCTTAACGTGGAGAGATTATTAAGTATTTAATATCATGGAGCTCGTAATATAATTGAGATAAGGACGGGAGTGCAATTATAATTCCGTAGTGAGGTGAATTATAATTAGTGAATTAAGAAATAGAATCCTTGTGGGATTAAGTTTTCTTATTTATACTGGGAGCCCAGACTTATTACTCCTTAGGTCCCCATCGTAGCCTTATATATACACGTTATGCTCTCTAGGTCAGATTGATATTTTTCTATTATTCAGTAAATAGAGGCAGGTTTAGAGAGAGCAAGCAGTTCACGAAAGAGTTCACACTTGGTTTGTGTTCTAGACGTGTAGGGAATACGATAGAAGATCGTAAGGTACAGTCGAGCAGTATTCGTGGTTTATAGCAAGGCATGCTATAACAAGTTCAACCAGCGTTCGTGTCGCAGGGAGTTGAGGTAGAACCCTAATTCCGCCTTGTAGGGTTTTACAATTTTGTTGTCTAATCTGTACGCGTCATTACTGGGCCTTGGGGATTCAGTTTCCCAACAACTAGTAGGGGTGTCAAACGAGTGGGTTTGGGGGCCAAACTAGGTAAGTTGGAAGTGAGTTGGGTCACATTTATTATGAGGCCAAGTATCCATACCCAATCCAACCCATTTATTAAAATCAAATTCAACTCGCCCATTAACCCAATTACATACTACAGTATATACTAAAATTTAAAATAACTAAAATACCAATGTACACTAAAATGACAATATTACCTTTGTAAATCTAAATGACTATAACACCCCTGTACACTAAAATTACTGTACTATCCCTATACTACTAGAATGACCAAATTACCCCTATACACTTAATTACCAAATTCGACGAACATTTTAAACACCCAAACAAACCTTTGGCTAAGACCACCCACTCCCCCAACTCACTGTTCCAACACTCTCTCTCCAGAAACAAAGGAAACACAGAACACACACACAGAGAGAGAGAGAGAGAGAGAGAGAGAGAGAGAGATGGGTTGACCCAAATCTTTCTACCCAATCCTCGTTGTCCTACTCCTCACAATGAAGAGGGGGTTAATTGCAAAGTTATTTTTTCACATGATCAGATGGTGTGCATGTGTGAGGCTAACTTCCGCTAAGAAGTTTTTTTGCTCTTTTAATTTTCTCCTTATTCCATTTTTTTTAGCATTTGTTTGTTTTGCGATAAATTTTTTATCCCTATTGATTTGTCTTAATGAGAGGAATCGAAAAAAAAAATATATTTGGGTTTTATCTTGGATATTACAAAAATATATATTTTTCCGATTTCTCTTGTCGAGACGAATTAATAGGGGTACAAAGTTTGTCGTAAAACAAATAAACATGAAACAAATTTATGTAAGGACAAAATGAAAAAAACGTAAAAATTCAAAAATCTCTTAACAATGTGTTTTCCACAGTTTTTGTGTTTTATGGGTGGGGGCACTTTTGGTAACCAATGTAATGATTAGCGGGAAGGATTGGTGTCACTGGTGTCAATTCGAAAAGCATCTTTTGTACATGGTACCGACAGACATGGAAGAAACTTCAAACGAAGGAGCAGGAGATCGAATGAGGAGGATTTATTTAGTTAGGTATGTTCATGATTTATTAGGTCATTTCAATTGATTCAATTAAGACCCATTTAATAATTGGGTTAGACGTGTTGGATTCATTCTAACTCAATTAATAAATAGATTTGGTTGGGTCTATTTTTTAGTGGGTGGGTCTGAATTAATTTATGGATTTGGATTCAATTTGCCACCCCTAGATACTAGCACTTTGCTTGGTAACCATGAGCACCATGTACACGAATTTGTTCGAAAAAAAATTTTCTTTAGTACTTGTCAATTGTCATAACCAATCTATATCCAAGCGGTACCCTCGCCTAAAGAGCAATTCGTTCTACATAGTGATGGAGCTAGCTTGATATGACCTTTTCCATTATTAGCATGCTTGTGAAATCAAGATTTTGGTCTACAATTCTTTAGTTTAATGACTTTAGATAGTTTGTACCTTAATTTTAAAGTTCAAGTGCCCTTGTTGAATTCTTAATCACCTAAGCCATTTAACCCCTTCTTTGCTATCTGTGCAATTGTTGCATGTTATGGAATTCTCTAAATCATAACCATACCATACTTTTTTAAGATTATGCCATATTGGCATACCCATGTCATACAAGGGACCAAATGGGCTTGTTGTGAGTTGGATCAGGACCATTGACTTGATTGGAGCTCCTGTCCATGGAAAAAGTAAGACTAATATGACACGAGTAGATGCATGATTCGTAACATATTTGACTTTAAACATTGAATGAATAGTCCGATGGTGCGAATAAACTGTGAAATTAATGTGCTTAAATAATACAGCTTGATCAACTCAAACACCTCAACAAGCCGAACAGAAATTTTCCCATCATGAAATTAGATCTCAGGTGGGCCCCATTAAGGAAGCATAATGCTTCCATTTTACAGGTACCTTTACACTTGCTTCATAGATAGCTGTTTACTTGCTCTCTTGGATCCATGTGGTCTTGGTTGGTGCATGACAATATCCTAGAAATATATGAATTTTATTTTGTAATTTTTAAATTAGTATTTTATTAGAAATCTTTTCGTATTAGCATAAATTACCTAGAATATTGGGTTTTCTTATTTAGATTGATTTTATTTCTTTTTTATTGTTTTCTTGGTCAACAAGAATTACAATTGCTTCCTAGTATTTTTGTTTCCTTTTTAGTTTTATTACTGCTACTATTATAAATAATTGATGTAAGCCATAGGGCAAGGTAGTTGTTTATGATTGAATTAATGAAAAATTGAGAGTTTTCTCATTATTGTGTGTTCGTAGAGAGAGTACCTCTAGTTCATACTTGTTGTGTGTTTTTCTATTTCAACACGCTTCCCTACATCAATTGGTATCAGAGCTTGCGCTCAATTCCAGATCATGGCCCGACAAGGAGTTCGTTATGTTGTTGCCAAAGATGTGTGTGAATGAAGTAAAGCTGCACGAGAAACTCGAATTGAGGAGAGGTTTCAACAACTTGAGCATCGGATGGACGAGGCATTTGGAGCGCTAAACGATTACATTGCTGCCTTGTTTGTTGGTGGAAACCCGTCTCATTGTCGTTCAGTTCAACTTCGATTTTCGAAAGAGGAGGAGTTGTCGAATAATATTTCTATCACCAAACCTTCAGCTGGTAACTATCAGTCGAAGGGGAGGACAATGTGGATGAAGCTACCATTGAGTGGCCATTCACATCAAATATTATTCCAGATCCAATTGTGAACTGGAGTAAATTGCCAATTTTTGACGAAGAACCAGTTGAGAAAATTACAAATGGAGAAAATAAAAAAAAATATTGCAAAAAAAAAAATTTGTTAGGATGTTGGCATTGTTGGAAATTGAATTTGTCGATCCATTTTGGAAATTTATTGATGACACTACATGCAAGAGTCGGTATGCTTCAAATTTTTTAAGGCAATTTTCTCCCTCTCAAATTTACAAGTATGCCATTAATGAAGCTTTTACGTAATTTTATGCTTAGATATGAATTTGGCCATTGGAGTGATTCATATCAAACAAACATGTCAATACATATTCATTTCCATTAATCAAGTTCCTTTCAATTAAGTTTCAAACTCAATAATAACCCAATATCATAATTAACCATTAAACCGTTAGTAGTACTTACCAATCTCAGTTTTTTCACTTCTTTTGTAATCTTGTTGATCTCTTTCCTACATTCATCCAACTCGAACTTGCCTGAACACAAAAGTCACATCAGCCATGCATACGAATATCAAATCATTGAGTAATCAAAGAGAAGAAAAGAAAAAGGCCCAACATTGAGAGTAAGAGAAAGGTAGGTAATTAGTTACACTCTATCAATTCTTTGCCAAGGTGAATGACCTTGTCGACAAGATTCACATTTGCGAATCTCGTCGCTATGATTCGCGTATGATTTCAGGATTCTGGTGTTATGAATTTTCAGAATTAGGAATTTTACTATTTCTTATTTCGAGCAGGAAAGTTAGTTAGGGATCTAGCTGACCTGGCACTATTCTGTTAGTTGGTTATTCTTGTTGGTAGGAGGTATAAGAGGAATAATGAAGAGGGAGAAAGGCATGTAACTTCTGAGTTGTAACTTCCTGGTGGAATAAGGGCCTTCTTCCTGGTGGAATTAGAGTCTTCTCCAGGTGGAATAAGAAACTATTTTTCTTTTCCACTTCAATTCCACTTCTTCTTCTTCTTAGTCATTACATTGGTACCAGAGCCGGCGTTCTTTTGCCTGTGAAGATTCTTTGAAATGGCCGGTGGGACTAGAGGTTAAGAGTTCAAGAAGATGGAGGAATCGGTTCGTCTGCTCAAAGAAGGGCAAGAGAGTCACGTGAAGGAGATGGGAGAAATCAAGAACTCATTGAAGGATTTGGGGGATATTAAGGAGATGCTCACTACTATTACTCTGAAGTATGATCAAATGGCATCACATGTTTATGGGAGGAAACTGTTTCAAGAATCATTGAAGGGTCGTGAGAATCAATTGGAGATCATTGGGTCTTCTTACTACGATTCTGACCCATTTTAACTCCATCATTCTCCAGCTTTTGGTACCATGTATTCCAATATTGACTTCTCTAAGTTTTTTGGCGATGATCCTACTGGTTGGGTTCATAAATGCAAGAGATTCTTTGAGTATAATTCCGTTGACAATAATAATAAGGTGAAATTGGCAATCCTACACCTAGATGATAAGGCTATTCAATGGTATCAATGGTTTGAGAAAACCCACTGTGTGGTGAATTGGGATACCTTTAAGTAAGGGGTTCTTGCAAGATTTGGGCCGGATGGGTATGGGGATGCCGTATGAAATTTAACCAAAGTTCTACAGCACTCCATTGTGAAGGAATATCAAGAACAGTTCGAGATTTTGGCCAATAAAACCCTAAATTTGCCTGAAGCCTTTTTTACAACCTGCTTTATTAGTGGGCTTAAGGAAGAAATTAGGGCTAATGTGTTGATGTTTAGGCCTGTTGAAAAATGTATGCATTATAATTTGTGAAAATTTATATGCATCTCTATTAATTATTTTGATGATTAATTCAATGATATTTTTATTCGGCAAATACAAAATTATCGAAAAGTCGATTCCCGAATTAAATATTTTCGTGACCTTGAAATATAGCATAAAGTCTCTTGGATTCATGATTTATATTTACAAAGACTTTATTGAGCTCAATACATGCTTTAACGGATTTATTTAGATGAAATTGTGAGCCACAGGTTGACGAACCGGCTGACAAGCCGGCTGTCTGAACAGAAAGCTGTGACAACCGGAAACCATCGGACGACCACCCGGATGACCACTCTGTCAACGGCTAGTTCTAACGGCTAGTTCTAACGGCTAGTTCCAACGGCTAGTACCAACGGCTAGTTTCAAACGGCTAGTTTCCAACGGCTAGTTTCAAACGGCTAGTTTCCAACGGCTAGTTTCCAACGGCTAGTTCCAACGGCTAGTTTCCAACGGCTAGGAAGCATATGGATGGCTATATAAGGCATCAAGAACTCATTAATGAGTACATACACAAGCTACAACATTCCATATTATTGCAAGAGCAAATTCTCAAAAGATCAAAGCCAAAAATTCTCATTGTTCTTCCACTTTCATATTATTCTTGAGAGAAAATTTGTACAAGTCGTGAGCGATAATTTTTATACCTTCTTCACATACTTGTATTTCCTAAGTGAGTGTTTGAGTCAAACACTTGAAAGCTTAGAAGACCAAATTCGGGTTGGAATTTGGGTGTTATTGTTTTTGAGAAGTTTTCGGAGAAAATTCTTGCGGTTGTGCTAGCTCCTCGGGAAAGCTAGAGGCATTCGGTTCTTGTAAGCACCCGCAAGACTTACAAGTTGTAATCTTTTAAAGATTAGTCTAACCTTCAAGTAATTGCTTGAGGAGAAGTGGAGTAGGGCCGGACCGTGGACAAATCCGGACCGAACCACTATAAACGGGTTCTATCTCTCTATCTCTCTATTTTGATTGCATACTTATTGTTTGCATATATTGTTAGAGATAAATTTTTATTGGTAATTATTACTAGCAATCCTATTCACCCCCCCTCTAGGTTGCATAATTTGGGTAACAATTGGTATCAGAGACTCGGCTCTTGTTTGTAGATTTAACCATCTAAGAGTTAAGATCCATGGCAACCACTAGTAATGTTTCTTGTATCGAAGGTCAATCGTCCAATAGACCTCCCTTGTTCACCGGAGAAAATTACTCTCATTGGAAAAATAGAATGATGATCTTTATTCAATCCACGGATTATGATCTATGGAAAATTATCAAAAATGGTCCCATTATTCCTACTAAGAAAGTTGGAGAAGAGACTATGCCTAAACCAGATTATGAGTGGAGTCATTTGGAAAAGGCTTCAATAGAAAAGAACTATAGAGCTATGAACCTTCTTTTTTGTGCTATTACTCCCAATGAATATGATTGTGTTTCCGCATGTGAATCGGCTAAAGAAATATGGGATAAGTTAGAAATGTCACATGAAGGAGATAGTCAAGTTAAGGAGTCCAAAATTGATATTCTTGTGCATAGCTATGAGCTCTTCAAAATGAAACCGGATGAATCTATATCTCAAATGTTTGCTAGATTTGCTAGTATTACTAACGGTTTAAAAGCTCTTGGAAAGATTTACAGTCAATCCGAAATGACAAGGAAGGTGCTCCGTTCCATGCCAACCAATTGGGACACTACCACCTCCATCATCCTACAATCCAAAGATTTCTCAACATACACGATGGACAATCTCATGGGATCTCTCATGACGGAGGAAATGCATCACAACCTCAAGGGTGAAAAAGAGAAGAAAGTTAAGGATCTTGCCTTCAAAAGTACAACAAGCAAATCAAAAAGCAAGGAGGATTCAAGCAACGAAAGTGAGGATGATGAAATGGCGCTCATCACAAAAACGTTCAAGAAACTCCTCAAAAATAGAGCATCTCACAAAGGCAGAGGATTTTCAAGAAAAGATAGAGGCAAAGAAGAAAATAGTAAAAAGGATCCAATCATTTGCTACGAGTGCAAGAAGCCCGGCCACATCAAAAGTGAATGTCCATATGCAAAAAAATATTCAAAGAAGGACAAAAAGAGAGCTATGATGGCCGCATGGGACAATAGTGACGATAGTAGCTCCGATGAGGACGATGAGCAACAAGAGGTCGCTAACTTGTGTTTCATGGCCATCGAAGAAAACGAGGTAGATCTCGACTCATCCTATTCCTTTGATGAATTATTTATTGCCTATAAAGAGTTGAAAGTAGAATTTGAAAAGGTTGTTTCTAAAAACAAATTTCTTAAAAAGGTTGCTAAAGATCTTTCACTAGAAATAGATGATTTAATTGAAGAGAAAGATATTTTGGAGGAAGAAAATGAAAGTTTAAGAACCTCTTTGGAAAAAGAAAAAGAGTATTTGAAGGATACTTCCAAAAACGAATCTTTAGAAAAACAAATTGATGATTTAACTAATTCTCTTTCAAAACTCACTAATGGAAAAGAAAGTTTAGACATTTTTCTTGGAAAACAAATGGTTTCTTTTCGCAAGGCCGGAATTGGTTATAATCCCACTCAACACAAAAAATTTTTTGAAAAAGATGTTCCTCCTTCTAGCCATTCTAAATTGACATGTCATTATTGTGGTAAAATTGGTCATATTTCTTCTACATGTCCTATGAAAGGATACTCATCTTCTAATGCAAAAAAGGTTTGGGTTCCTAAGAACCGTATCAATGCTAACCTTCAAGGACCCAAGATGATTTGGGTACCAAAAGTCAAGAATTGATGTGCTATTGTAGGTATGCTTCAAAAGTTCTCTCAAGGAAGGAAGTTGGTACCTTGATAGTGGATGTTCAAGACACATGACCGGTGACAAGAGGGCTTTCAATTCTCTTTCGTCTAAAGATGGTGGACATGTCACATTTGGAGACAACAACAAAGGAAAAATCATAGGAATCGGCAATATAGGTAATTCTTCTATTATTGAAGATGTTTTACTTGTTAATGGTTTAAAACACAATCTTCTTAGCATAAGTCAATTATGTGATAGAGGAAATCGTGTTATCTTTGAAAAATCCAAATATATCATTGAAAATGACAAAAGCAACAAGACACTCTTCGTTGGACAAAGATTTGAAAATGTATATGTTTTTAATCTCAATGATTTAAGTAATTGTGATATAAAATGTTTTTCCGCTTTGAGTGAAAATAGTTGGCTTTGGCATAGGCGCCTAGGACATGCAAGTATGGATGCTATTTCAAAACTCTCTAGAAAAAATTTGGTAAAAGGTCTTCCTAAAATCAAATTTGAAAAAGATAGACTTTGTGGTCCTTGCCAACAAGGAAAACAAACCAAGGTTTCTTTTAAGTCCAAAAATGTTGTTTCAACTACTAGACCTTTGCAATTACTTCATATGGATTTGTTTGGACCAACTCGCTCTCCAAGTCTTTGTGGAAACTATTATTGTCTTGTTGTTGTTGATGATTTCTCTAGATATACATGGGTGATGTTCCTAGCTCATAAGAATGAGGCTTATCCTAATTTCACTAAACTTTGTAGAAGAGTTCAAAATGAAAAAGGCTTTGTTATTTCTAACATTCGTACGGATCATGGAAAAGAACTTGACAATTCTTTATATGAAAAGTTTTGTGATGAACATGGTATTGGTCATAACTTTTCCGTACCTCGTACTCCTCAACAAAATGGAGTAGTAGAGAGAAAAAATCGTACTCTGGAAGAAATGGCCCGCACTATGCTTTGTGAAAACTCTTTGCCAAAATATTTTTGGGCGGAAGCCGTTAATACCTCATGCTATATTTTGAATCGAGTTTTAATTAGGCCTATCCTCAAGAAAACTCCTTATGAGCTTTGGAATGGTAGAATACCCAACATTAATTACTTTCATGCCTTCGGTTGTAAATGTTATGTATTAAACAATGGAAAAGATAACTTGGGTAAATTTGATTCAAAATCGGATGAAGGCATCTTTATCGGTTACTCTCTTACTAGCAAAGCATATAGAATTTATAATAAGCGCACTAATCTTGTTGAAGAATCTATTCACGTTTCCTTTGATGAATCTAATCCTTGTGCTACTAAGGATGTTGTTGATAATGATGACTTAGAAATTACACATGAGATTCATGACTTGAAAATTCAAGAAAAAGTTGATGGTGATACTCAAGTAGAAAGCTCTCAAATCAAAGAAGATGAAGTTATTAATCAACCTCAAGATGCCATGGGAGACAACCAAGATCTTTCCAAGGATTGGAGATTCGTGCAAAACCATCCAAAGGACTTGATTCTTGGAGAAGTTTCGAAAGGGGTAACCACTCGCTCGTCTCATAGAAATTTTTGTGAAAATCAAGCTTTTGTTTCTCAAATTGAGCCTAAAAACTTTCCGGAAGCTCAAGATGATGAAAATTGGATTTTGGCCATGCAAGATGAGTTAAATCAATTTGAAAGGAATAAAGTTTGGGCATTAGTACCTAAGCCTCTTGATCACACTATTATAGGTACTAAATGGGTTTTTCGTAACAAGCTAGATGAATCCGGAAATATTGTTAGGAATAAAGCTAGACTTGTTGCTCAAGGTTATAATCAAGAAGAAGGTATTGATTTTGAAGAAACTTTTGCACCGGTAGCTAGATTAGAGACTATTCGCATATTGCTTGCCTTTGCATCTTTCAAAAATTTCAAGCTTTATCAAATGGATGTGAAAAGTGCATTTTTGAATGGGTTCATAAATGAGGAAGTTTATGTCAAACAACCTCCCGGCTTTGAAGATCATGTATACCCCGATCATGTTTTTAAACTCTCAAAAGCTCTATATGGTTTGAAGCAAGCACCACGTGCATGGTATGATAGACTTAGTTCATTCTTGCTTGACAATGGCTTTACTCGTGGAAAAATTGATACTACTCTTTTCATTAAAGCCAAAGGTAAAGATATGCTCATTATTCAAATATATGTTGATGATATTGTCTTTGGTGCCACTAATGATAATATGTGCAAAGAGTTTGCTAAGTGTATGCAAGGTGAATTTGAAATGAGTATGATGGGGGAGCTTAACTTCTTCCTCGGACTTCAAATCAAGCAAACTAATGAGGGGATCCTAATCAACCAAGCCAAGTATGCGAAAGAACTTATTAAGAAGTTTGGCATGGAAGGATCAAAGCCAACGAGCACACCAATGAGCACATCAACTAAGCTAGACAAAGATGAGAATGGTAAGGCCGTCAATGAAAAGATGTATCGAGGTATGATCGGCTCATTACTTTATCTCACGGCAAGTAGACCTGATATAATGTTTAGTGTCTGCATGTGTGCTAGATTTCAATCATGTCCTAAAGAATCGCATTTAAAAGCTATTAGACGTATTTTTAAATATGTTGCCGGTTCTCATGACTTAGGATTGTTTTATCCACGTGGAGTTGCATTTGATTTAATTGGTTATTCAGATGCGGATTTTGGAGGTTTCAAAGTTGATCGTAAAAGTACAAGTGGGACTTGCCAATTTCTAGGGCACTCTCTAGTGTCTTGGCATAGCAAGAAACAAAATTCCGTAGCTCTATCTACCGCCGAGGCGGAATATGTAGCGGCCGGAAGTTGTTGTGCCCAAATATTGTGGATCAAACAACAAATGGAGGATTTCAATTTGCAATATGATCATATTCCTATTAAATGTGATAATACTAGTGCAATTAGCTTAACCAAGAATCCGATTCAACATTCTCGAACAAAACATATTGAGATTAGACATCATTTTATAAGAGATCATGTTCAAAAAGGGGATATTGAACTTAACTTTATTAGTACCGACAAGCAATTGGCGGACATTTTCACAAAACCCCTTGGTGAAGAACAATTTTGTTTCATTCGACGAGAACTCAGCATGTCTAATCATTTATGAAAAAGTTGTGTTCTTGATGTCAAAAGTTTTTTTTTTTTGGATTCAATGTTGAGTTGATTGAATTCGTAAATATCATACTTGATGGAGAGTACAAATGATCTTGATAAAGAAATCACCCTCCAAACATTTTATCATATGTTTCATTTTCCTGTGTTTGGTATGAAGAAAATCAGTTTTATGGTCTTTAATGTTACTCCTCTTAAACGTTTTCTGGACTTAACCTGCATTTGTCAGTCGGATGTCCAAGCGGATGTCCAATCGGACGACCGTGAGGTTGAGACTTATTCAAGCTTTTGCGTTGCTAACTCTGATTTATTAAGTCTGTTACACTTAGTTTGTATGAACTTCATGGCTTAGTGCTTAAATTGTCTCTTATATACTTCGCCGATATGAATTTCTTGTCTCTAAGCTTGCAGGGATAATCATTCTCGGTAATACCCCTCGCATTCTTTAAAAAGCTCTCTTTTAGGGGGAGCATGTATTAAGGGGACACAACAATAAACACCCGAACACAATTTTCTTCCCCTATTCTTGTTCTTTTCGGCGCCACCCCTATCCTATCTCTATTCGGCGCCACCCCTATCTCTATCTCTTTCGGCGCCGCATCTCTACCGCATCCCCTATCCTATCTCTATCTCTTCATCTATCTCTCTTTCGGCGCAGCATTTCAAACAATTCGGCGCAGCATTTCAAACAATTCGGCGCAGCATTCCAAACACTTCTCTCATACTCTATAAATTCCACAACACTCTCTCTATCTCCTCATCTATCTATCTCTCCTTCTTTCTCGGCCTAAAACTCTCCAAATCTCTATCCTTCAAAATCGAGCAATGGCAAACATACCGCAAGGATTACCGATTGAGTTTTACGAAAGAGATGCCGAACGAGCAGAGTTCAGGTTGTTTATCCAAACCATTTGGATGCAACTCTTTATCTTCATTCTGCTGTGTGCGTTACTTACCATGAGAATACCACCATGGTTCGGATGGAATGTAAATGTGGATACTCTGTGGTATTGGATTGGCATTATAGCTGCCGTTGTAGCAGCCATTATTCGAGAATACGAAAATCAAGGACGCCAAGCTCTCAATGAACGAAGATAGAGTGCTACAGGGCAAGAGCGGCATGGTGCTGGAACCATGGCCCTATTGTTTTTCTCTTTTTAGTTTTTTTTTATGATGTCACAGGGGGAGAAAAAGCCAAATTTTAATTGATCTATCTTGCCATTTTGGGCAAATTTAAAAAATTGCTTGCTATGATCTAATGATTATTGCTATTACTCGTTGATCATAGATAACTGCTTTGGTGCATGTATTAAGGGGGAGATTGGCATAGCTCATACTTGAATAAAAACTATCATTTTGTGTCATCATCAAAAAGGGGGAGATTGTTGAAAAATGTATGCATTATAATTTGTGAAAATTTATATGCATCTCTATTAATTATTTTGATGATTAATTCAATGATATTTTTATTCGGCAAATACAAAATTATCGAAAAGTCGATTCCCGAATTAAATATTTTCGTGACCTTGAAATATAGCATAAAGTCTCTTGGATTCATGATTTATATTTACAAAGACTTTATTGAGCTCAATACATGCTTTAACGGATTTATTTAGATGAAATTGTGAGCCACAGGTTGACGAACCGGCTGACAAGCCGGCTGTCTGAACAGAAAGCTGTGACAACCGGAAACCATCGGACGACCACCCGGATGACCACTCTGTCAACGGCTAGTTCTAACGGCTAGTTCGAACGGCTAGTTCTAACGGCTAGTTCCAACGGCTAGTACCAACGGCTAGTTTCAAACGGCTAGTTTCCAACGGCTAGTTTCAAACGGCTAGTTTCCAACGGCTAGTTTCCAACGGCTAGTTCCAACGGCTAGGAAGCATATGGATGGCTATATAAGGCATCAAGAACTCATTAATGAGTACATACACAAGCTACAACATTCCATATTATTGCAAGAGCAAATTCTCAAAAGATCAAAGCCAAAAATTCTCATTGTTCTTCCACTTTCATATTATTCTTGAGAGAAAATTTGTACAAGTCGTGAGCGATAATTTTTATACCTTCTTCACATACTTGTATTTCCTAAGTGAGTGTTTGAGTCAAACACTTGAAAGCTTAGAAGACCAAATTCGGGTTGGAATTTGGGTGTTATTGTTTTTGAGAAGTTTTCGGAGAAAATTCTTGCGGTTGTGCTAGCTCCTCGGGAAAGCTAGAGGCATTCGGTTCTTGTAAGCACCCGCAAGACTTACAAGTTGTAATCTTTTAAAGATTAGTCTAACCTTCAAGTAATTGCTTGAGGAGAAGTGGAGTAGGGCCGGACCGTGGACAAATCCGGACCGAACCACTATAAACGGGTTCTATCTCTCTATCTCTCTATTTTGATTGCATACTTATTGTTTGCATATATTGTTAGAGATAAATTTTTATTGGTAATTATTACTAGCAATCCTATTCACCCCCCCTCTAGGTTGCATAATTTGGGTAACAAGGCCCATGACTATAACACATGCCATTAGTTTGGCCAAACTTCAGGAATTCAGCATTGAAGCCATGACCAGAAAAGCAAAACAAGGGATTAAGATGGGAGATCATAATTTTCCAATTCAATCAAGGCCTAGCTCTTTTCAAAATCCTGTGAGGAGGGAACTTCCTAAGGAATTGGAGGAGAAAAAGGCAAAAGGAATTTGCTTCAAATATAATGAGAAATCTACTAGGGGACATGTGTGCAAAAAGAGGCAGCTATATGCCTTGGACGGGGACCCAGAAGACCAAGAGCAAGATCAAGAAGTGGAGGAAGAGGAGGAGGAGGTTCAGGAACAAGAACGAGAGTTGCAAATCTCAATAAATGCCTTGTATGGATCAATTTCCTATAGAACTATGTGAGTTCAGGGTAATGTTAAGAAGAAATTGATTGTAATCTTGATTGATTCTGGAAGTACTCACAATTTCCTTAGTTTGGAAGTGGTTAAAAGGGTAGGGGTATAGGTTACAGAAACAGAACTTTTACCTGTGTCAGCTGCTGATGGAACCAGGATGCTTAGTACTATAGCTTGCAAAGGGTTTCAATGGGAAATGCAGGGAGCTAAGTTCCAGGCTGATATAAGAGTGTTGCAGCTCAAAGGTTGTGACATGGTTCTGGTAATATACTGGTTGGTAACTTTAGGGCTAGTTAAATGGGACTTCAAGTACTTGAGCATGGATTTCACTTTGAATGGTAAGAGATATGTTCTGAAATGCGGGAGCAAAGGAGGATTGAAAGTGGTTGGATCTAAAGGGATACAGAAACTGCTCCAAAAACAGCCACAAGGGGTGGTGGCATAGGTCTTTGCATTGCAAGGAGAGGAGCAAGCAACAACACCAAATGAAGAAGTGGAAGCTTTGCTAACCAAGTTTGAAGCTGTTTTTCAAGAACCAAAAGGGTTGCCTCCTTCAAGATCCCATGACCACCATATTCCATTAAAGCCAGGTGTGGAGCCAACAAACTCAAGACCTTACAGGAATCCCTATTTTCAAAAATCTGAAATAAAGAAGCAAGTTAGGGAAATGCTACAGTTTGGGGTCATACAGTCTAGTGTTAGCCCTTACTCATCACCAGTTTTATTGGTTAAAAAGAAAGATGGCAGTTGGAGGATGTGTGTAGACTATAGAGCTTTGAATCTTGTGACTGTCAAGGATAAATTCCCTATACCTGCTATAGATGAATTATTGGATGAACTATGCGGTGCCAAATATTTTTCTAAGCTAGACCTCAGGGTAGGATATCATCAAATCAGGGTCCATCCCTTTGACATTTCAAAGACAACATTTAGAACTCACGAAGGGCACTATGAATTCTTAGTCATGCCTTTTGGTTTAACCAATGCCCCTTCAACTTTTCTGAGTTTAATGAATGAGGTGTTTAAAGTTCATCTCAAGGACTTTATTCTAGTCTTTTTTGATGACATCTTGTCTATAGCAATTCTTGGGAGAGTCATTTATTGCACTTGGAGCAGATTTTACAGTTGCTTCAGAGCCATCAAAATGTGTTTTTGCAAGACAAGAAGTGGAATACTTGGGCCATTTCGTTTCGGACAGGGGAGTTTTAGCTGAAGCACTAAAATTTTAGCTATGGTTAGCTGGCCAATCCCAAAAACAATCAAGGAGTTAAGGGGTTTCCTTGGGTTGACTGGTTACTATATGATGTTTGTCAAAGATTATGGTAAACTCTCAGCCCCTTTGAACCAACTTCTGAGAAAAGATTCTTTTCAGTGAAATAATGAGGCCATTACAGCTTTTCATGAATTGAGACTTGCTATGACACAGCTACCAGTCCTAGCCTTACCTAATTATGTCAAGCTATTCATCATTAAGTCTAATGCCTCTGGGAAAGGATTGGGAGCAGTGCTTATGCAGGAGGGACACCCAATTGCTTTTTGGAGCAAGGGTCTATCAGCAAAAAACCAAGCTCTATCCACCAATGAAAAGGAACTAATGGCAGTGGTCTTGGTTGTACTTAAATGGTGACACTACCTTTTGGGAAGACATTTCCTTATTAGGACTGACCACCAAAGCTTGAAGTATTTGTTAGAGCAAAGGGTTGCCACCCCATTTCAGCAAAAGTGGATTGCAAAACTTCTTGGTTACGATTATGAAATTATATACAGGAGTGGCAAGGAGAACAAAGCTGCAGATGCCTTGTTCCGAAGAGAGGACTGCCTTTTGGAAATAGTTACTCTACATGCCCTTTTCTCAGTTGCTACACATTGGTTGGCCATGGTTGTAGAGACCCGTAAATTTTTTTCTATTTTCTTTAATCGTTTAATATGTAAAAGATCGTATTTACTTTAAATTATATGTTTATTAATGAGGTTATTAGGATATGCCTACCGTTGTGTACCGAACATTCGGAGAATAGTTGAACTACGAGTTTTGATGTTGTAATGATGTGTGGAAGTGTTGGTAACAATCGGGGTTTGATTCGTTGAACGTTGGCAAAAAATTTCAAATCTGTCTATGATGTATAGGTACAGCTTTTTCCAGTACAAGTACACCTCGACCAGAAACTGTGCAATGTTGAATCTTCTGGGTACCTGTACCGGCACTGTCATTTTCCAGCATCGATACATCCTGTAAAAAATTCTGAAATTTCAGCACGAGATTCAGACCACTATAAATACACCCCTTTACCATTTTTCACATCCAAACCCACGAAATAATCCTAAAAACACCCCCCTCTCACCTACCCCACTCCAATCTCACTCAAATCCTTTGATTTCTACCTCAAATCTTCAAGATTCAAAGGATTCCTACCACAAATTCACTTGATTCTTGCATTTGGTGAACAAATGATAAGTTTTGTGTTCTTGCTCTCACTCCTTGGCTCTTATCCACGTTTTTCTCTCTCTCCTCACAATCACTTGTTGATTCTTGCTTGTTTATCTTATTTTTGGGTTATATTCCCCCTAGATCTAGTAGCAAAGCTTGGGTGGAGCTTGTTCTTGGTGAATTCGAGCTTATAGCTCTTGGTAGACTTAGGATTTTTCTCAAAACCCACTTTGGTAGGGATTTCTTACTCTTGTTATGCGTTTATGCAGTGATTGTGTAGCTAGATCGTGCCTTGCTTCGTTGTTTGAGGTTGTTCTTTTCATTTTTAAAATTCTGCAGAATCAGTCACTGTTTATGGGGGTTTTTAGTCATCTTAAGCTCGGAAATAAATTTTTGTTCCTTCATGTGAAATAGAGTAGACTTAGATCCCGTTCTAATGCCAATGGAATCACCCGAAACCGTTGAGAATTGAATTAATGGTGGATTTTAGAAATCTGGTCATGAATCTGTCTCGTTTTCTGGGTTTGCGCCCAACTTCGAATGGCCATAACTTTCTCGTCCGATGTCCGTTTTATGCAAACTTTATTTCGATTCGAAGGTCTTGAAATCAGCTTTCATTTGCCATCAAAATCACCTTAAAAACCTTAATATAAAAAAAGTTATGATCATTTGAGTGGAGGTGTTTCGGTCTGCCAAGGTCTGCTGGCTATTCCTAAGTTGTTTTTGTTCCGTGTTATGACTCCCTAAATAATTAGAACATATTTAAGTCACTTTCGAGTATGATTGCTTGTGTCCTAATGACTCGTATCCTCGTGCCTCATCTTGTTGAGCTTCATAGGTTCCCTTGGTAATCGTTCTATAAGATTCTCGTTTAGAACCTAGCCGATTATGTGTCGTGGAGTCGTTGTGAGTTCGATATGTGACGTAGGGCGTCATGATAGACTTGGAGGAATAACGTGGTACTTAAAGTATTTATCAATGTACAATGGGGTATGCTTATGAGTTTGTATACATTGTTAATGATGTAAGAACGAATGCGAATTTGAAAAATGATGTTAGCTTATATACTGATTGATAATGCTTTTATATTTACGTGAGTTGTGAATTTTGAATTGAGGGTCTTGCAACGCAAGGTGTGGTAATGCGGAGACTCTAGAGGGCCCACAACGCAATGTGTGGTAATGCGGAAACCCAGGTGGAGAGAATTCAATATGACGCAAGGGGTGGTAACACAGTTGAATGTCTCGCATGATGAAGAGAATTTTGATTGACTTCAGAAGTCTATGTTGATGTTTAGATTGTTTGTAGCTTGGGATTGTGGTTGTCGAAAAAGAGAATAAAAGGTTGGTTTTATTAAAAAAAGAAATTTGGATTTTGAAAAGAGGATTTTTATCAAAAATCCTTCTGTATTCTTGAGCGAATCAACGGACTCTAGTATTCAAGCTTGAATCAACGGAGTTGACCTATAATGGTCTTGAGTTTTCTCTAAATTGTTTTGGAAATCAAAAAGTAAAGTTTTATGAAATGAGGTTCTATGGTAAATGGTATGAGTTTAGATGTTGCTTTTAGTTGACAAATGAATGGTTAGGGACATCTGTAGGACGTCCAGGATTCTCCTGTCTTAGTCCGTTTGTTCTTAGTGGTAGTTCTTGTATCTCACGTTCATTTGTTGGAATTCATTCACTCTAGTTGCATGTTTCATCATATTTTCATATAACTTGAGTATAGATTTCTCTACTGGGCTAGTGTAGCTCAACCTATCATTTTCAGGTAAAAAGCAAGGAAGTCGGCATGGTGTGCATCTCGTGCTTGTTGTTCATGTGTCTCGGAGGTATAAAGGAGAAGTTGAATTTGCATTTTTTTTTGAAAGTAGTATTTGGAAGAGTGAATAATGAAAACTGTAATATTATTTTGGCATTTGTATAACTTGGGGCTTCGAGCCAAGCTTGTATCTTTTAAATTTAAGTTCGTAAAAAGGGGAAGAAATGTCATTTGAGTATTATCGGTACTTCAATAGAGATTCTATTCTTTGTAAATTATTATTATTTATGTTAAAAATCGAGGGCGTGACAATGGTCCAACAGAGTTGGCAGATAGTCAACTTTAGCAGCTCATAACAGATCTCACTACAGATGCAAACAGTCATCCAGGTTTCCTGTGGGATCAAGGGGTCCTCACCCATAGAAGGAGCTTGGTAGTTGGTGATTCAGTCAATTTAAGGAGCCAAATAATTGTAGAATATCATGGTACAACAGTTGGAGGGCACTATGGAATTGACAAGACTACAAGGAGGCTTAAGAGGACATTTTACTGGAAAGGCCTTAAAAAGGATGTGCAGAAATACGTCTCTAAATGTGATGTTTGTTAGAGGTTCAAGGGAGAGAATGTGCATGTACCAGGGCTGCTGCAACCTCTTCCAATACCAGAGAAGGTGTGGACAGATATTTTTATGGACTTTATTGAAGGCCTCCCTTAGTCACAAGGTGAGACTACCATATTTGTAGTGGTCGACCGATTGACAAAATATGCTCATTTTATGGCTCTCTCTCATCCATATACTACTAAGGATGTGGCTCAAATATTCTTGGATAACATTTATAAGCTACATGGGTTACCATCTACCATTGTGTTAGATGGAGATGCAGTTTTTACTATCACATTTTGGCAAGAACTTTTTAAATTACACAAAAGTAAACTCAATCTCAGCACTTCCTATCACCCCTAAACTAATGGCCGGACTGAAATAGTTAACAAATGCTTAGAAAACTACCTCAGGTGCATGTGTGGGGATTGTCCTAAACATTGGGCTAAATGGCTATCATTAGCTGAATGGTGGTACAATACCTTTTTCCACTCTTCAATCAAGACCAGTCCCTTCTATGCTGTGTATGGCCAGGAACCACCCGGTCATAACTGCATGAACTTGAAAACCTCTTCTGTGGCAGCAGTTGACTGTTGGGCCAGAGAAAGGGCTTCCATACTATGGATGCTAAGAGAAAATCTTCACCAAGCTCAACAGAGAACGAAGCACTATGCTGACAAACTGAGGACAAATAGGGAATTTGCTGTGGGAGATTGGGTATATTTGAGATTACAGCCATATAGACAGACTTCTCTAGCCTTGCAGAGGAACATGAAGTTGGCACCAAGGTTTTATGGGCCTTTCAAAGTGATATCTAGGGTTGGACCAGTGGCTTACAAGTTGTTACTGCCAGCTATAACTCAAATCCATCCAGTTTTTCATGTTTCACTGCTCAAAAAGAAGATTGGACACAATGCCATAGCCAATCCAACTCTTCCCCCAGTAAGTGATGATGGCATATTACAGATGGAACCAATGGCTATGTTAGAAAGGAGAATGGTGAAGCGTAATAATCGTGTTGTGGTTCAACTTTTGGTGTAATGGTCCAGGTCTTTTCCAGAAGATGCTACTTGGATTGACTACGACGAGCTTGTTTCCAAGTACCCCAATTTCTAGCCTTGAGGACAAGTCTGTTTTGAAGGGGAAGGAAATGTTATGAATTTTCAGAATTAGGAATTTTACTATTTCTTATTTCGAGCGAGAGAGTTAGTTAGGGATCTAGCTGAGCTGCACTATTCTGTTAGTGGGTTAGTCTTGTTGGTAGGATGTATAGGAGGAATAATGGAGATGGAGAAAGGAATGTAATTTCTGGATTGTAACTTCTTGGTGGAATAAGGGTCTTCTTCCTGGTGGAATTAGAGTATTCTTCCTAATGGAATAGGAAACTGTTTTTCTTTTCCATTTCAATTCCAGTTCTTCTTCTTCCTAGTCATTACATGTGGTCCTTCTTTTCCCTGAAGAGATTTATGTCCAGCATTTTTTTCTTTACTCAACAAAGAACAACATGGATTATTGAGATTCGTAAGGTTGTGCTTCTAGAGAGAGAGAGAAAGAGAAGGAAACGTTGTTATAAAGTTATTAAGTAGTCGAGAGTCGGTGCCTGTAGTCGGGTCTTCGTTCAGTTGTAGCATTGTGGCGGGCATTGGGGTTTTTCTGAGATTTTTTTCCAGATATATACATTTTGTTAAAAGAGAAAATTTCAAAAAAATCAAAACTTTACACTCAATATCCAATAGACTCACAAGCTTAAACAAATTTCAATTCCACTCCCAACAGACGCCTCCGTGGAAATGACATGGTAAAAATTGGAGGGAAATAGAAAACGAAAAAATGTGACATGGACAATAACGGTGAAGGGGGTCGTTAGATGACTTACGTGGAAATGACATGGCAAAAATTGAAGGGAAATAAGGATGACTCACACTCTTTTGGAGGAAAAATCACGTAATCCTAGTTTTCTTCGAACAGCCCCCCTTCCCTCCTTCCCTCCCTCCCCTTTTTGGACCTTTTAAGAACAATATGAACTCCAGCCCTAATTTCTCTACTCCTTCCCTCATATCCAGCCCTAATTCCTCCTCCATTATTCCTAAGATACATAACCCCTCAAAACCCACAATGAACAAAAATAGTAACAGCTCCACCGTGAGAAGCAATGAGATTCCAATCGCTAACAACAACCTCTACATCCTTTGTGGAAAACCAAGGGGTGGTTCGCACTTCTTGGCAGTGGCGGAGGGAGCATGGGACAAGCGGGGGCACGTGCCTCCCTCAATTATTTTTTAAATTTAAGATTTTAAAATGTATATCGTTGTATTTTGTCTGGTTAATTGTATTTCATAAATTTACTTTTAATCTTTCTAAGACATGCCGAATATCATTTCATTTTCAATTTTTTGTTTCATGTATTTGAACATTGTCATTACACTAGCGAGATGAGATGTCTAATGTGAAAATACCCGCCACTTACCATTTGGAACTCTCTAATATATAATGTCCAAAATTCAAAAATGCCTAAACATGGGCAATATGTTTTATACTTTAATTATTAAAAATGGGAGCAATATTGCTAAATATTGTGTAGTGAATTGCTCTTAGACTTGATCCGCTGAGACAATTCAAACAATTAGATTGTTTTTATATTCTATGTAATTTACTATATTAATAAATATGTTAGCACAAACCTTTTAATGTTGCTTAGTATGAAATTTTTTGGTTGAAATGTGTTTAAAAGATGCCCCACTTACATAAATTTATGGCTATGCCACTGCTTCTTGGACCGACCCAAACTCATGTCGTAGGTTCTTCAACTGCACCAAAAAGAGTGCATATAGTTCGGTTGGGTGGATCCCCACATGTGTCGGAGGTCCATTCAGATCAACCCTGGGCTACTTTGGAAGACAAACAAGTAGAAGATGGAGCTTCAAAAAAGCAAGGCTGGAGAGTGGAAGATGAAGATCTATCTTGTTGCGATTTGGATTATCTTTGCAGTTGTGGTGTATGGGTACAAATTAGGAGATGAGTACCAACTTCACTAGAAGTTGTTGTAAAAGGTACCTGTAGACACCCCAATTTGAACTTATTAATTATCCTTAATTTGTGGCCCTGAGGCTCCCCAATGATGAAACGAAATAAAAACAGGACTTGGCTAAAGTTTGAACGATGTTTCTTGATCTTTTTCAAAACCAAAAACCCCTTTTTCTCGACACCCTGAGGGTAAAATGGGCACACATTTTGACATATAAAACATTTTTGAATGAAACCAATTGGGTTAAAAAGAGGATTCAACCAACTTCCCAATGCTTCAAAAACACCCAAAATCAAGTTCGAGAGTGTTCGTGGCGCCCCTCTAAAGTTGGGCAGACACTTTTGAGCGCTCATGAGTGCCACTCTTGAGCGCTCAGGAGTACTAACAGACCAATAGAAGTTGACCTTGACCATTGAACATGGCTTGTTCAGATTTTTCAGTCCATTCAAACTTGCAGTTCAAACCTGCACATCCCAGTAGCTGGCAGGGCATCTAATCATGCCATTCCCCCAGCCCACCCCCCCCCCCCCCCCCCCACAAAAAAAAAATATTTTCCCATTTCATTTTGATTTTATTTTCAAAATTCAAACCTATTTTCTCCTCCCCTATATATATGGAGGTGTTCTACCTTACATAGGACCACGGAATTTCACTCTCTCCCTCCTCTATTTTCTGAAAGTTTTAGTCTCTAATCCTCCCACAAATATTTTCCAAAACTTGTGTTTTCTAAGAAAAGTTCCAAATAATTTTCAAGTACTCAGAAAATCTTAAAGGTTTTGAAATTTCTAGTTTGTCTAGAACTCCATTTTCCTACCCATTTTCAAGCATCCAAGTCAGTCCAAGAAGTCTTGTTCAAAGCACAAAAGGTATAAAGCTTGGCCTTTTCCAAGCTATGTCTAGTTTTCCTTATTTCTGAGGGGGATCAGGGGCTCATACCAGTTTCTCATACTGGTTGTGAGTCATTTGATCTTAGTTTAACAACAAAAGAAAGAAAAGTACAAAGAAAGAAAGTTGTTATTGCTGGACTCACTCTTGAGCGCTCGGGACCACTCCTAAGCATCAGGAGTACTGTTATTGCCCAAAAATCATGTTTTGCCAAATTAAATGTCCTTTTGAGTAATTTTGCAGAAACTGGGTGTGCACTGGTCCTTTTCAGAGCCTAGTTAGGTTTATTTTATGTTTGCAAGGAAGTGACACTGGGATATTCAAGACCTGTTCTTTTTTGTTTGAGTCTGACACTGAGCAAACTTGTATAAATACTGCTTTAATCTTTATGCATATGTTTGAATATTCTATTTACTGTCAAAAGTGCTAAGCTCTGTTTTGCAGGGGAAAGGTGGTCCTGAGCACTCGGGACCACTCTTGAGTGCTCAGGAGTGTTTCTAGTAACATTGTTTCATTTTTCTGTTTTCATGCATTTTATATCACGACATTGTAATATCCTATACATCAATCACATGTATACACCTTTTACTTTCACACTTGTAAATTCGTGCTAATTATTTTCATGAAACAAAATGTTTTCAATAAAATCCCACAAACATTGAGTAGAGGCCGACCTTGTGTCAGGCGAGAGCGTGCCGTAAAATTCTTCTCCTCTCGTAACTTGGCTTCCGAACCCAAAACAATCTCTGGTTTTCAATTTCAAAAATCATTTTCGATTAAAACGGTTTCTCGAGTGGAAAACCTCAAACCGGGTGGCTACTTTTTCAATTTTCAAAAACTCTGCTTCTTTTTCGGACGGGTAACCCACAGTACCTACTTTTAGATAACAAAATTAAGGGGGAATTGCTGTTCAGTGGGGGTTGGGGCATTTTATTCCAAATTCATGAGACACTTTTTTGGAATTGTCCAGACATGGGAAGGAAAAGAATAAGTCCCAATACATGGTGTTGAAGACAAAAATACCCCTCTCTATTATAACACATACTAAGGGAGCAATGTACACACATTCCGGAAGCAAATATTATATGATTGAAAGAGCAATATAATTTAATTGAAGGTGCAATATTATGTGATTAAAAGAGCTGTGAACTTCCATCGATACCTTATACAGGACGCTGTTTTGGTTTTTTTTTTTTTTTGGTGCTGAAACATTTGGTTTTATTCTTCTCTTAGGACTCTTCAACGAGAGCCCTAGAACTAAAAATTAATTATGATCATTTAGAATAAAATGATCAGAAAAATAAGATCTTTGCACCGGTTCAAACGGATTGAAAATCGAAACACTTAATTTTTTCATTTGGTCTTATGATTCTCTTAGGGCTTTTCAACGAGAGCCCTAGAGTTAAAAATTAATTATGATTCTTTAAGATAAAATGATAAAAAAAATAAGATCTTTGCACCAGTTCAAAATGATTGAAAAATTGGAAAACTTAATTTTTTTCATTTGGTTTTATGATTCTCTTAGGACTCTTCAACGAGAGCCCTAGAGTTAAAAATTAATTATAATCCTTTAAGATAAAATTATTAGAAAAATAAATCCAATTTTTTCTTAAATGGTCGTAATTAATTTTTATCTTCAGGGCTCTCGTTGAAAAGCTCTAAGAGAATCATAAAACCAAATGAAAAAAATTAAGTATTCCAATTTTCAATCCGTTTGAACTGGTACAAATATCTTATTTTTTTGATCATTTTATTAAAAAGGATCATAATTAATTTTTAGCTCTAGAGCTATCGTTGAAGAGCCCTAAGAGAAGAATAAAACTAAATGTTTCAAAAAAAAAAAAAAAATCCAAACCCAGATTCAATTTAGGTCCATAAAAGGGGCATTGGGCAACTTAGATTCATAGAAGGGGCAACTTAGGACCAAACCTAGATTCAACTACAAATCGACTCATGATCTCATACAAATTGCAACTTAGGTCCATAGAAGGGGCAACACAGGTTTATAGAAGGGGCAACGTAGGTCCAAACCTAGATTCAACTACAAATCGACTCATGATCTCATACAAGATGCAACTTAGGTCCATAGAAGAGGCAACATAGGTTTATAGAATGGGCAACTTAGTTTCATAGAAAGGGCAACTTAGGTCCAAACTCAGAATCAACTATAAATTGATTCCATGTATTGGGAATTTCTTTTTTTCCGTTTCATGTATGGGAAATTTCGTTTTTTCTGTTTCATGTATGGGTAATTTCACAAAAACTTAAGGGCGTAAAAGTCATTTTAGGTGGCTCTTTTCATGTTTTGGCAATTTCTTTTTTCCTTTTCATATCTAGATGAATTTAGAAAAAAGTGATCCATGAGTTGGGCATTATTTACCCACTTACCACTGTCCTGTAATTCCCCCCAAAAATATAACGTATATATGTTGCTGCATTCCAAGGGGAAACTAAAAGTGGTGTGGGGCTTTGACTAATTTAGTGGTTCTGGTGGGACCTCTTGGCTGGCTGGTGGTGGGGCGGTAGGTGGCGACTGTGGGGCTTGGACTGATTTTGTGGGCAGCGGCAGTGGTATATTTAGGGTTTGTTGTATGTTTTTTGGGCTTTACTGGTTGGGCTTGTCCCATGTTATTTAGGCTTTTAGGCCTCTTAGGTTTTAGGATGCATTCCATTTGTTTAACTGTTTTATCCGGATTTTTAGGCCTTTAAGTGTTGGGATTTTGTTCCTTTTGGATGTTGTCTTGATTGGTATTTTGCCAATCAAAGGCTTGAGTCTCGGATTGAACTTTTCATTATCTCCTTATCTTATTAATCTTTGTATCTCCTTTAAAGGTTAATAAAAAAAATTCGCCATTCCAAAAAACAAAAAAAGGAGAAACTAAAAGTTAGCCCAAGAATTGTACCTTGATTTTACCAGTCATTATTGGCCCTCGGATTAAATTAATTTCAATCTTTGACTAAAAATGTCTTTTTGTAGTTCCAACACGATCGTAAATGTATAATACTCCCTCCGTCCCATTTTCATGATTCAATCTCGAAATACTTCAAATTTAATAAAGCATCATGATTATCTTTTCAAAACTTCACATTTTCAATAATACCCTTTGAGTGATTTTTTTTGGAGTGATGGGAACCAATTTCTGGGCCAATATGGAAGAAAAGTCTGCTCCTAATTTGAATTTGCCGGTCATGCTATTAATTGGAGTCAGAAACTTGGGATTGATATCCCAAAAATTGTGGAGGTAAAAAAGGCATACCAAATTTAAAATTCAAACTTCCCACTTCCAAAGGCCAATTTGAGAGAAGGGTAAAATGGCAAAATAAAATTTTTTATACTTTTGTCTTTTGGAAAATTCTAAAATCAGCCTAATGGACTGACAATAGTAAGTATGTGAATGTATATTAAAAGGTATAAAAAGTACACAGAAATATAAAAATACGCATTTTTTTTATTTTTTAGTGTGTTTATTGTCAGCCCAATAGCAAGACCGTTGTCTTTTTAAATGGATAATCTTTTTGGGACAAAAATAGAAATATATTTGGAAAAAAAGTGACGGAAGGACTACTAGATTAGAGTCCTCCAAGTCCAACTGCTTATGAACTTCTTTAGAAGGAACTGCAGTCCAATTTCAAAAGACGACGTTGCAGTGTTATCGGCCTCAACTTTCTTAGCAGCCTACTCGCATGCACGTACCCCTGCAATTTGCAAGTGCTTGCATATGATCGAAACGGAACACGATCATCTCCCGATTCATGAACGACGATCTCGAATTGGTCGGTCGAGATGTTAACGGTGAGAGGAGGAGGATACGCCCGAGGCACGCAACTGACGAGGCTCAGGAGCGTGATTCTAGGGTTAGGGTTAGGGTTACGGGGTAGGAGAACGATTTCGAGTTGCGAAGAGCGACCGAGCGAGGGAAAGAGGTTTGCTGCCGTGTGGGGTAACGGCGATTACGGGCGGCTGGGGCTGGGAAGCTTGGAGTCCCGGTGGCGGCCTGCTTTCTGCTCGGCTTTCGGTAACGAAAGCCTCCTCGGCATTGCTTGTGGTGGAGCTCATACCCTGTTTTTGACAGGTTTCAGCATTGCTTCTAATGTCTTGTATCGTTACACAGGGCTTGTTTTTTGTTCTCTATTTGCTTATTACTTATACTAGCGTCTTGCCCGTTCTTGCACGGGGATGGGAAAAAAAACAAGAGTGGGATCCTTTTTTCCTGTTGTCTTGTGTGGTTCGGTGTGTATGGCTCTTAGAGTTTACTCTATTTTGTCGCAAAATGTTAGGGAAATTACACAACAATAGAAAAAAGAAAGAAACAAAGAAGATACGTTTCAAGCAAAAATAAAGTACATACTTGTTATGTTATTGATCGAACTTAGTTTCCTTTAAGTTCTTTTTTTTTTTGTTTTGATCGCATTCAATAAGCTTGTTTGGTTCCCCACTTTTGGCTGCTTATTGCTTATTACTCCATCTAACGAGCAAGAAAGCAATAAGAAAAACAGATAAGCAAAGTGTAGCCTTGCTACATATACACACGAGCATGCGTGCACATGCACACACACAAGCTTCTTACACTTTTGGCTTCATAAATAAATGTATGAGGAGGAGCTTCTATAGTTTTAACCATCTTTTAGAGGATCAGGTGTAGGGTGGACTTACGACAGATGGTCCTTTTTTTTTTCTGTTGATAATGCTAATTTTTTTTTTTCTGTTGATAATGCTAAATATCGGCTACATGATACCGATTTTGATACCAATTCAAAACCATGTTTAAAACTTGGTTTTTATAGGAAGATACATCTTGACATATTAAGCCCGTGAAATGTTCTCTCTTCGTGATTAAAACTTGCCCTCTTCATGGTTATCTCAAGCCCGTGAATTTTATCAAAAATCACTTTTACAAAGTTCTAGAACCTTAATTCAGATACTTGTCCGATGGTCTATTTGCAATGTGTTTGACACTTCTTAGGTATCTATGACTATAAAGTTGGCATGCAATTGACACTACGTACAAACTTGCTAACATGTACTTATCAAAACTTTGAAATTTGACATCACTATCTAAAACAAGTTGGACATATTTAAAGTTCGCTCAAGATTTGTATAGAAATGAAAAAAGATAAATTAACACAGTATTAAGAAGAGGGTGTAGCATTTCCTAATTTACTAATGTAAGGATATTTAGTGTACGGCGGGAAAAAATTGCTTTGTCTATCAATGACGTGTGAGGCTTGAAGGGCTGAAAGTATGTGCAAGTACTTTACAAATTGAGGGTGCTAAAATCCTGTATGTTAAATTCAGGTCAAGTGATGTTCATCTACTTGACCACATGGAGGTAAAACTGTCAGACATGTGACTCTCGTCCATCATGCTTTCTTCATATATTTGATAAAAGCCTGAATCTTACAACTCTTGAGAGATCTGGTTAAGATCTGCGAATTCTGGGGCATCATGTTTGAGGAATGTAAGAATATTGTAGATCTTCTTGTTATCAAACCCACTGCTATACTAATGTAAGAATATTGTAGATCTTCTTGTTATCAAACCCACTGCTATACCTAATAGATAAGTGAGGAGTTGTTATACAAATCATAGTAACTAGTAAGGTTTCTATAAGCTTTGCTAGTTTACCAAGATTTTCCCATTGGTGATACCATGATAGTGTGTGTTACTTTGATGCCATCTTTCATATATTAACATGGGTTACGGCAAATATTAGACTTATGGGGAGAGTTTGAAACTCTGTATCATATTATCTGGCAATGCCAGTGGAGGATTGATGAAAGGCAAAAGTGAGCAAACATGAGTGCAGTGAATTTTTTTTGCAGCTTCCAATGTTTGAGCAGTTAAGTTTTTGACTTAATTTGGTTGAGTAACCGTACATTTACCCTTGAGGAAATGTTTGCAGTGATGGCCCGTATTTTGTAGTTGCCTGTCATCACTTACCCCGTTTAAAAGCTAATACCTGTATCTGATTTAATAGATCAACCCGTTGATTGCTGGAGAAAGTGGGTTTGTTCTATGATTGAAATATTACTCCGTATTTAAGTTTATTTTGATCTATAAAAAATCCAGGATCATATGTTTCCCAATGATTTTGCAGCTGTCTTCTGTGAACAACTTATGGTTCATAAGTTGTGTTACCTGTAACTGTGTTCTGTTTTTGTTTTCACCTTGATACCTGCATTTTGTCTTCATAAATTTGAGGTGAATTTGAAATAAATTTAGCTGCAGTCATGGTAGAGACTGATAAATGGGCATCCCCCCTTGTTTTTGACAGAAACTGGCTGTGTTTATACCACTGGTCTCAATGATTTTGGACAGCTAGGCATATCAGATGATAAAAGCTACACTACTGTATGCTATCTGAACCTTATTGTCCTGTTCTCACTCTTTTGTTTCCTTTTTCATTTTTGCAGGGAAACATTGCTATTGAGATTTTTTGCAGTCTCTATTATGAAGCTTTCACTTATTTTTTTTCGTCATATTCTCTCTGCTTCAATGCCTGCCTGGACTTTCTCCGTCGATCACATTCTGGAATCAGAATTGTCGTTTGGGTTGTGGTCAACGGTCATCTCTGCAAATGCATGCATCATTTTAGCTACCACATTTATGTTTAAAATTCAGTATGCTTTGGGTTTTTGTTCTACTTTTAGGGCAGGCCGCAGTGTTTTTCTGTCAATTCATGGTGCCAATGCTTTTCTTCTTCTGGAATGGTGGACTCTTAATTTGAATTCGTAGTATAAAACAATTAAAAATTTGTAAAAGAGAGGATTCTGGCCCCAACAAGAGCACTATGCCTATTATAGTGAAGTTTTCTCTCTTCTGCTTAGATTTGGCTTCCTAATGCTTCGAAGATGCCTATAGCTTCTTTTCTCATTGATATGTCGGTTGGGATGTGGAAGGAAATTAAATTTATGCAATGCAGTTACAATGTGTGGTTGGTTGGCATACAAGGTCTAGATTTTTGGGTTTTATCCACATGTAAATAGCACCGAAACAGACACACGACACTGACAATCAGAACACAAATTCCCAAAAAATGGAAGACACTACAAATTGAAATGTATACTTATGGAGCTTTATTCTGTACAGGATGACTAAATAAAAATGATGAAAATACAAAAATAAGGTGGTAGTTATAGTAATATACATATATTTCGTTTGCATCTTTCATTAGTTCATTCAAAATTGTCATTACGTCATTTGCAGAAGTTTTCTAGTAACACAGTCTATCACCCATCTAACACAAAAATGAAAAGTTTTTTAAGCTGTAACTTGAGCCTTTTATCTCATTTGATGCACCTAATGTGTTGCGCGAGTGTCCGAGCATATACCGAATGTGTTTTGAGTCTCCCCAGATTGTCAATGTGCAAAAATCAAAAGAAAGTTAAAGACTTAAGAAACTTCTGATTTGAGTGTAAACATGTGTCTGGAGAGTATCGGTGTCTGACATTGGTAAGTGACCTTTGGCAACAAGTCCTTGCTTCCTAGATCCTTATGTATTTTCTGTTTAATATGGGAGAGGGGTGTCGTCCGTAACACTAATGAAGAATATGGTGAAAGAGAGACCTATCTGAACTTCACAATTTGATTTGTGCCCTCCTATTACCTTATTCAGGCCTGGACTTTGGTGGTAGTGTTCTGCAATAGTATGAGTTTTTTGCTTCCAGCTCTCCTTGTGAAATTGGTTGGTTATGGCACTTTATGAGGTACTTCAGTTCAGTGACTTTAGTACGATTTTCTTTTTGGTTTGGGTTGCAAGCATGGGGCAACTAAAAAGTATTTGCCTGCTAGTGCTCGAGGAAAGGCGATAAAACATTTCCTCTGCTTTAAGAAATCTGTGGTGCAACCATCGCTAGTTTTTCATATGGGTGGATTTCCATGTGATTATCGGTGCTTCATGTACATTTCCTTGAAGCATGTTAAAACACAGTTTATTCTGACTTGTTACGGTTATGAAGTGACACGAGTATCTGTTCTGTCTTGGTCGTACTTTTGTTGGTCCTGGGGGTGGGATTTGGGCCTATTGTTTGAGTTGTTGCCTGATGTTATTGTGATGTGTAGGATCCACTGCTTTAAGCACTAAGAGACTAAATTCTAGTCACAAGTTTGTTTGCTCTTAGATTTTCTCTCTTTTCTGATATATTGTTGTAAAACAAAATAGACAAAGGAAAGAAGATATGTGGTTGTTTAGATTCTTTATTTGTCATTTCCGGTTCCCTTGCGTTCGCTTTGAATTGTCCACTTAATCTGGTTGTATTGTTATTGCAGGAGCCCCTAAAAGTTTTAGGACTTCCCAACGAGATAATTAAAATATATGCTGGTTATCATCACTCATCTGCCATTACAGGTTGGTATTTCTTGCTATATACTTGTCATGGTCTGACAGGGCGATGCAAAGTTTACACTTTAATCTATGTTCGTTAATCAACTTTACCTTCATAGAATCTGTGTTTGGAGGTATTGTAGCTAAACCGTATCTGACGTTTTAAGTGTATGCCCATTTTTATTATCTTTGGCTGCATTTCCTTCCAATGTAAAATGATTTACCTAAAGAGGCATTAAATTTGCTTTCTAGCATCTGTTTGTGAGATCTCACTGATTTCAAGTCTCTTAAACACTTATCTTTCAGCCCTCTGTTGTTATAAGTTATCATTGGGTTTCTTGATGCCTGAGAGCTTTTTGCCATAAACGAGGAGTGATGCTTCATTTAGCGTCCAATATTCATTCATGTGCGCACTGCACAGCTACTTCAAGTGGAGGTCTATCAACTTATATACTTCAATGCTTAATATTTAGTTCTTTTGAATTTTGGTTTAGTTAGGAGCCGTATGAGTTCTCGTGTCACTATTAGGTTGCCTATTCTAGTACAGTTCTGATTTAATATCTATAAGTGTATTTAGAATTATATATAGGGTAGTGAATTTAAAAGGCTGTGGCGTTTGACTTTAGGGATGCATCTGTTGTGTGTTTCCTCTCTCCCCTTTCTTTGTTTTTTGCATCAAATTTAGTTTCAGAGATTAGGCAATCCTCTCTCTCTCTCTCTCTCTCTCTCTCTCTCTCTCTCTCTCTCTCTCTCTCTCTCTCTCTTCTCTTCTCTTTCACAATCTCTAGTCAAGCCTTTGTTGCGATCTCCAGCATAGTAGAAATGTAAAAATGCTGCATTGTGTCAGTGCCACCAGTCCCCAGGAACCATCAATTATGGACTGCTGCTTTCAGGGCTGCCGCTGACTAAGCCCAGCTACTGGTCAATTGCCGGAAATGTGTTTTGTGCTGGTAACGTTATCCACCATGTTCTGCTGGTTCCATCATTGGGAGCATTGTCACCTTGTGCCTCCCGTTGCTTAGCCAATGCCTCTGCCTATGTGCTTTTGATCTCCGGCCCCTGATGAAATCTCAGTTGCCTGTGAAGTCTAGGGCTTTGTTTCTTATCGCCGGGGAAGAAGAAGCTGCAAAGGAAGGAGGTAAAGCTAAGGGTATTTAACCCCTAAACAGAGCTATTTTCTTCGTCCCAAGGTTCCAAAAACCAGATTCATCCTATAACTCAGATGCATAAGCCAATCAAACTAGCCGAGTTTTAAGTTTTCAGTCCAAAGTTGCATTACTAATGTTTTGCAGATTCTATGAAATTTAAGAATTCTCGTGTCGGACACTCTACAATTGGGTTAGGGTATGCCCGTAGTAGATGTGTTTGACTGTTACATATTTAGTAGAACTCCACTTTTTAAGGGGACACACAATTAATGCATGTCTCCTTAGAAAGTTTAATTATATTTTTAATATTACACCTTATTTTTTATCTTTTAAAAATACTTCAATCCTTTTTGAGGGTTTGTTTGTAGAAATCTAATTAGTTTTTTCTTTGATTTTTCAAAGAGGACTAATATTTGGGATATCTCAACTAGAATAGTGGACTAAGAATAGGGGATGCACGGAGTGAATTGCACAAATTCGGAAATGTGAATTGCATAACTCTGGAAAAGTGCAGAACTATGCGGAAGCTCTCATATGACTATGTATTGGTATCCTTCACATGTGGGTTGGATGAATCCAACACTTAGTCGCGTATTCAGCATCCGAAACCGAGTCCATTGAACCAGGTCACACCTAGATAGGACAGCCTTTTATGCCTTGTTTGGATGGGAGATTTGAAAATTTTTGGGTTTCATTTTTGACGTAATGAGTGTAGAGAGAAATTAGAGTACTAATTGGAGATAGGGATAATGAGTGGAGAGAGATGGAGAGAGAAATGAGAATAATGATTGGAGATAAGGGTAATGAGTGGGGAGAGAAATGAGGGTAATGATTGGAAGTAGGGGTAATGCTTGTTTTTGGAGTTGGATTTTTTTTTTTCCTTTCAAAAAGTCATCCAAACAAGGCATTAGATGTACAAATTATCCGTTATCAAACCCTAAGCCCAGCCCACTTTCTTGGCCAAGCCCAACCTATGACTCATTTAACCAAGCCTTAACCACACTTGAACATGTTCAGCACATTACCTAGTCCTAGACCACGCCAAGTCAAGGGAAGAAAAAAGAAAAGGTTTGTTGTAAAAACAAACCTCTTATCCCTGTTTTCTCGTGGTAAAAAATTCAGATATATTCTGCATGTTTGAAGCCCTTTCTTAAGGCTGGCTGGAGTGAAGGACTCCATATGAAAGGATCTCTGGAAGACTGGCACAAATGCAGACAACTTCAGATAAATTGATCCATTTTTAGGAGATACATTCCGGAGCTGAGAAAAAGAGTGTGAGATGAGTTAGTGATAGTTGATCAAGAAGTTACAATCCATGAGGAAGGTTGTTGGTTTGGGAAATATCGGAAGACACTGAAGTATACCTCTCCCATTTCCTTTCCATGAAATTCACTGATGTGTTAAGCAATAATCTAACTTGCATGTGCTTTTTTATTTAAAAATGTTTGTTTTACCTAGTTACTTTCATATCATATGACAAATATTTGTAACTTTTTGTATTTTATACTTCAGTTTCTTGAATCAATAATTTGCATATTTTTGTAGTGAATGGGGAGCTTTACATGTGGGGGAAGAACTCAAATGGACAGCTTGGCCTTGGAAAAAGTAACAAAGCATGTATCTTATCTCAATTGTTTTGACTGACTGCTTAGTGTAGTTGATTTTATTTCCTGGTAGGTAGCGGGATTGTCGTTAGGTATTCATATTAAATAGGGGCATTTTTACTTAAACCCTTGAAGTCTAACCATTTTAACTTACACCCCTCTACTTCATTATTGGATACATACACCCCTTCAACTTTCAACTAAAGTGCAAACATGGATGGCGTTACACAAATTGGTGAAAAGTCAAAACTACCCATTCAACCCCATCAAAATTTAGCACCGTTACCCTTAACCCGAATGCTCGTTCGTATTTTCTCTCGATGTTAGCTTTACATCAAACGATGGTGGAATGGTTTGAAAAGGAAGCCTTAGACTGGGATCTTGATCTGAATCTAGCACTTCGGAGGAATGAAGATGATAATCGTTCGGAGACGCAATGGGTGCTGCAACAAGTTCATAAGAGTCGTGGGTTTTCATGCCTGTGAATGGCATCTGGAATTCAAAAAGCTAGCAAAGCAGTTGACTCTTCAGGTTCAGTTCTCTCTCTCTCTCTCAGCATTTCCCTAGTTCAAAACCATTGGTGGACCCAGGAATTGACTATAGTGGGTTTAATTATTGGTAATCATAAAAACTTGTATGGTCAACTATACAATTATACACCATTATGGAAAGCGATTTATAGGTATATGCTTCCAAAAGTTTTTAAACATATCGACACATATTTAAGTATTCAGCACTAGATATTTCATTAAGATGCAACAAACTAAAAAAAAAACACGATTTTATTTAACATAGAAGGTTAAAAGATTTCAGCGAACCTAGTGGTGAAGCGGCAAAACACGTTTCAAACCTTTGCAAAAGAACTCGATTCCCTACAAGTGCAATTTGTTTTTCTTACTTCCTAACTTAATCGAAGGATTCATTCCCTTTGTCCACAGCCATAACTCTCGTCGTCGATCTGAATCGTTCTTATGATAGGACTCTCCGAACCACTTAATCGAAATACTTTTATTCAGGTAAAATACAGTAACCATTTTTTCCAAAAATAAAATGTTCTTATCAAGTTATTGGGTGTCCGATAGACTTGAATTTTTGCATGGATTAATTATTTGACAATCTCTACAACATCAAACGGCTTGGATTGTCGAGAAAAGATCTAAATGTGTCCAAACTAAACTTTACAGGCCTAAATCGAACAAGATAAAAACTTAGCAGAAAAAACCAGATGGGATGGATTGGGGACACATGACCCCATGTGACCCGTACTGGGTCTGCCACCCTAGGTGATTTTGCGACTGGATTTTCTGAATTGGAGCTTCATTTTACCGGGTTTATGCTTATGTATTTGTGGATTCTTGATTGGTGTGGTATTTTCCGGTGATTTTGGCTTCTTGATTTTGGGGTTTCTAAAATTTTACTCCGGCTCGTCATCAAAGCATATTGACAGTGGAAGGTTCAGCAATGATGCGAAGGCAAAACTCAACCGGTGGTGAGTGGAAATTGGTAACTAGAAAGCGATTACTATCAGTAAAGGGGATGAGTTCCCAACATCACTGTATGGCCTTCGTGTTCTTAAGAAGCGTAATTAGTTGATGCTGTGTTTGGATGAGTTTATGAGAAATTTTTGGGGGTTATGAGTGGAGAGAGATAGAGAGAAATTAAAATAATGATTGGAAATAGGGGTAATGAGTGGAGAGTAATGATTGAAAGTAGGGGTAATGAGTATTTTTTGAGTTGGAATTTTTTTTCCAAAAACCAAACCGAACAAGGCATGAATTATTTGGAAACCAAATGAATTCTATTGTCCTACCCAAGCTAACTAGAAAACTATTGTTGGTTTAGATTCATTGACATTTGATCTTTTCAACAATTAATTGCCAATTTCCTCCAATAAATTGGATCTTGAATTTGTCAGGAAGAAAAGAAGAAAAATTGATGGAGGTGCGTGGTCATGGTGGTGATGAACATGGAATGAGAAAAGAAAGATTAAAATGGGGGTAGTTTTGTCAGTTTTGGAGGAAGTTGGACGAAAAAATTACCATTTGCACTTTAGTTGAAAGTTCAAGGGGTATATATATCCAATAATGAAATTGAGGGGGTGTGAGTTAAAAAAGGTCAAAGTACAACTGTGAAGTAATAATTTTCCTATTAAATATGGTGATATCTAGATTGTCTTTTATGTGCTGTGGTACGTCATCTGCACAAATCTATAGTCAGTTGCTCATCCATGTTTTCTAAATTTTAATTCTGTCTTATGCATCGTTTAATTTGCAATAACGAAAAGGATGTTATGCATAGCAACAGTATATAACCATTTTATTATTAGATGGATTCTTACAATGCAATTTCTTGTCTACCTAAATAATTATCTTAATAGAAAGTGGCATGTGGCGCATAATCCTACTTGAGAATCCTGATTCCATTTCTAGATATCTAGTCCGATTTATTTTATGAGAGTTCTCTGTTCTCTATTTGAACTGTTCAATCTCCTTGATAATCATACTTGAGAATCCTGATTTCATTTCTAGATGTGTAGTCCTATTTGTTTTATGAGAGTTCACTGTTCTCTATGGGGACTGTTCAATCACCTTGATAATCTTGCTTTTACGACTGACCTTCACCTTCTCTTGCTTTATGCTGCTTCTTACTCGTCCATTTTTCGATAAGCTTTTATGTTTCCTTCTGGTATTGTGATCTAAGGGCCCTTATTAAGAAAGCCCAAAATGAATTGTTCTTGTACTTTCTGTACAGAGGCGGAAAAAGTTGTTTTTGTACCTACTAAAGTTGAATCCTTGACTGGAGTTGCTATCAAAATGGTGGCTTTGGGTTCAGAGCACTCACTTGCAGTTACAGGTTTGATATTTATGTACTTCTTGCCTTCTGATGGATTTTCATGTTTTGGCTACACTAACATTTTGTAGTTTGTATGCCAAATAACCAATCTCGTAATCTTTTCCCCCAGATAAAGGTGAGGCCTTAAGCTGGGGAGGAGGGGGATCTGGGAGGCTTGGTCATGGGCATGAACCAAGCATGTTGGGCTTTCTAAGGAGTGCCAGGTTCATTTTAGTGCATTACACTCTGTAGTCTTTTGCTTATAATTTCTGAATTTTAGTCAAGTAGGAGCTTCTATTTTATCCTCATCGTATGTCTGAAATGTATCACATGCGAAGTGGGTTAAATGGCGTTTAGGAGCTTTTAAGAAGTTTGGGCACACACAAAGGTAATGGGAACTGAACACAGACACGACACTGGTACAGACACTAGACTTGGTGATTTTCAAAGAAATCAGGATACAGATATGGCAAGGATTAACTAATACGTACTTTATGCATATTAGTTTCTTTTTTATTTGGATATAACTTATACAAATGCAACAAAGAAGAGCAACTCACAAACTAAGTAACTATCTCTATTAGTGGCAAAAGTTTTGTTAACTATCTCTATTACGTCAAGTTTTGCATATTAGTTTCTTTTTTATTTGGATATAACGTACACAAATGCAACAAAGAAGAGCAACTCACAAACTAAGTAACTATCTCTATTAGTGGCAAAAGTTTTGTTAACTATCTCCATTAAGTCAAGTTTTGTTAGTGGCGAAAAAAGCCCCTTTCCTCTTTCTCTCTCTAGAAATCTCTTCATCTCCTCTCAGCTCACCAGTGAAGGCGCCTCCTCCCTTTGGGCTTTCTCCTCTCTTCTCTCTCTTCTCTCCCCCTCCTTTTTCTCTCCCCTCCCCCTTCCGGTGTTTGCCTCCTCACTGTCGTTTTTTCGTTATCTTCATCGTCGCGTGTTGCCTCTGTTCACTGTTTGCCCACCGGTTACTCTCTTGGGTATCTCCGGTTTGTCCTAACGGCTAGGTGCGGCTGTGGCAAGTGGAGGCATGGCATTGAGGTCTCCCGCTGATTATCGCCCATGGGTGTAATCGGTTCAGGCCTAACGGCAAGTTGGAGACCTTGTGGCAGGCTTCTGGAGCGGCTGTGCTTCTGGGTAATCAGATCGGGTGGTTGTGGGTGGATCTGTTTTGCTTGGATGGTTTGGTTGGGTGGCGACGGTGTGGCAGGTCACGACAATGTTTGGAAGCTTGGGTGCCGTTTCTCTCAGCCGTTTGTAAGGATCATGTTTGGTGTTTTATTGGTTAGTTTTCTGGGGTCCGGCATCTCGTGGGTTTCGCAGCGGTGTGGGTCACCAGTTTCGTCATTAGTGGTGGTTGGTGCACCGCCTGTTCAGATGTCTTTGGGGGCGGCGGTTGCTGCTTTTGGTGGTGGCGGCGATTGTTTGCTCTTCGGTGGTGATAGTGTGTTTGGGGTAGCGCAGTTAGGATTTGGGTTGGTTTCTTGGACTGGGCTTGGCCCTTTTGGACTTATCCATATTTGGGGTGTTTTGGGCTTCGTCTAGACAGGTGTTTTATTTGCGTCTAACCTTTTCTTGGATTCCCCACCTTCCCCCCCCCCAAACTTGATGTACTTGTTGTCAAGTTTCTTAATAAAACTTTATTTTGCCGATTAAAAAAAAATTCTCTCTATTAGCAAGCTACTTTTACTTGGTATAGAACTTAATTATTTACTAGTCCAAATCCAACATTTTGTCCTAAGATCTGGGCACATGAGTCATGCCACTCGTGTTCGAGATGTGTCAACATGCAATACACCATATAGCGTGTTGAGAACAAATTCTGTCTCATCCAATATATGTAGCATTTAGCAAGACACCACTATGGCAATTACGATGAAGTGGTCCTTCCTCATGGAGTTGTTTTTATTCACATAATCCCAGCGTATATACACTATTGTCTTTTTTTCCTACTGTTTGCTTGTGATAGTAAATAAACCTCCTGATCAGATTTACTTTCGCCAGGAAATCTTATTACCCCGTAACAGATCAAATGATGGAAACTTGACCGTCTTTCATTTTGTAGCACTAAATTTTCTGGTAATGGTAGCTAGTCTCACAATATATGCTTGTACAAAGGGCAAATCCATATTAGTGAACCATAGTTATTTAGGGTGCGAGGCGTACTGTGTCGCAAAAGTCTGTTGGGGTCTAGGGTGTCTAGGCATGAGGTGAAGGCAAGGTGCGGGCCATATTTAATGGAGTACCTAGGCAAGAAGATATAGAAAACACAGGATACAGAAATTCTTCAAATGATTAACACTAAGACAATGAATTTCAAGATGTTTACCATTTTAGAAAGCCATAAACACATCTAGCAGATACCCCCCAAAAATTCTTGCATATAAAAGGAGTAAAACGTCAAATTCAACAAGACAATCATCCAACCAAATGAAATAAAATTTAAAGTGACTAGGCTTCCACCAAAGGTGCATACTTCCATGCGGGATCTTTCTACTACCTTCGCTAGCCGTATTATTGATCACAAGCAATTAGTGATCCTTAAAAACATCTGGCTCTCAAACAATCCACATGCAATTAGTATTCACAAATGAAAAAGAAATTGGGAAATTAACGAATCAAAGGCAATTGAGTCAAGTTCCTCCGCCATTTCAAAAGCAATTGGGATATTGGCCTTTTGGAAAAGATCGTTCTAAAAGCAATCGAAAATCGTCTCTGTAATTAATCAGAATCAATCGGTTTTTCCCTTTACACAGCAGGAAATATAAAAGAGAGACAATAAAGTTTGTTTTTATTCTATTAGGGGAAGTAAGAAGACAAAATAATTTTTCTAATACAAAACACAGGATATGCAGTCCCAAAAGTTTGTTCCTGTTAGCATGCACGGTCCCAAAAACATACTGATACAGTTGTGAAAGAGAAAATCCCGAGGAGGGGAAGGGGAAGGAGAAGAAGAGAATAACCTGGTTGGTTGAATCACAGCACTCTCTAGTCGAAGGGTCAAGAAGATAAGAAATTGCAGAAGCAATCTTGTGTTGCATAAGCAATCCCAGAAGAGGACCTGCTTTCAAAGTTCCATACGGTGTTACCAAGACATGGGGTTTTGTGCACCTTGTGTTATCAATGTCTGATCTCAGTCACTTTTGCTTCAGGGTTTTTCAATCCCACCTCTTATTTTTTTCGTGGGACTGATATAAGGCTGGGTTTTGTGTGCCATGTGCACCTTGCGTGCCTTTTGATCGCCTTCTTCAAGTCGCTCCTCCTGAACCTACCTAAGGTGCAAGTATTGGGTTCCGACGCGCCTAACGCCAAGTCAAGCACCTAGGCGCGCCTTTGATAACTATGTAGCGGACTAACTTTCGGATCTTACTAATTTAAGTCACGATGTGGCAGAGAGATGATATCTCATCAAGAGATCAGTGCAAATGAAAATGGGGGCATTTCGCTTGCACCTGCATAAGAATTCACAGGCTCCTCCAAGTGAATAAAAACTTGTTCAAGTATGTTTTATGAATTCTACAATACAAGGGTAGGATCTTAGGTAAGCACCATGATAAGATGCCCTTTGCTATAGGACATGTTTCGACTCCTGCAACTCTTACCAAAATGATCCATGTTTCAAGAAACATTGACCCTAATTGTAGAATTGATGGTACAATGTCACTACCCTTTGCCCTAATTTGGCTGTATGATTATGAAACCAGCATTTTCTCCAACTATGAGTACCACTCTTTTAGTTGGTGGATTGCTTAACTTTTAATTCTTCAATAGATAATAAGAATAAGAATCTGATCTTGTTCATAGTTGCTTCTCCCGGATCCTGACACAGTTATCATTTCTCTGGAGTTTTTTCATTTCCGTTTTGTCAGTTATCATTCCCAGTAGTTTACTTTTTTTCTACATGTGCCAACCTGTATGTTTATACAATCCTCTGTTGGTTGCAGTGAATTTACCCCTAGGCTTATTAAGAAACTTGAAGGATTCAAGGTAATAATGTGTGTTTCTATTTCTGTTCGACTGCGTCTTTGAAAGGATCTGCCAGATATCAGTTGGCATTTTGGATTGCCTCATGACTGGCTGTCCCTTTTTGTAAATGCAGATTAAAAGTATTGCTGCCGGGATGCTGCATTCAGCATGCATTGATGGTATATATGGCATTTTTGTGCAGTTGATGTGTTTTTTTTTTTTTTGTTCTTTTCGTACTAGGGTGTGATTCTAGGACCATGTTTGGACTTCAAAATTTGTCCTGGTTTGCAGAAAATGGCTCTGTATTTGTATTTGGTGAAAGAGCAGTGGATAAATTGGTAAGTGTCAGAAGTAATAGCCTACGGTCTTTAGAAGTTCTTCAATATCCCATTTAGATGTTTGAATTATTTCTGCCCTCCTCTTGTATAAGAATCTATCTTGTGGATGTTAATGGTTGAAATACAATGAAATAATCTAGGGCCTCGGGCAAGCAAAGAATGCAACAAGACCATCCATGATTGGCCAACTGCCGTTGTCTGAAGAAGTTGCATGTGGTGGTTATCACACTTGTGTCATTACAAGTAATTCTTTTTATTGTTTTATTGTCATTTGATTTTTCTGTGTATTTGTTTTCTGTGTTTTTTTGTCTCCATGTTGTAACTTTTTGTTTCCCCATAGAAGGATTATAAGGCTCTATTATGATCTTGCTTGATGAAACTAGATGGTGCTGAAATTTGGTATTGTCTCGTGGGTCTATATGTCACCTATTTACATATGGTGTACCGTGTACTAAAACATGAGGTGGTGGAGTGGAGACGACGTGACTTGACCGCATGGAGGGTTGATTCCCTTATCCACATGAAGGAGAGCCACCATGCTATGAAGCACCGACACCTCTAGAGGTCGACGTATTGCAGTGTCGGACACGGGGGCACGCGGGGACACGTATGGCATGTCCCATAATTTAATTAAAATTTTTGAGAGGGACATGGCTGGAGACCCGGGGGGACACCAATGGGGACATAGCGGGGTCAAAGTGTGATTTTTTAAAAATTTTGGGGTCAAAGTGTATTTTTTAAATTTTTGGGGGTCAAACTGTAATTTTTAAATTTTTTGGTGGTCAAACTGTAATTTTTGAATTGGGTGGATGTCTTGTTTTATTTGAATGGTATTGGAACTATGGATTTTTTCGTTTTGTCCACATTTTGCCATTTAAACTTGGGAAAAAATTGAAAAACAAATATAAATATACACGCGTCCATGTCCCCAGTTTTTTAGAATTCCCGTGTCCTTGTGTCCGTGTCCATGCGTCATAGCCACCAGGTTGAGTCACCTGAGCGTTGTACCTCTTACATGTTTTGTTTAGAAGGGACTGCATCTGCCTAGATCACTCCAACATTTTTAAAGCATGATTCGTAATGAAGTACTAAATTAGAAACTCGGACAATCATGTGTACCAGTCGATTTTATGTGTTTCAAATCCAGTACTTGTCGTTAACTTTTTTCCTACACAGGCGGTGGAGAACTATACACATGGGGCTCAAATGAGAATGGCTGTCTCGGGACTGGGTATCTCCTAATAACTACATCTCAAAAAGTTCAGATGGATAACTTATTCTTATTGTTTCATACTCTTCTATCAGCTGTACAGATGTCAGTCATTTACCAGAAAGAGTTCAAGGTCCATTCTTGAAACATGCTGTTTGCCAGGTTCAGAACGCTTGTGATTGCCCAAATAGCTTTTGGTTTTTCTCAAAATATTGTTGCATATTCCACAATCATTCTGCAGTTGGTGTTTAGATATTTCCCATCAAAATTACTTGACGACTTGTTACTCGGTTCAAGGCTCAAAATCAGTCTATGATCGTAAAGATGGCAATCATGACCTGTAAATCGAGTTATATTGACCTAATGTATGGATTACTCTTTAGTTTGTGCTTTATTTGATAATTTTTTTCTTTCTGTATTAGGTATCCTGTGGCTGGAAGCATACAGCAGCAATCTCTGGTAAGAATGGTTTGAAAGCAGTAGACAACCTAGAGTTTAGAGTATACACTTGTAAATGCATATCCTCGATTTCTCACGTACAATACTGCAAAAAGTAATGGGATAAACAGTCTAAGAGAACGGAAAAAGATGATCCTTTTGGAGTTGAATTATGCAATTCAATATTCTCGAAGGACCTCCAAACTGTCAACTGCAACCCATACAACTGCACTCTGCCTTAGGGTTCCTATCCTACTTCTAGGATGAAAAGAACTCCAACAAGTCAGCAACTCTCATGATGAAGATGACGTCACCCCAATAAAAACAGATTAACCACCGCATTTACTGACTTGGTGAATCAAGATATGCCTTGGTTCTGGAGATAAACTGGTGATAATTGCTGACATGCAGAAGGACATGTTTATGCATGGGGCTGGGGAGGTTCTCATGGAACGTTTTCTGAGGACGGGCATTCCCCTGGTGGACAATTGGTATGGTTCTATTTTCTGAAAATATTGCTATTTGTGGACATTTATGTTTTTGTGAAGGTTTATATTTAAGTGACTCTTAGCTAAATTCATAACAGTAGCTAGTGAAAGTGGATGTGAAGTGGGAATCGTAATTCAGGTTAATGATTATCTGAGCAACTGCTTTTAATTGTAGCACGTTGTCTGTTGTCATTTAGATGTGGTTTCTCCATAATGAGAAATAAAGTCTTGTCTCCAATTTCCCTTGTTGGTGGAACGTTAGCTTGTTTTAATTAGTTAGATATATGCAAACTGTGAAGAACTTGAATAAAAGTATTGCACGAGTTTTTTTTGTTTAACAAAAAAAACAGTAATTTAGTCAGGGAATACATGTAATTAGACGAATAAGGCTTTTGTCGTAGCTGTTGTTTTTAGGGAAACTAGGTAATATCAATGTTTATATTCTTCCAAATGTTGCTTAGAATGAAGTTGGTGTTTTCTTCATCTTCTTATTGTTATTTTTATCAACTACTTGATTTGTTTCGTATTCTTCTTAAGCTGGGATATAGTTTTCTATCTTGAATTTTGCTTTTCATCCTCGTTTCTCTTAATGACTTTGATGTGAATTTTTTGGTTTATTTTTTTCATTAATTAGCTTCATTAGTCATTGATATCACTAATGAGTAGCAATTACCCCTTCTTGCATGTGTCTAGTCACGTCTCCTTTGGTAGATGCATATATAAGATCGCAAAGTAGTTGCTATTTCAGGTCAAAATGTTGAACATCTAAATGGTATTTTATCATTCTATAGTTTATGGACTCCATTATATGTCGTCTTATCAGGATGGAGTTTATATGAATCGGTAAAACTTTCAGTGTCTATACTTCAAGGACGGGTTTGTATCCATATTTGATACCAAAACTCTTCGTCAACCTATCGATGGATATTTGGTACTTCATAACTTGTCTGCAGTTTTTCTTTTTTAATGTCGAGTGGTATGAGATAAGTTTGGATACTATAGGCCACATATCCCAGGTATTGTGATATAGAAATTGTGATTGTCTTAATTACATTTGACAAAGATTTTTGCAGTATATTGAAATTCCTTCTTTTTCATATAATCTATTGTGGAGGAAAGTGTTTCCTAGTGGTAAAGTTAAAAAGTTGCTTTGGCAACTGAACGCTAAGAAAGTTAAAGAAAAGTTGATTTTTACATCCCTTCCATCAAATTGAACAGGGTCCAAGGAGAGAAGAAATCTCGAGCTCATAATTTCCCAAAAGTTCCCTTTGAAGATTACATCACCTTAGTATATAGAGTACTGCTGACTACTAAAAGAAGGTACAAGTTCCAAAATGAAAAAGAAAATAACCAAGCAAAAAAGAGTGCAGGGTTGATGGTAAATTCCGACTTTTATAATCAGTGTAGTTGCCCTTTCAGCTATTACCAAAATGAGAAAATGCAAATTGAAATGCTTAAATGATGGGATTCTTGTTCCACATCAGTCTCCCCTTCTCGAAAAAGTTGAGACCAGATAGAGAAGATTCATTTGGTGGGTGATATATACTCAAACAAATTAGCTGCATTGAATTAGGAGAGATTGCATGTTATCAGGGAGATCAACAATGTAGGCATTGTCAATATCTTTTGAGAGTCTTGAATGGGCCATGTTTCTTGTTCTTGAGCTCGTATGGACGTGGACACAGGACACGACTATTTTCAAGATGGGGACACAGAAGTTGGGGACATAGCAAATGCATTATCCATAGATGGTATATGCATAATGCATATAACATGGTTTATATTACACTTTCGGTCCAATACTTGTTAAGTTATAAATATCTACCACCGGAAAGCTTACAAAATCCATCCCACTGTGCCCCTATGTGTGTCCCCGGTGGGTTCCCCGTGTCTCTGGCGTATCCCACCATACAGACCATGTGGCATGTCTCATATGGATTTTGGCGTGTCGCTTGTCCCCGTTGTGTCCATCATGAGTATGGTGACTTATGTGTGTCAGTGCTTCATAGTGCTGCTTAGTTTGAAGTAAGGTTCTAATTCTGGTATCGGGTACGTATTGGTATTGGTTATACCGCCATTTTTTTTGCTGTATTAGACACTATTAGTGTGCTAAATGGCGGTCAAGTTGACCGCCTAGGCGCTTGGCAGCACCTTGCCGCCACACCTATACCCCTGGGCATTTGAAATGGCGGTCTGGGATGCTTGGCGGGCGCCTTGGCGGGACTAAATTGAAGGAATTGGAATAAAAAGGGTTAATATGTAATTTTACAAAAGCATATATACATATACTACAATTACATATTAGCCCACAAACCCAATTCATCGTTTTCCAAGTTCACAGCAATCGAAGCCCTAGCCCCTCCCGAACCCAGTTCACTCCAGGCGAGAACTAGTGTCCGATCGTCGTCGCTGACTAGCCGGTATGTCTCTCTCTCTTCTCTCTCTCTCTCTCTCTCTCTCTCTCTCTCTCTCTCTCTCTCTCGTGTCTCTTTTCTCTCTCTTTCTCCTCTGATCTCTCGTCTCTCTCTCACGTCTGCCTCTTCTCCCTTGTCTCTCTCAGTATGCTCGTTTCTCACAGAGCCACAGACTCACACGGTCACTTGGAAGTTGGAACCCCATTTAAATAACTAGTCTACTGTGTTTTAAAAAAAACTTGGAACAGAAAACAGAAGACTGAAGGTGGTGTTGGTGGACTTACAATACTGCACAAAAGATTTATAATAATTTAAAAAAAAAAAAAAAAAACCAAGCGGCTTGGCGGTGGGTCACTACCCGACTAGCGCCAAGCGCCATTTAAAACACTGGACACCATCAGCCGGTACATAGATATCGCCTGATATAAGACACCATGTAAAATATTGTAACGTGATGGCCGATACGAGTACCCTCGACTTGGAAGGTGGTTAATTATGGAGTTCAATCTGTTTTACACGATAGAGTTATTCAATGAGAGCATAGCTTTCGTTGCTGTTGTGGTTGACATTTTGCTGCTAAATCATTTGATCTGATTCTTCTCTCAATGCCCATTTTAGTCGGCAGTCTTAAAAAGTGATTGATGAAAGACTCATAAATTTGAAGGTTACTTAATGGTGATTGAACGTTGTGTTTCGTGGTGTATAATGCGTTTAGTGTGCTATTCAAGCATCGGGAAAGTAATGTAATAACTTCCATAAGAAAATTAATTTTATTTGAACGATGTGTTATTTTCTTGAGTATTTACAGCACGACACTTGGTTCACTTATGTGATGGATTGGGGATTTCATAAGAAGCACAGACACTTCTTAGATCGTGGTGTCATTATTGGCACTCGTAACTCTCCAATAGTTATCTGACAATCCCTAACACATGTTAGACAGTCGTCCCAATGTGTCTTGGAGCCTAGGAATCCATCACTCAGCCCCACATGAAACACATAAAGGCTTGGGAGGAAAAAAGGTTAAGATCTGATGATAGAATAGGAAAATAAAAATAAAAAATAGATGTATACTAGTTGATCCCTCTTAAACTTTTTTATTTTATTTGTAGGACTTTTAGATGACAACTTCCAATATTTTTGTTGGACACTATCTAATACAGATTTTGCTTGACTTTTTCCCTACTTCTGTCGTAGTATGAAGATTGGGAAATAATTTTTTACTAGTTGGAGATGGTACGTAGGTAATACATATTTTTTTTTGCTTCTAAGTATATATGTAAATCTATTGATCATGTAGAAAATGAAGGCGTCGGTATTACTCCCTCCGTCCCATTTTAAATGTCCATGTTTCTATTTTGGGATGTCCCAAAATAAGTGTTTCACTTTCTAAAAATTACCATTAAAACATGCCAAACTTTCGATTTTACCCCTAAAAAGTACCCTTTTCTTCCTAATTGATTTGACAGTTTTTGATATTCATGTCATTTTTAGATTGACAACATCTTTCAATTTATAGTACTTTTCATGATTTTGGAAATTTTGTATAATAAACCTAATTGAGATCTATCAAACAAGATTCATATTACATATTTTTTGAGATCCATATTGAAAGATATAAGAAATTTAAATATATATAATTAACTTCACAGTTTTTAAGGGAAAATTTGGAAATTTAAAGCAAAAATTTTGAGTTCTTGAAAGGCTCGATTTCTTGTAGAGGATACTTAAATTGGGGCGGAGGGAGTATGTAATTACCCCCAAGCAAGTTATATCATATATGCATGTCCCCGCCGTGTCTGTGTGTATCCTACGTGTTGCAACCTATTTATCGTGTCGGTGCTTCATAGATGGCTGCGAATCTTTTCTTTTTCAGTAGGTGACTTTTAGGCCAGGATAATCCTTGTAGAACATGAGTAATCAGGATAAAGATTTCGACTCAGTTCCCGAGTTTGCAATCTAGAGCGCAAGTGGCAGCTGAAATCAATGAATTGTGTGACCTAGATCATATTCCTGCAATTTAGGTTTAATGCGAGATCTGTAATTCTTCTTTCTGTTGTAGAAGCGCCTTTTGTCATGTTTGAAGTTAAAATCCTTAAATGAGATGGATGTATTGATAATTAAGTTTTGTTATTTCTTTGTTTGTGAATTTTTTTTTTAAATCTCCTTTGTTTGCGAAATTGATAATTAAGTTTTTTTATTTCTTTGTTTGGGAAATTGATAATTAAGTTTTGTTATTTCTTTGTTTGCGAAATTGATAATTAAGTTTTGAGAACTTCAATTACCTCTCTCTTCCTTTCTTTGCCTTGGGATGCGATTTTCAATTTGCTGTGTGCTTGACATTTCACTTAGTTTCCATAGTGTTATTTGTTCCTCTTTCTTCCTCTTGCTATTTCTCATCTGAAAAGGATTTTGTTTACTTATCAGAAATCACAAATGCTCTTCTATGTGTGCGTCCTGGTTGTTTAACATACTAGTGTCATGGTTTTTTGACATGCAGGGTCAGGGGAATGATGTTGACTACATTACGCCTACACGAGTCATTTTCGGGAGAAATGTTAAAGCATTACAAGTATCATGTGGATTCAATCATACAGGTGCCATACTGGAATCCATTTGAATTGTTGCTGCAACTTCCCCTGATTGTTTTTAATCATCTTTTTCACATTCTTTGGTATTTGATAGTCACTGTTTTTCAGTGCAAGAAAAATAAAACAATAACCTTACAGTTAGAAATATCAGACCCAATATTTTATACTGGGATGGAACTGAATGAATTTACTGTAATTGATCTGTTGTAATTGAAATTTCAAACAAAACAAAGATAGCAGTGGTTGAGCTTCAGGCTCTTGAAATATTGACTGTGTTGTGTGACGCGAAGAACTCATTAGCAGCAGTATGTATCCAGGCCCTTGTCAAGTTATAGTATTCGTCTATATATTTGAGGCATTGTGTATTGGACACGTGAATCTGATTGAGAGATTAGGGTCCTTTTCTCTTCCCATTGCCCTTGCCCTTGCCCGTTTTCATGTTTATTTTAGCCTGCTCAATTTCGTGTAGAATGGTGATGTATGCTATAAGGATATGCTATAGTTGAAGAACCACAGCTGCAGATAATATTGATAAGAAAATCAATGTCTGGATGTTAGGTTACTTCTTAACTTATTGTTTTGTAATGGAAAAAGGGTGGGCTTGCCGATAAAAATAAAAATGTAAAAAGGGTGGGTTGGATTAAACAAGCGTAGTAGTCCCTGATCAATTGGGAACCACCCAACCTAGAATGGTCTGACTTAGCCATAGTTGACCCTGCCAAGGAGGAAATATTGATCTGCACCACGTCGTGAGCTTTGTCATCATGCCCCCACCCCCACCAAAGTGCAAGTTAAATTGGAGACTCATTTTCCAACTATTTGGTCTCAAGTATCGAACTCAAGACTGGCGGGAGAGAAGCAACCTTATGTTAGCTGCTCCAACCACTAGAACTACCACCTCAGCGGTCTTTTTAATTTATTGTTATTTTCGAATTGACCTCTTCAACCGCAAGAATATTTTCTCCATCTCTGTACAAAATCCCAAGGAGGAAGGGGCCTTGCTGTGTCCCAAAGCACAAACAATTCTTGACGTGAGGTCGCAAGGGGCCCAATTAAGACCCATTCATTGGATCTCAGTTGTTTATTTTCTTTACTGTAACGGTTGAACGGGCCATGTAAAAGATTAGAGTGATGGACCACTGAAAAGAATATCGGATCATATCCTCTCAAGTAATTTGAATGAATGACTAAAGTGATTTTGGAATGTGTTACGAGATAAAAGTATGCTGATCAGAAGGCAAACATTGTTCGAGCAGTTTGATTTTTTGCTCGATGAATTACTTGATGAGCCAAAAAAATGAGCTATTCCGTCCAGGAAGATGAAGTTGAGTCCGGAAAGAGTCTAAAAAAATGAGCACACCATGCCTCTGGACGAGGAGGCAGCAGGCATGGACCCTAAGAAGACCAATGATGGCCAGATGATTACTACAGCTTCCTGTTCCCTATCTTCACCTTCCTATTTGCTATCTCATCTTGACCCACCATTACACGAAAATGCCAAACAAAAAGGCCCGTCTCAGCATGGGTGAGGCAACATGGGTCAAGTGGGCTGACTTGACCCCGCTCACGTATATATTTCTCCCTTAAATTGGTTAGATTCTTACGACATTTTGTTAATTTGACCTCGTAGTTTTAATTAAATTGCCCCTATTATGAAACAATTTTAAGAATTCGCCCTCTTTTTAATACTAAAATTATACTAATCATTGGTCAATGAATATAGATAATACTCATTGTATGTTTAAGAAAGCTAGAATTTCAACATATTTTTTAATGGTGAAAGTACATAAACACCCCCCTTAAATATCACTTTTTCGCATAAACACCCCTTACATTTAAAGGCGCCCATGGAGACCCCCTCAACTACTGAAAATTGAATTAATTGCTAACTCCGTTAATGGAATGAATGAAATGACAAATATACCCTTTTTACGTCTCATACTGATATCTCTCTCCCTCTCCTGACCGAACACACCCCTTTCTCCAACGTAGCCAAATCCAAACCCCACAAAAAATAACCAAATCTTCTTTTTAGAAACTATCCAATTTTCTTTAGATTCAACGCCAACGCCAACGCCAACAACAATAGCAAAGAAAATTGCTTTCCACCACTGCCTCAACCCTCCTTTCGATGTATGACGCTAACGCCAATGCCATGAACATCCAACAACAACAACAGCAAAGAAACCAAATCGAAAGCGAGGAAGACGACAACGTCGTGAACGGGGAGTCAATCGACAACCCCAACAACATCTAGTTCTGAGACAATAGGGAGGGGGAAGGAGAGAGATGTCGTTGGTTTGATGTTGTAGGAGAACAGGAAGAGGTGAGAGACAAAGCCTTGGAGGCCATGGACGACTAGGAGGCCATCGTCGAAGAGGTCGGGGTGGGTGATCTCAATGCTGCCGACGAAGACCTTGGAGGAGTTAGGAGCGAAGGAGGTGACAGTGAGGGAGCGAGCGGGGGCTAGGGTTTTGATCTTGGTGGCGAAGGGGAAGGTGCGGAGGTAGCGGATGGAGAAGAGGCTTGGGACGGTGTGTTCTCAAAGGAGGAGGGGGAGGGAGCAGGAAGGGCTGCAAGTGAGGAGGGAGGAGTCGGAAGGGGCCAATAAGGTGATGGGGCTGCGCCAAATGGTGGAAATAGAGAGGGAGGGAGTGGCAGTGGTGAAGTTTCTGAAGCCGAGGGAGGAGAGGACGAGGCCGAAGAGGAGGAAAAGGTGAGTTTGGTCTTGGTAGCATGATGGTGATGGAGGGAGGGTTGAGGCGGTGGTTAAGAGAAGGACGAAGGCGAGATTGAGGAGTTGTAGAGAGAGAGAGAGAGAGAGAGAGAGAGAGAGAGAGAGAGAGAGAGAGAGAGATTGTTCCGAGATTTCAGAGAGAGGGAATGGGATTTAATGGGTTTTAAGCGAGATTTATGGGATTTTGAATTTGGGTCAAACGGTGACCACCCATTTTTTTTGAAGGACTTGTGGAGTTATGTTTTAGTCCCAAATTTTTGTGTGTTATATAAGGGCACTATTGGAATTATAAAAGAATGAGGATGAAAACATAATTGTTCAAACTGAGTAGGTTGGAAACATAAGTTTGTTTGGATTTGAGAATGATTATTTAAGTCTCCCAAAAAACTATGAACGCAAAACATAAAAACAATTACTAAAGATACCTTTTAGTAAAAAAAATTACGGCATGACTGCACTTCAATCCGAGATACAGGTTAGCAACTATGAGACTTAATGGATATGACTATATTTAAAAATGCATGAGCACATTTGGGGGGGGGGGGGGGGTTTATATAGTTGTAAAAGGGCATTTTTGTATAGAAAAACCCAATGTGTCCTTTCAACAAACGGTTTTGAGACGGAAGGGTGTCACTTGGATAACGGGAGAAGTTGAGGTGGTTTTTATGGGTGTTTTTAAATGTGAGGGGGTGTTTATGAGAAAAAGTGATAGTTGAGTGAGTGTTTATGTACTTTCACCTTTTTTAATTAAGAACCCCCTTTTTGCATTCTTCTATCCAAAATACATGATTATTGGGATACTTTTTCCTAATATCGCTTCATACGGGCACTCAATCACTAATAATTTTAAAGTAGTGATACATATTTATTTTTTATTAGAAAATAAAAAGAAAATCAAATATGTTTCTAAATATTGACTCCACTATCAGTTATTCCTGACTCTGCCCCTACCCATCGGGTTATCAATAAGTGCTAAAGTTTGCATAGAAATGTGTTAAATATGCATAAAAGTCTTAGAACTAATATATCGAAAACAATCATCCATAAAATCAATCAATCAAAATACCACAACCACGCTTATTTTCACAAATATTTATGCACTTGCACACGTGAAGGTTAACACAATTATGTAAGTGAAATGTAAAATGTGTGTAGGAAGTGTGCTTTGTCCCCGAAGGGACATCTGATTAAAAAGGAAGTGTGCTTGCAAAAGAATTGGTTATGCATCTCATATTTGTTTGAACAAAAATAAAGTCCCGTAGTTTGAGATAAAATGTCGACCTTGATGCACATTCCCATTATACTTTGAGATTTAGGCTTCGTTTGATAAACCTATTACCTCTTGGGATTGGATTAATTACCAATCCTAAGGGACTCTCAAACCCTTGTTTGGTAACCAAAAAAACGTTCGGACTACTACTCCCATGGGATGAACAAGCCGACCCATAGGGGTATTCTTAATACCCTCATGGAGATGGTATTCATAATCTAGTCCATGGATTGATGATGGGAAAAGACAAAATTGACCTTGGTGGAAGAATTATTTAGGACCCTGTGGAGTAGAAACTTAATTATGAGTGCATTAGAGACAAAATTTAATTATGACCATTTAGAATAATTGTAACAACCCATGTTAGCTGACTTGCTAACCATTCATCTAATTACGTGATCAAAAGGTTAACCTCAAGTTAACCTTCCCCTGGTGGTCATGGTGTGTCACTTAGCTCTGTACAGCAAATGAGTATGCTCGTACTAGATCTTAGAGGTGGCCCCCACCATGTAGACTAGGGTTGTGCTTTGATACCAACTGTAACGACTTGTGCCAGCTGACCTTCTAACTATTCATCTAACCACGTGGCTCAAAAGATTAATCTCAAGTTATACATGCAGTAGGTGGTCGGAATCACTTATAAATCATACACTACTCCCTTCGTCCCCTTTTTAAAGTCTAGTATTCTATTTTGGGTTGTCCCTTAATAAGTGTCCATTTTGTAAAGTTAGTGGGTAAAAGTTGGTACATTTTTCATTTTGCTTTTAAAAGTATATTCAATTTTGAAAAGTTAGTGAGTAAAAGTGTAATGATGATGTCTCCATAGAGGGTAAATAGGGAAAGTGAAGGTAAAAGCGGATGTGAAAGGTGTAATGATGATATTTTCTTAATAAATTAGAGTTACGAAGTGGGACATTTAAAAAGAGACGGATGAAGAATTTCTTTTCTTTTCCAATGTGGGACTGATTGCCCCAAGGATGGGCTCTCACAATAATATGATTAGAATAACAATATCTTCGTAACGGTTTAAAAATTGAAGCACTCTATTTTTTTAAACTATGATATATTAAAAAATATGCTTAAAAAATTAAGTGCTCTAATTTTTAATCCGTTTGAATCAGTGCGAAGATGTTATTTTACTGATCATATTTTTCTAAAGGGTCATAATTAAATTTTATCTCTAGAACTGTCATAATTAAGTTTCTCCTCTTTATTTGGGACTCTATGGAGCAGAAACTTAATTATGAGAGCCTTAGAGACAAAATTTAATTATAACTCTTTAGAATGTATATGATCAAATATTAAGATCTTCGCATTGATTCAAACAAATTGAAAATTTTGATCACTTAATTTTTTAACTGTATATTTTAATATATATACAGTCCGGTTCCTATCCACACCCTTCCCGTCTGCACCCATCCGCACCTTCCATTTTCCGATTGAATTTCGATGATCTGAGCCGCTCAATGTGTTCAGAACGTGATTTTAAGGGTACCGCGAAAAATCGGCAAAAAAAATGATTGGGAAGGACTTGATTTGAGCAGTTTTTTTATTAAAACGTTCAATAAAAAACTGTTCGGATCAAGCCCTTCCCGGTCATTTTTTTTGCTGATTTATTACGGGCACCCTTAAAATCATGTTCTGATCACTTTGAGCGGCTCGGATTATCGAAATTCGATCAGAAAATATGAGAAATGGGGAGGTGCGGACCGGAGCTCTGGTCCGCACCTCCTGACGTGATCCTGATTTATTGTTATTTATTGTTAAAATCACGTTCTAATCACGTTATTTATTGTTTTCTCGATTTGCTTTTAATGCATAGTGTATGGTGGTGGTGTTATCCTTCAGATTTGTTTAAGGGTAAAAATGAAAATGTATACTAGTAATCCAATTATATTCCATGTGAAACAAACATGATTTTTTTTTTATCGGCATAAAATTTTTATTAATCTCTGCAAAATTATAAAGATTAAAAAGATAAGGACAGAAAGGAAATTAAAATTATTTAATTTCCATTCTACCCAAGACCCAAACGCTGGTCCGGAACCAACAAAAGCCCTAAACACCCAAAAACTGAAACCCCAACACTCAAACCTTCATACTGCCTGAAACCACAAACGATTGGGATTGGAAACGCCGATACCGTCGCGCAGACCATCGTGAATCCGCCATATATTGCCAATCCCAAAAATGTCACGAGTCGACCCTCAAACGCCTCACATCCCAACCATCACCACCGCTAAAAGCCGCCAACAATGTCGCCGTCGTACATTGCCGCTGTGAACCTGCAACCTGAGGAACCACCACCGTTCAAGCTGCCTCCAAAAACCAAAACCGCCATCGAACCCACCACTAAAAAAAGCCCAACCTCCATGCTGCCACCGAAACCTTGCCGCCGTCCTCTAATCTGCCACTCTTAAGTTGCCACAACCAAAGCCCCCACCACCACGACAACCACCAATAATACCTGCAAAATAAAACCCTAACCCTAGGTCTAAGCCCTGCCGCTCCAAAGTGCCATCAGCACAGCCTCCTCAATGATCTACACAGCAACCCAAAGCAGAGCCCAACCACCATCTTAGTCTAGCGCCTCACTCGCAAACACAAAACCCCCGCCACCATCAGCCACCAAAGCCGAACAAGCGGCGATGCACGCTCGCGCCCAACCACCAAACGATTAGAGCCGGGCCACTAGACGACGATAATCGCCGGAGAAGAGGATCACCGCAGCAAAAGACGCGAGATCGATACCAAGCCATTAGGTACAACTGAAAATGCTCAAGAGCCGAGATTGAAAGAGAGATCTCGCAGCCCCACCACCCACTGTCATCGCTACACCTACCCGTTAGGAAACTGAAAACCCCCAAAAAGTCTCCGACGGACGAGTGGCAGCAGACGAAGAAGCGAAGCTGGCAAGGAAAAAAGTGAAACGAACGGCTGAAAAAGCTGCAACATGGCAAGGGAATAGGGGAGGAGGGAAGCGGCGCCTCCCCCCCAGCAAGAAACCCTAAAGAAAGGAGAATAGACGATTTGTTGTGAGAGAGAGAGAGAGAGAGAGAGAGAGAGAGAGAGAGGAGAATTCTGAAAATCCCTCACTTTCGTTTCTCTTGCTCAAGACAAACATGATATTAATGATCTCATCATCTAATTTCATCCCAAACAAACAAGATAGCTATCAATCACATCTCATTACCAATTTCAATTATAATCACATCTCTTTACGAATCCCACCAATCTATCTCCTTTATCAAACGAGGCCGTAATACTTTAGCAACCCATCTATTCAAATGAGAATTTCTGATACTATCACCCGATAGAGAGAAAACATGAAGAATTTAGTTTAGTAGTCAATGCCTGATATTTAGGTGTTTGCTTCCTTAGAGCATCTGCAATGAGTTTAGTATATTTGTGTGTTGAAATATTTGTTAAAATGTGTATTAGGATAAAAATGGGTCCTACAAGTATGTGTTCGACATTGCTAAAATAGGAGCATGTTAGAACATCCACAATCAATTTGATAAATTTGCGTGTTGAAATATTTGTTAGGATAAAAAATGGGCCCCACAAGTGTGTATTATGAGTAGGGAATATTTATATTTTATGGTTGGAGTTTGAATCATAGAGGTGGGACCCACTTATTGTTTGCTAGCATAGTTGCCAAACTTGGTACACATGCTAGCACACTACAAGATTTTTAACACATTTTAGCACACAAACTAATATAAGCATTGTGGCACAAAAAATATATTTTTGTTTGCTAAGTCTTAACACACACAATTAAAATACTAGTTACTCCCTCCGTTCCTTTTTAAATGTCCTAATTTGACAAACACTCAGTTTTAGGAGTCAACTTTCACCTCTACTTTACACTTTTTTCATCAACTTTTCTCTCCACTTTACACTTTCTACATCAACATTTACCTCCACTTTCCAATATTATCCTCCACTTTATACTTTCCACATCAACTTTTACTTCCACTTTCCAAAATTATCCTCCATTTTACCAATTAATTTTGCGAAGTGGACACTTATTTTGGGACAGCCCAAAATGAAATATTAGACATTTAAATAGAGACGGAGGGAGTAGTAAATAAGAGCATCCATATTTGACTCTTGAAATTTTTGTGTGTTATATGACAAAAAGTATACAAGTAGGACCCAAAAATTGTGTACGGTCAAATAAATCACCACTAATGCACATTGCCACTTTCCTCTCTCCTTCGTCTCTCTCTCCATCTCTCTTCACTAATGCACATTAAAGGTAGCAACCACATTAAACCACTAGATCTTAATAACTTCTGACTCTAAAACGGAACACTAAAAATGACTCTAAAGTAACCGAAATGGGAGGAAAAAAGTGACAAACTTTGGTTAACTTACTCAGAGCAAAAACTAACCTCGAACAAAGGCCTTCCATGGCCAACTGTGGATGCTCTAAGATTTCAGGTTCAAAATCTTCCATAGCTATCAGCTCCTTAGGTCAGTCCATGTGAACTCTCAGCTAGTGGTCGGAGAAATTGAACCCTCAAGATTAGCTGAGGTACACGTAAACTGACTCGAACTCTAAGGATGACAATCTCATCGAACTGTTGGTTACCCAAATTGTACCTAACAGATTCATGCAGTTTTTAACCACGGTTTTGGTGTTTGATTTCAAAAAACCCACCGGTTTGGTTTCGATTTTCGTTTCATGTTATAACCGTATCGAAAACCGAAACGAACCGTAACCATAACCGAATAGCATCATAATTACGTATACACACACACACACACTCCGGACCCCCTAATTAGGGGTCCCGGATGGATGTATGGTGTGGACCTCTCCTCCCAGCCCTTGGATTTAATACAACGGCCACGAAAAGAAAAGGCAAAAAATAGTTGAAAAATCACACTTTCTCCCTTCTTCGTTCATTTCACACTGAAAACACAGAACGAAGAGAGAGAGAGAAACAGAGAAGAAGAACGAAGTAGATCGAACTAGAGAAGAAGAAGAAGAACGAAGACGAACGAAGAAGAGAACAACGAAGATCAGAACGTCTAAAAGGTCTCTCTCTTTCTATTTGGTTTGATTCTGTAATCTCTCTCTCTCTCTCTCTCTCTCTCTCTCTCGATCGATTTGTTCTTGTTCGATTTAGGATTTCATTTCTCTCTCTCTATCTCTCTGTATGTCTATGGGTGTTTTAATTTAGAGCCCGAATTGTATGATTTCGAAGCTCTAACAGCCCCTTTGGATGGAGGGGTGAGAAAAAAAAAAAAAGGTGTGTGTTTTCCCTAATTAGTGAGAAAAGAAAAGAAAAAAATGGGGTGTGTTTTCCCTTATTATAGTGAGAAAAGAAAAAAAAAAGGGTGTGATTTCTCATCCTCCCATCCAAATAAAAGTGAGAAATCAAATTCTCACAAGCGACTGGTAGAGTTCCGGTGACTCTCTGACGAGCTGAAATTCTCTCCCTCTCATCTCCGACAAACCTGGTACTCTCTCTCTCTCTTTTCTCCGGCGACGCACAACCACTCATCCGACGATGATCCGATAAGGGGTGTATTTGCACAAATTTAAAGTGCTCAAACTAATTTAGGCACTACAAAAGGTTACTAAACTTGGAGAGAATTAAAATTAAGTATAAAATAAACAAATTTAGAAAGGTATAAAGATTTATTAAAGATATATAAGAAAATATTAAATTATTAAAAAAATCATTAAAAGCGAATAATATTAAAGATTTAAAAAACATGTTTAAAGAAATAAAACAAAGAGACTAAAATTAGAGAGAAAGGTTTAAAGAAACAAATTTAGAGAGGCGAGAAGACGTCCAAAAGGTATATATATATAAAAAGGCGAAGGTTTGAATTGGAAAGGAAGTTGGTGTGATGGATGGAGCAAATGCCTCCATAGAGGATGACACGGTTCGAGTTCGAGCGGAAGCAAGGAGCTTGGGAATTGTAATGTTTTTAGTTTCAAGAGTTTTAGCGAGGAAAAATTTCCTCGCCTAAGCTATAATTTGCGACAAAAAAATTCCTTACCTATTTTGTAAACATGGCATTAGTTTGGCGAGGAAAAACTATAGCGAGGAAAAAATTCCTCGCCAATTGTGTCAGAATAGGCGGAGAAATATTTTTTTTCTCGCAAATACTTTTTGCGAGGAAATCAAGTGCTTTGGCGAGGAAATTAAATCCTCACTATAGGCCTTTCATGTTGTAGTGGAGGGAGAGATTGAGCTCTTTTCCCGTTTCGTTTCTTCTCTTGTGAACTCTCGCGTACCAAACGAGCTGTGTTTCTGGGTTCCGTGTCCTCAAGGCAAAAGACTTATAATTAACTTGTTCCAAAAATACCCACTCTTACCACTTCCAACTTCTATGGGAAAAAACATATCCAAGCTAAAAACTCCATAATCATAGCAAACTAAAAACCCCTTGTCTTCTCATAATTATAAACACCAATTTTCACAAAGCATAGAACGAAGTAGAAAGATTACAACCATAAACAGAGAGAGTAATAGAAATAAGACAGAGAAGAAGGCAGAATAATGTAAAGATACGCATTTCGCCTCATTTTTCCTATCCATGAACATTCTAATTTAACAGACTAATTTAACCCAATTTGCCATACATGTACCATATAAAACAGAAAAAAAACAACCCAAAGAAAATTTCAGTTCAGTTTCGCCCCATTCCTCACTTGCATTGCATCAATCTCTTTCTGCATTGCTTCAATCTTTATCTACATTGTGATTGTTGCCCTCTATATTTCTTCACTAATGCTCATGGATACTGAACTCTTACATTGTTCAACAGTCCTCACAGCCTTTGTTTTTGTCTGAACCATCATTGGCCCCAAATCAGCCATTTCTTGCAAAATACAAGGCTCATACCATCAAAAAAAAATCCAAGTTTAATTGTCAAAAAAGAGCACAATAACAACAACTTAGGGTTTCAGCTCTAACGAACAGCAAGAGAATAAATTGGGCCAATGCATGCAGCTCACCTTATACTTTTCACATCCGAAGAACCTCCGACCTGGGTTCTTTTGTGTTCCTGATTTCCTTAATGGTGCTGGTTCTCTGCAAAAACAAAATATCCAAAAATCGGGATCACCACTTCCATTGTTACCCGAATTACTTCCATCCATGAAATGGTATATGGACAGAGAGAGGGGGATTCAAGAGGAGAAATCTCAACACCTACATTTAGAAAATGGATAACCAATAGTCGAAATGGGAACTTCAACATCAACAAATCGACAAAAATTCTAATTTTTTTCTTATGTATAGATAATAAATGGCCAAACAAGAGATGTTCTTATAAGTTAGGACTAATGAAACTGCACAAATGGGAAAGCTGATGGATTATCCCCCATGTCAACAACCTATATATCTTCATTCTGTTTTTTCAAGAAAACCAAACACAAGAAAAGAGTCTTGTCCATTCCAACTTCAAAAGCTCCATAAAAGGTCCATTCTAACTAGCACTCCATTCTAACTTTAAAAGCTCCAGTCCATTGCAAGAGAAGGAAAATGCAAACACAAGAAAAGAGTACAAAATATAGATTAATTTCAGAGTTTTTATTTTCTTATTTGAACTGGTGCATTAGTGCTAATTTGAATCCTAGAAAATTGGATTAATGCCTTTAACACAAAATAAAAGGTCCATTCTTGAAGGAAAAACCATCCACTAATTTCTGGTTCCAAATTGAAATCAATCCTGAAAAAAATTGCATAAAATCAGCAGCAAAACTATTTTCAAGTTTGCATGTGGTTTCTCCTTTGTACAGAAATCGAACCCTAATAAACTGAAATCAAACCCTAATAAACACAAAAATACAGACAGAAATCATTTTGGGTTTCACATATAAATCGAACCCTAATAAACCCTAACCCTAATTTCTGTAAGATCGAACAAGAGAGAGAGAGAGAGAGAGTGTGCTTGACGATTTCCTAGACCTAAAATAATGGGTTGCCCCAAGCGTAGGGCGGAGACCGACGTAGCACAATATCCGGTAAGTCCGGAATCGAATCCACAGAGACGGTAATGTGTGCTGACTTAAAAACTCGGGTATTTACTTATTTAACGGGCTCTTAGGTGGCCACCCTTTGACGATTTGATTGAGATTAACTAAAACCTAGAAATTGATTGAACTTTTCAGATAATTAAAAGAAGGTATGGTCGTAGGGTTCGTAGCACTCGTAACCAGTCCAGACCAACCTGCTCCATTTGGTGTTCTTAAAAACGTTCAATTTTGGATTGAAAAGATACCCCGCAAGATGCACAACCATAGGGTCGCCGTTTATCCATGCGCAGCGAAGAATGGGTTTTGGACCCCCATTCCCCCGTTCACATGGACTCCGACAATGCCCGGGTTCGTCCACGGGAAGTATTTTTCAATCTAAAATCGCTCTTTTTATCATTTGAAAATATGAACAGTGCTCGAACTGATCACGGCGTGCTAATCACCCCACGACCCTACCTAAATGACTACTCACTAATCATTATGCAAGAAACGAAAGAAACCCTAATTTGAAACATGCTTTCGAATACGAAATAAACAAAAGAAATAAATAAATAAACAAATATTAACGAACAACTTTAATGAAGAACAAAAATTAATACGAATTATTGAAGTGTAAATAATTAAACAAAACTTCAAATAACATGAATTAAATAAAACTTAGAAGAAAACTGTACGATATTAGAACCTAAGAAGTAGGCTCGGCACCCCCCGTTCCTTCTGCGTCCAAATCAGATTCCTTTTTCTCCTTTTTTTTCCACGCCTCTGTTTCTTTTCTTTCTTTTCCACGGCAGCCGAACTCCCCCCCTAAAGTCAGTAGACTGACTTTATATATTATAGGAGTAGGGTTTTAAACCCTAATAACATAAAAGCCCCTTGAGTTTTACATTATAAGACATTAGTCATTCAACTTTGAAGGACTTCGCATTTTTATCCAGAACTTCTAGAAATTCTTCTTTTTATCCAAAATCTTGGACAACGGGCTCGAGTAACCTATAAACATAAAAAATAATAATAAAAATCAGTTAACCAAAATAAATGACTAACAAATGTAGTTTGGAGGGCCAAAATATGTATATTTTGGCACTTATCAGAGAGAGAGAGACAGAGAGAGAGAATACAAAAATCTATACTTTTCCCAATTTTTTGAACCCAGAAATGAAACCCTAAATCGAACGAGAACAAATCGATCTCGAGAGATCGAGAGAGAGAGAGATATATATATATATATATATATATATATATATATATATATATATTATAGAATCAAACCAGATAGAGACCTTCAGTCATTCTGATCTTCATCGTTCTCTTCTGTGGTTGTCTTCATTCTTCTCTGGTGTGTTCTTCTTCGTCTTCGTTCTCTCTTTTTCTGCATCTGTATGAAAAGCATGCGGTGATTTTCAATCTTCTTCTTCCTCTGGCTTTGATGTTCCCCTTCTTCTTCGTCGGGCTTTGATGTTGTTTCTTCTTCGTCTGGCTTCTTCTCCAACTTCTCTCTCTCTCTCTCTCTCTCTCTCTCTCTCTCTCTCTCTCTCTCTCTCTCTCTCTTTGTTCTGTGTTTTCAGCGTGAAATGAACGAGAAGGGGGAAATGTATTTTTTGCGGAAGGGGGAAAGTGTGGGCCTTGTTCGTTTGGTAACTTTGGGTATTTTAGTTTTGGAAGTGGGTGGAGAGAGAAATAGAGTAATGATTGGAGAGAGGGGTAATGACTGAAGAGAGATAAAGAGAGAAATGAAATTAATAATTGGGGAAATAGGGTAATGATTGGGGAAAGATATAGGGTAATGATTGGAAAACAAAATTAAAACAGAGTAAATATGTTCAACGAACAAGGCCGTGATTTTTTGACTGTTTTTTGCCTTTTCTTTCCATGGCCATTGGATTAAATCCAAGGGCTGGGAGGAGAGGTCCGCACCAAACATCCATCTAGGATCCCTTATGGGATCCGGGGGATCCGGAGTGTGTGTGTGTGTGTGTGTGTGTGTATCGGGGCGGTTCCGGAGACCTCCAAAAAACCCCCCCCAAATCTTAATCTCATAGTTTCCGATCAAATTTTAATGATCCGAACTGCTCAATGTGTTCAAAACGTGATTTTAAGGATGCCCGTGAGAAAATGGCAAAAAAAATAACCGGGAAGGGTTTGATTTGAGCAGTTTTTTATTGAACCGTTTAATAAAGTTCAATAAAAAACTGTTCGGATGAAGCCTTTTCCGGTCATTTTTTTTGCTAATTTCTCGTGGGTACCTTTAAAATCACGTTCTGATTACATTGAGCGGTTCGGATCATCAAAATTCGTTCAGAAACTTGAGAGGGGGGGGGGGGGGGGGGGGGGGGGGGGGGTTAAGAGGTTTTTTTAAGGGTCCCTGGAACCGCCCCGTATATATGTATACATATATATATATATATATATATATATATATATATATATATATATAAGTATGATGTAATGTCGGAGGATTCATGCTTTACTTGTGAGGTAATTCGTGACGTAATTGCTACTTGTCTTACATTTTTTATAGTCTTAATATTATGTGTTGCTAATGTTAATTAAACCATTTGCTTTTTGATTGAATTTGATAGATATAAAGATTGAGAATTGAAAGTTATATTATTTGATAGATATGGTGTATTAGTTTGTTGATATTTGTCACACCCTCGATTTTCAATATAAATAATAATCATTTTCAATATAAATTGAGTATAGATTTCTCTACTGGGTAAGTGTAGCTCACCCAATCATTTTCAGGTGCAAATCAAAAGAGTTGACATAGCGTGCTTGTTGTGCATATTTGACCAAATCTTTTGAAAGGTATACATGAGAAGCTATGTTGCATATGATTTGAAGGAGCATTTTTGGAAGGATGGTTATTGTAAATTGTAAACATTATCTATTTTTTTTAAGATTGACTCGGATACAATGTATTTTGATAAATTGGGGCCTTTGAGCAAGAAATGTAAATTTGTAGATTTAATTTGACAACAAAAAATGAAAGGTCTTTTGGGTAGTATCTGTATTATAGCATGGACTTTATATATTGAAAATGATTATTATTTATGTTGAAAATCGAGAACGTGACAACTTGGTATCAGAGCATTAGGTTAAAATACCTTAAGACCGTGGGGAGACTTTTAGTCTCGTGGGTTCAAAACTCACTGCATATTTTTACAAAATATGTGTGTGCTTGCATGACTGACGTAGTGTTCACTGATGTGGCATTGCATTTATGTTTACGAGGAACGGTGAAAAGTTGATGAATGACCAGTGTCTGGGGGAAAAAATGGAAGTTTGGCTTCATCATAGTGGTTGTGGTTACGTTTGTTGCTATTGTCGTTGTTGCCATTGGATGTCTTGTTCTTGAACATTATGTGGTAAGATGCCTTCTATACGTGATGTTAGACAGGATAGACTTGGAAACTGTGATGGGTGTATAGTGGCGATGCCGATGTGTGAAAGATGACATTAGTTAGTATATCATAGAAGTGTTAGAATATTAATATGACTTACGAGTTAAGTGTTTGATTTGTTTTTATTTGAATTGCGCGGATTATGTATTATATCTTAAATGCGTTAAACGAATTTTATGTAATATGAGGTGTATTGAGTGTAAATGTATGAAAAGTAGCATGTTTTTTGGGATCGAAGAAGAAAAGAGATTACATGTTAGGTGTGACAAGAACCATAGTTTGTCCGGAAAGTGAGTGGGATGTATCATAGCTAGCGGGTGAGTTAGTGTGTATCTTGAATGTGTTTGAAAAAGTAATGACCTGTTGTGGTAATAATTGTGGTTAGTTGTTGTTATGGTGGTTATTGAGGTAGTGACTGTGAGCATAGGTAAGGCAAGTTGAACCCATATAGGAAACTATATGTATCTAAGGTTGATTTAGGAAAATGAGGGTTATAGGTAAGGTGTCGGGATACTGTATGTGTCTTCTGGACACCCAGGCGACTACCGATGAGATCCAGATAGAAGAGGCACTTGATCACCGTACCTTCTAGATGGAAGTCTTGGGAAGTCAATTGGACTATAGGGTTATACTTAGGGATAAAATCTTCAGGCTCGAGATAGATGACCGTATATAGGGATTTCGTAGAAAACAAAAAGAGAAGTGTTATGGTGTTATTGTTGTCATTGCTGAGGTGATTGCCATGGTGGTGTCATTATGACGAGTTGGTAGAAAAACAGTGGTAGTATTGCTTGGTGAGAGGGAAAATAAGATTTAAAGAGAATTATATTGATGTGACTTTAGTTGAGTGGTTGAGGTAAGCTACGTGGTGAGAAAATTGTTTAAAGTGAGGGTGATATGGATGTGAACTATTGTGGTTGATAACAAAGTGGAGTGTAAACAGTGTCCTGAGTTGAAATGGTAGGAACTTTGAAGTGATAGGCATGTGTGGACATGGTACGTTGTGAGTTAAAGGACGTGAGTGTAGAGATTATGTACGACATGTATTCAGTGATATTGATTTAGATTGGCAGCAGTAGAGGATGTGTCGAAGTATACCATTGGGATGATATGTTCATTCGAGTGTGATTAAAAAATAATAGTGATAGCTATAGTGGTGATGGTGATGGGAATGATGTTATTATTGTGGGTTGAGTGTAATTATTGTGAACGTTGTTGAGGAACATTGATGTCATTGCGACTACTTAGTGGAAAAAAAATTATGAGCAGTGAAATATGTGGTGAGCGGGACCGTTAGAAGTTATCAGTGCGAGTGAACTTGACTCTTGGGTATGGGGTAGTAGAAGCCTTAGAACATGACTAGAAATGTGATTATATCTTTCTTTAGATCGGATAGAGTAATAGTTGTTTATTGGTGCAGTCATAGCGCATACTTCGTAGGTGCTAGGATGATGAGATGTTGTTAGGTTGTAATATTGTCGAATTAGAGGAATGATTAGTATTTAGGATATGTGTATTTGAAGTGTGATAATTAAGATTGTGGATATGAGGAATGCTTAACTTGACAAGACTAATTGAATGAAAGTATTCGAGGTTGGTAAAGTGAATAGAAAGCGTATAAGGTCATACAAGATTGAAATGAATTTCACTACCATTGGGCTTTCTAGAGCCATAAAATTATGAAGTGTTGGGTACTTTGTAAGCCTGCTGTTTACTGAGTGAGCTATTGATGCGTGGATGTGTTCGGTGTTGTGTAAGCCATTAAGTTGTACGGTTGGTTTATTGAGATAATTCATGTATAAAATGTGTTGTTATTTAGCTTTAACCTACATGTTTGACTTGTTACATAATCTTAGTGTGTGATATTTGCTTTTAGAATACGGTGCAGGATAGATAATGATGTGTGTGTGAGTACCTGATACGTGCCAGATAAACGCTTGATGAGGGTTTTTATGTCTAGGTTATGATCAGCAATAATTTTGTTTCTTTGGGAGGCTAAGAGGAGTTATTTTTTGTAACTGGAATTTGGCGTATGTTTTTTTTTCTTGGGTAGCAACAATGATATATATATATATATATATATATATATATATATATATATATATATATATATATATAAGGAACTAAGTTTAATGAGAATTGTGGATTTGAGAGTTTACCTGAAGGGTTTCAATGTTGTGTTGTGTGAGTTACGTAGAAGGGACACATTTCCATAGAAGTGAGTTTGGGTTTCTAGAACGGAAGTCGGTGGTGATACTGATTGGGATGAGGAGTTTGGAGTGGTGTTGAAATCTTGATTTGGTTTGAGTGTTAGATGGACAAAAAAAAAGGGGCGTTTGAGGTTTGTGCAGAAATGGTAAATAGTTATGTGGGTAAATAGAGGTATGATTTGGAGATCATGGCTAGAGGTTTCGTGTTGTGTGTTTCGCCATACCAAGGGAGGTACTATCAGTTGGATTTTGATGTGATTGTCATGTAATTATATGGAGACTAAGATTCTTGTATACATGTTAGAGTCTGAGGGTATGTGAAAAAAAAAATTGAAAATTTGGTAAGAATGATTAGGGGTTGGTGCTGTACTTGGGGAAGAAATCGATATGCATCCTAAACACACGTGACTGAGTGTTGAGGCTAGGGGTAGGACCATACCATTAGTGATTGTTTCGTGGAGCAATTGGGATAAAAAAAAAAGTCTATGTAAGAAAGAGAGGATGAAGTTATGGTTATGGAATTGTAGTATGAGGTTTGGTAGTACGATTGATGACTCGATTGGATTTGGATTAAGAAATTTCGAGGACGAAATTTCTTTAAGGAAGATAGAATGTAGAAACCCGTACTAATTTTTAATTTTATTTTCTTTCTTTTGTTTTAAAGATCGCAATTGTTATTAAAGGCGTAAATAGTGGAATACGAGAAATGACATGGTTACTTGATTGGGGTTAATGTGATATCATTATTTGTGAAATGGAACAAGTGCTATTAATATGTGTGCATGTATATATGTGTGGGTGAGTAGCAGACAAGAATTTCCCCCCTTTTCTTTTTCTCTCTGTCAGCCAACACACACACATATCACCTATCTCTCTCTCTCTCTCTCTCTCTCTCTCTCTCTCTCTCTCTATCCGACTCTCTCTCACCTCTCACCTCTCGCCTTTCCCTCAACTTCTCTCTTAAATTTCATCTTCTTAGAGCAAGATTCTAGACAAAGTCCAAGAATTAAAGTTGCTCTACAGGGTGAGGGCTTTCAATCCATCCAAGAAAAATTATGATCGGATCACATTGGAATTTCGGTTTCACTCGGATCTTTGGGGTTTTGCTCAAAACCCATGAGGTAGGAATCTTTTACTCAATCTATATGTTTATGAGCTGGTTATGTACTTAGATCGTGTTTAAAGTCGTTGTTTGAGCCTTTCTCCTTCATTAATTTATGAAAATCTGCAGAACATGGTCTTAGTTTTTAGGGGGTTTTTGCCTTCTTAAACTTAGAATTGAATTTTGGTTCCTTCATATGAACTAGATTAGACAAAAAAGCTTGTTCTATTGCAGCTGAAATTAGTCAAAACCGTCGAGATTTCAATTTATGATGAATTTTAGAAAACTGGTCTGCAATCTGTCAATCTGGTGTTGGATAGATTCATGTAGCTACTGTAATTGCTTGTTTTCCCGTCTTTGGAGTGCGAATTTGACTCGGCTTCCTTGACATCATTTAAACTTCGTCCAACTGCGCAACTTTTGGAACTGGAATCGCTCTAAAAAAAATATTAAGAACTCGATTTAGAGTGATTTTTAGAAGATTGTCCTATAATCTGGAAATCTGGGTAGCTTAAAGAGCTGCGTTTTTTTTTTAATCATTTGTTATGTTTAAACGACCCTATTGGTTATGGGTCCTTATGGGTTTTAAAGATTGGTAAGTTGGTGATGTTTTGGCAATGGAATCATTGAAAAATATTGAGTACGCAATTTTTAATGAATACGATATTTGTTCGTTGTCTATGCATTCAGGCAATTATATGATTGTATTGTGGCATGTTATGATGAACGATATGGACTTATTATATGTTAAGCATGATGTTATTAAGTAAGGTGATCAGATGGGAAACATAATTGAGAACGATATAACGATACAAAGAAAGCCACAGATCCACCGTAAGGTATGTTGCCGGAATGAATATGGGACGCACGGGGTCCCTAATGCCCAGAAGTGCACAAGAATACCACGAATCCACCATAAGGTGTGATGCCTGAATGAACATGGGACGCACGGGGTCCCTAATACTCGACAATGAAATCGAAACACGTGACATAATGAAAATTGAGAACTTTAGAGATTGTTAAGCTGTGTGTATATGAACGGTGTTGGTTTTTCGGTAAAATGGCTGAAAGGGTGAGATGACTGGAAAACGAAAATGAACAGGTATAACCAATCGGTGAGATGACCGAAAAACGCGCTAACCCAGCGAAACTTAGAATGCTGATATATGGATTAATGTGTGATTATCTAGAAAGGGATACACTACAACACGAAAGGGTTATAGCGAGGATTTAGTTTCCTCGCAAAAGCACTTGATTTTCTCGCAAAATGTAGTAACGAGAAAAATTTTCGTCGCCAGTTTTCCTCGCTAAAACCTTGTCGCAAAAAGTATTAGCAAGGAAAAAAAAATCCTCGCCTATTTTGACGTGTTGCGAGGAATTTTTTCCTCGCTAAATGTTTTCCTCGCATATACCATTTGTCGTCAAATAGGCTACAAATTTATTACCACAAACAATAGGCGAGGAAATTTTTTCCTCACTACACAAAAAGAATCCCAAAACGGAAGTTATCTTCCGCATTTTTTGCAGCTCCTGGTAATCAAACCTTGGTCCTCTCCCATAAGACGCGAAACAACTACCAACAGCACTACATTGTACTTTCTATGAAATTGGTGAAACTTTATTTATATATTATCTCTTTCACCACTCCAAATTAATTTTTTCGACATTAATTTTGGCCTTTCTACTTTTTGTAGTCTTATAGTGTCTGAACTTTATTTGAACAAGTTATTTTTTTGCTAGCACAACAAGTTTATCTAACTAACAATTTTTGAAGGACTAATAATATATGTTATTATTCTCATTTTTTTGATGGGATGGTCCTAGCTTTTAAGGAATGAGATTTTTGTCGTCATAAACTTGAGATATATTTCAACGAAAAAGTTAGGGACAAAGAAAATTTACCTCAATGTGCCCCGAAAAGAGCAACTAGTGGTTGAAATTCAATTTGATATGTGGGACCCTATATATCAAAGTGAATCTCAACTAATAATCGCTTTTTTCGGGGTAAGTTTTCTTTGTATCTAGCACTAATATTTTAATATCAGATTATGAATAACAAGAAGCATCACCCTCATTTTCTAATTTTAAAAGTGAGTTTGACCTTCTTTTTTGCCAAATACAAAGGGTATTATAGACTCGTAGTTTTTTTCATCATCGCTATAATAATATGAACAAAATTTATAAATATTCATATAAGATCAATCCTAAAAGCACTAAAACAATACTTTTTAAAATTTTTAATCTTTAACAAATTTTTTAAAATTTTAAATTGCCCTCCCTCTCTCTCTCTCTCTCTCTCTCTCTCTCTCTCTCTCACACACACACACACACACACACACAATATGTATATGTATAAATAAAAGTATCCATGATACTTACAAAATTGCATTTGAAATTAATACTTAACATATTTATCTGGTTATAAAGGAATGCCATTAGAATCACCTAACTTTGTATAAGTAAAAATCAACAAACTGTTTACGGGGGGAAAAAAATTACAACATGAATGCACAATACATATGAAATAGTATTTTTTTGTGAAATAGTGCATTTTTATGTAGATGCTCTGAAAATAGAATTGTGATGATCCAACTTCGAGATATTTTAAATACGACATCAGTACTTTAAGATGTTTTTAACTTTATCTTCTGTTGAGTTTTTTTATTATTATGAAAAAAATCATCGATACCTACACTTCAAGATATCTTTCATTGCTAATTAGAATAAGAAAAGTGATAAATATATGAAGTTTTTTCACCAATTTAATGCGATTGGTGATGAAAACTATTTGTTCCCTTTTAACACTTTTTTATTTTAATAAATTTTATAATGGTATAGTTCATTATGTCATACCGTCGTGATATTACAAAATACATGTAGAGACTCATAATCTTTATTATTTTTATTTTTATTTTTTTAATCGTTTAAAATATGTGGAATGTCGTATTTTGAGGTTGAAATGATGTTTGAAGTGTTGGTACGTAGCGATTAGGATTTGATTCGATGAACGCTGGCAAAAATTTTCAAATCTGTCCATGATGTACCTATACCGTGTTTTACCAGTACCGGTACATCGTGTAAAAATTCTGAAATTTCAGCATGCGATTCAGACACTATAAATAGACCCCATGTTATTTTCTCACTCCAAGACCACGAACTATGCCCTAAAATCGCCCCTCCACCTTCTCTCTTCAATTTTTCACCCAAATCCTTGGATTTGCACCTCAAACACCACCAAATCTTCAAGATCTATGGGTTAATCGTTCAAATATCAACCGGGTTTCGAGTTTCTCATTGTTGGAGGTAAGATTCATGATTTTTTGTTCTCTTTTTCTTTCTCTTCTAAAACCCTAGCTTGGATTCATACATTGATCACGTTTTTGGATAATCTAGGTTGTAGATCTTGTGGTATTGCTTTGGGAAAGCTCGTTCTTGACGGACCTTTGCTTGGGTCACTTAGTGTTTTGCTCAAAACCCATTATGGTAGGGATTTCTTACTCTTGTTATGCGTTTATGCGGTGTTTGTGTAGCTAGATCGTGCCTTGTTTCATTGTTTGAGGTTGTTTCTTCCATTTCCGAGAATCTGCAGAACAAGGCCTTTGTTTCTTTTGGGGTTTTATGCCTTCTTAAGCTTAGAATTGAATTTCGGCTCCTTCGTATGAAATAGAGTAAACTTAAAGCCCGTTCTAATGCCACTAGAATCACCCAAAACCGTTGAGAATTGAATTAATGGTGGATTTTAGAAATCAGGTCACGAATCTGTCTCGTTTTCTGGGTTTGCGCCCAATTTCAAACGGCCATAACTTTCTCGTCCGATGTTTGTTTCATGCAAACCTTATACCGAATCGAAGGTCTTGAAGTCAGCTTTCTATTGCTACTGGAATCGCCTTAAAATTCATAGTACACAGAAAGTTATGATCAGTTGTGTGGAGGTGTGTCGGTCTGCCAATGTCTGTTGGTTATTCCTAAGTTGTATTCGTTCCGTATTATGACTCCTTATATGATTAGAACATATTTAAGTCACTCTCGAGTAAGAATACTTGTGTCTTGACGAGACTCGTATCCTCATGCCTCATCTTGTTGAGTTTCCTAGGTTCCTTTGGCACTCGTTTTATAAGGTTCTCGTTTAGAACCTAGCCGGTGATGTGTCGTGAAATCGTTGTGGGTCCGGTACGTGGCATAGGGCGACGTGATAGATTTAGACGAAATATGTGGACTTAAAGTATTTATCATTGTGTAATGTGGTATGCTTATGAGTTTGTAATCCATTATTGATGATGTATGAACGAAAGTGAACTTGGAAAGTGATGTCTGCTATATTTACTGATTGATAAGGCTTTTATGTTTACGTGAATTGTGAATTATGAATTGAGGGTCCTGCAACGCAAGGTGTGGTAATGCGGAAACTCTAAAGGGCCCGCAACGCGAGGTGTGGTAATGCGGAAACTCTAGAGGGCCCGCAATGCAAGGTGTGTTAATGCGGAAACCCAGGGGGAGAGAATTCAATGTGACGCAAAGGGTGGTAACACAGTTGAATGTCTCGCATGATGAAGAGAATTTTGATTGATTTCAGAAGTCTATTGTTGATGTTTGGATTGTTTGTTGCTTGGAAATGTGATTGTCGAAAAGGAGAATGAAATGTTAGTTTTGTTAAAGTTTTATTAAAGAAAGAAATTTGAATTTTGAAAAGAGGATTTTTGTCAAAAATCCTCCGGTATTCTTGAGCGAATCAACGGATCCGGTATTTGGGCATGCTTTGTTCTCCAAGATAATGTGGAATAATACCCCAAGCGTAGGGCTTAACACGTCGGTTGAAGTATAATAAACCGGAAATCCGGGATCGTACCCAAGGGAATAATTATATGGCTTGGTCGGATTTGTAGATGCAAGTAAGGGCTTTCGGCTTTTAGACAGCCAACTTTGTTTTACTTTAAACTGTGGAAATAAAAGGCTAAATTAAAAACGAATTAACTAGAGAAAAGATAGGCTAGGTCTAGGAATTATTAACACTCAAGACTCGAGCTAAATCACACTCTTCACCCAATTACACAATTTAAGATACTTGATTAAAGTTCTCAAATTGGAAGATAAAATGATTTGAGAACCAAGCTAGCTCTAGAATTCATTTGACAAATACCTCGAGCGACAGAGCTCTAAGCATCATGTGTGGTGGGTAGGCGATGCTCCCACCTACACATGATCAAAGTGGTTAACACCTCAGTAATTTGACAAACAAATCTGAACCCCACATCAATTTTCAAATCAAAGTTTAAAGCTTTATTGGGTGCAAAATACAATTTTCGCCCGAGCCATGAGAAGCTAATTATCCCATGACCTAACCCTTGAAACTACTCACTCATATCTAGAGAGGAAAGAGCAAGCAAAAATCTACTTAACATAATTGAAATAACAAGACTAGAAGAAAATTAGAGATTAAGATAGATCGGGAGTAAAGAAACAACTTTAATTAAATCGACAATATCAAAAACTAACAACTAAAGGCAAAAATTGAAATATTCAAAACTGAAAAATGAAGAACACTCAAGAACAATCACAAATCTAAATCTAGATCTAAAATTATGTATGCAAATCTAAATCTACTTGTTTTTACAAAACAATGACATAAGCTTTTATACTTCTAAGATCCACGCCTGGAATATTCCCTAGATGCTCTGAAAATTCGCCCTTAAGTCCCTCGGCATCGATGGCAACGGTCTTAGAGTGCTCTGCTAAGGGGCTCGGCATTGATGTAAAACATTTCCTTCCATCGATGCCGAGATGGATAAGAGACTGGACCATTAAGGGGCTCGGCATCGATGTAACAAATGGCATCCCATCGATGCCGAGCTCAATAGCTCAGAATTCTGCCTTGGCTGCCTTCCTCTTGCTCGGGCAATGACAGGTTCTGCTCGGGCAAATCAACTTCTGCCTTGGCCATTCAGCTTCTGCCTTGACCAATTCTGGTTCTGCTCGGGCAAATCAACTTCTGCCTTGGCCATCGGGTTGTTTCCACCTTGACATGCCTTAGACTTCATAAATTCCTCTATTTGGCGATTTATCTACAAAACATAACCAAAACACTCTACAAGCAAATATCATTAATAATAACTAATTAATACTTTAAATTAAACTAAAACTAAGCACTAGCGCACCCTACATTACATTCTCGGGTGCTTATCACACCCCCCAACTTAAGGTTTGCTAGTCCCTAGCGAACGAAATGCAGAAACTTAAAACATTAGCAACTATGCAATCCTTCCGAATTCACAACTTAGAACATACTCAATTCTGTAACCTACCAAGAGTTCAACAATCCAGCTTTTTATTTCATTTTCACAACTCACATTTTCAGTATTCAATTAAATAGGCTAAGTATCAAGCAAGTCTAAAAGTAAGTCAAAATGGTCTGTGTCCTCGAACAATGGGAGGATACGGGACACAGAACCTGCGAATTCAGACTAAACCATATCCACCGAAAACGTGCTCAACAACAGGCATTAGCGAACAAGAAATACTATGCCTCAAACAACTAAAGCACTTTTATTCAACTGAATTGAAAACTAGTCGATGATATTTGGACAACGAAAGGAAAGCATGCCATTAACTAGTTATGCAACTATCAGACAGTCAATCAAAATGGAATTCAGGCGCACGAAAGATCAACTAAGGTCTTTTAAGCTTGTAATGACCTTGGTTACAAAGAACAGGTTAGCAAAAATGGGCGACGGTCTATTTCTAGCTTGGTTAACTACCCGAGTGACCGCCGCCAACATAAGAAATGAACCAAGTCAAGGCCAAATCGGCCAAACCAATAAACCAACTACTAACTAACAATGTGCAAAGCTATACTACGAAATGAAAATGCAACGAAACAAAATAAAAGGATAGGATAGTTGGCATGTCAACCAACCAAGACCCCGACCAAGTAAGGGGAATTTCTGGAGCCACCGACTCTCTATCAGATCATCACCACGTCACCACCTCATCAAGTCATCCTCTCAATCCGCCAACTCCTCACTCTCATACCCTGCAAAGTCATCACTCACTTCTCCCTCATCAACCGGCTCGGGGACATACTTCACCCCATGCTGCTGCTCCAGAATCGATGTCTGCCAAGCTATCTCTCTCCTCTGTGCTTCCTGTTCCCTCATCATCTTTCTTCTTTCAGCCTTCTCCTTTCTTTGAGAATTAATTATTGACACCCCTTGACAGAACAACTTCTTGAGCCAAGATCCCTGTTTCTCCTTTCTTGATGGCATCGTAGTCAAGTAATCCCCCTTTCTCGCTTGTTTACCCTTAGCAGTGTGAATCTGAGATGAGCTTTTCACATCAAAAGTGTCATCTATGGGCCCCGGAGAGAGTTCTTCCAATTGCTCATAAGTTGCCCCCTTAACTTCTTTCTCCTTACACAAGCTAGTAATCATACAAGGGAATGGCATATTGGCAGTAATCAGAGTATTAGCCCTAAAATCACGCAGCTGGGTAAAAATGAACATAGCCCAATCAACTATCAAATCATTAGCTGTAAATGCAAACAGAATTTCTCCACTTTTCCTGGTTGGTCTACTTTCTGAACCTCGGGGATAAAGGTTATAATGTATCACTTTGTTCAGGAATCTAAAGCTGCCTTTGAAATTTCCGGGCACATGGGGCAATGAAGCCAAAGTGGGATCATAATACAAAGTCTCATTTACTACTTGCAAATCAATCAACTCATCCTTTCTAGGGTAATTAACAGATTCAGGAGGGGGCCTTTGAATTTTCAGATATGCAGCAATATCATTAGGAGTAATAGCAATATCAATTCCCCCTACTTTCGAAAAAATTCTAACAGCCGGGTCACTTTCCCAATCACCCTCAGGAATAATCATGAACTTATAAAACTCAATAACTGCATTCTTATTATATCCAAGTAACGGCGCAGTCCAGAAATTCAAATCTTTCCTCATGACGTACCGAAGCCCCGTGTGATCATCGGCCAATGCCGTAGCATCCACTTGCCTTTCATTTTTGAACTTTCTGCCCGTAAAACTATCCTCCCAAACCCTCCTCTTATCCGCTGCAATCTGCCCCAGAGTTCGTCTCCTCCTTTTACTCCTTGATCCCGAAGCCTCCACGGGCTAAATTTCTTCCTCACTTTCAGCCATAAAATCGTCCTCCTCCTTGATTTCTGATTGCAAAAAGGGAGCACGGTGCGCGGTCTGTTTTATTCTCGGCATTGAAAACTAAAAGGGATTTTTGGTTTTTATTTTGGGTATTTTCGATTTAGGCTAGGGTTTATGGGGTTTTTGAGTTTTTGAGTGGAATGGGTGAATGTAGGGTCAGAATATGGTGGGGGTGGATATATGAGTGAAGAATAGGAAGAAATTTCGGATTTTTAGGGGTAAAAGATGAAAATTTCGGATTTGAGATGAGGGAAATGGGTTTACCTTGATTTTTGGTTTAAAACTTGAAATTGATGGAGAAAAGCTTGAGTATTCTTGAGGGAGATGAAGGATTTGGAAGTTTTCTGTGGAGATGTGGGAGATTTGGTGGTGGATTGAAGGTTTGGGGGTTAGGGTTTATGAGGTTTTTGATGGGGAAAATCGGTTTTCAGAAGATGGAATGGAATTGGACTGAGTTTCTGTCGAGCCGGGCACTGTTCTGTTGCTGAGAAATCCAGTCGGCATCGATGTAAGGTCTTTAATCCCATCGATGCCGCTCCCCTTAGTTGCTTGCTTAGGTCACTCGGCAGCGATGTAAATCAATATACTCCATCGATGCCGATTTGCTTACTGTCCTGGCGAGATAGACCCCGCGGCATCGATGTAAAGAGTTTTAATCCATCGATGCCGACGCCCTTAATCCAAAAAATTTTGCTTTGCTTCAATTTGGTCCCCAGAACTTCCAACAACTGATTCAACAGCCCCAAAAAGACCTTTGCATATTGAAAACCACACCAACAACCCTCCATACAACCGATCGCCTAGGCTAAGCAAAGAATGGAAAAATAACATGATGCAAAATAGGACAAGGTGACTCATATGTGGTATGATCATGCAAAGAATGCCTTGAATCCTTTTCTAAGTGCGCTTTGGATTCCAAAATGATTGAAAATCGACATTTGAACACAATTAGACATGGACATGCGATTATTCACCCAACTACAAGCATTTTATTGAAAAGATGGGGATATGGGCCAAAACTTGCTCAAAAACTTGCTCAACACTTAAACCATTCAATTTTCAACTAAGCATGCAAATTAAGAAGCACAAAATTCTTAGGATTGCTATGAATTCTTGCTAACTAACAACGATTGAGCATGCAACAAGTCATGAACAAAACTAAAAATTATGGCAAGGAAGAAATTGCAAGTAAAAACCTTTTATTATTTTTGAAATTTTCAATTTTCTCATGTTTTTGGTTTTTTAATTTCTATTGTTTTTGAAATTTTCAAATTTTCTAGAAATGCAAACAAATAGCACATAAGCTAACCCCGCCCCCCAACTTAAAGCGATGCTATGCCCTCATAGCATTAGGAACAAGAGCGAAGAAAGGAAGAGTGCGTGAATGTACCGTCCAAGGGGAATGTCAACCCCTAAATACCTCGACCAAGTTGGAGGATTTTATGTCATTGTTTTGCTCCAGCCAGATTAGATGCTTCCAGGGCTTACTCTTTCGGTTCTACCAACTCAGAACCACAACTAGTCACACAGGGCCATATCCAAAGCTTTATCGGACTAACAACCGCGGCGCTTAGCCGCACCCATGCTTAGGGCTCCTGAACGCCTCACTCACTCCGGCTTTAGACCCAAACCACCAAGGCTGGTGTGGTAGCATATAAACCCTGCAGAAGACTTAAGAGGACGGCTTTCCACAAAACAAATAACATTAGAACCACCGGCCCTTGTTATCCGGCTTCCAAACAAAACAAAAAAATAAAAGACAGAAGATAAAGAAAACACGAAGAAAACACACAAAACAAATAAAAACATGCAAAACAGAATGGAATGCAATGCACCACCCGATCATCACGCGATCATACGAGTCATACTTTTCTTCCCATTCCCTACCGGTGGGGTAAGAAATGGGTGGCTATACTAGACCGTCAAAAATGAAAAAGAAATGAGAGAGAGAAAAAGAGTGTGACAATGAGTGAAAGAGAGAGAAAATATGTTCATCCACATGATGGTTTCGAATTGTTATCATGCCATTAAGAACTAATATAATGAACATAACACCACATGCTACACTCTTTGCCAAAAATTGAACTCGACCATGCCACAAGATAAGATACTTTGAGTAAAGCAATTGCCGAATTCGTTTTAAAAACTTAAGTTCCACCAAGTGCATAGCCCAAATCAAATCAATTTTCAATTTGTTGACAAAATCTACAATATAAGGATGATAAACCACAAGAAAATCAATTGGTTCTATGATTGGCAACTTCTCAAGAATAGATTCACATGGATCTTGCTTTTCTAACAAAGAGTGTGAGAAATCTACCTCGCTATTCATTTCTTTAGCGGTGAAAGGATCAAGGCATGGAGGACTCGAAGGGACAACTTTAGGTGTGAGACATTTCTCCCCCGGATCATCACAAAGAGGGGAATCCACAAGAGAACTTTGGACCTCAGGTTCATCAATAGACTCATCACTCCATGCAGACTTTGAGGAGCTGTCACAATCTAAACTAACAGTTTCAACCAAGATATGCGGCTTAATTTCCTCTTTCATGGCATCCGAGTTAGAATCTTCAAAATTTTCAGACAACTCAGAAAATTGGAGCTTTTGGGCTAATTTATCAAGGTAATCCCAACCATCCTCAACGTTTTTATCCAAGAATTCATCATTGGACATAAAATCAACTTGACATATTTTAGGATTTAAACCATGGCAAAAGATAGCCAAAAGACTGCCAAGCTCACAATTAAACCTTGACCAAGAGAATACAGAACATTTAAATCGCTCCCAATATTGCGAAAAAGACTCATTTTCTTGTTGATAGAAATGGGATAGTTCTTGTAAAAGCATATGAGTCTCATATGAGGGAGTGAAAGTTTTGAAAAATTGTTCTGTAATCTCTTGCCATGTCGATCCTAGACTCAAAGAATAAAACCAATCTTGAGCACTATCACGCAAAGACGCTGGGAATACTTGTAAAATAGCCCTTTCATTGTTAGCAAAAAATTTCTCAAGATCATCAACATGCGAAAATGGATTTTCTGAGGCCAAGCCATAAAATATAGGAATTGATACTGAACAATCAAATTGTTTTGCATACCCTCCATAGCACCTTGCAAAATAGGCCATAGTACCCCTTGCTACTCGAAGTAAATAGGCATACACAAAATAAATGCTACTACTAATTATCTACCAGACTAGAGGGGCTAAGCCGCCACCTCATTTCAGGAAACAGAATGTGCGAGGGGTTATGCCACCACCTCGGCTAAGCAATGCAATCAAATTTAAACTAACTAACTAAATTAATTATGCTAAACTAACTAAGAACAAACTCGATATTTAGCCTAGCTTCGTTACACCTCAAGTTTAGTAGAACTAGGTTAGAGGTATCCACCAAACTAAATACGAACTACTAACACATAAACTACTAAACTACTACTACTAAACGAAAGCGGGATACTTACAGTGGTTTGTCGAACCTCCAAGAAAGCCATAATAAGAAATCCCCGGCAATGGCGCCAAAAATGCTTCGATTACTCCGATGATAATGTGGAATAATACCCCAAGCGTAGGGCTTAACACGTCGGTTGAAGCATAATAAACCGAAAATCCGGGATCGTACCCAAGGGAATAATTATATGGCTTGGTCGGATTTGTAGATGCAAGTAAGGGCTTTCGGCTTTTAGACAGCCAACTTTGTTTTACTTTAAACGGTGGAAATAAAAGGCTAAATTAAAAACGAATTAACTAGAGAAAAGATAGCCTAGGTCCAGGAATTATTAACACTCAAAACTCGAGCTAAATCACACTCTTCACCCAATTACACAATTTAAGATACTTGATTAAAGTTCTCAAATTGGAAGATAAAATGATTTGAGAACCAAGCTAGCTCTAGAATTCATTTGACAAATACCTCGAGCGACAGAGCTCTAAGCATCATGTGTGGTGGGTAGGCGATGCTCCCACCTACACATGATCAAAGTGGTTAACACCTCGGTAATTTGACAAACAAATCCGAACCCCACATCAATTTTCAAATCAAAGTTTAAAGCTTTATTGGGTGCAAAATGCAATTTTTGCCCGAGCCATGAGAAGCTAATTATCCCATGACCTAACCCTTGAAACTACTCACTCATATCGAGAGAGAAAAGAGCAATCAAAAATCTACGTAACATAATTGAAATAACAAGACTAGAAGAAAATTAGAGATTAAGATAGATCGGCAGTAAAGAAACAACTTTAATTAAAGTGACAATATCAAAAACTAACAACTAAAGGCAGAAATTGAAATATTCAAAACTGAAAAATGAAGAACACTCAAGAACAATCACAAATCTAAATCTAGATCTAAAATTATGTATGCAAATCTAAATCTACTTGTTTTTACAAAACAATGACATAAGCTTTTATACTTCTAAGATCCGCGCCTGGAATATTCCCTAGATGCTCTGAAAATTCGCCCTTAAGTCCCTCGGCATCGATGGTAACGGCCTTAGAGTGCTCTGCTAAGGGGCTCGGCATCGATGTAAAACATTTCCTTCCATCGATGCCGAGATGGATAAGAGACTGGACCACTAAGGGGCTCGGCATCGATGTAACAAATGGCATCCCATTGATGCCGAGCTCAATAGCTCAGAATTCTGCCTTGGCTGCCTTCCTCTTGCTCGGGCAATGACAGGTTCTGCTCGGGCAAATCAACTTCTGCCTTGGCCATTCAGCTTCTGCCTTGACCAATTCTGGTTCTGCTCGGGCAAATCAACTTCTGCCTTGGCCATCGGGTTGTTTCCACCTTGACATGCCTTAGACTTCATAAATTCCTCTATTTGGCGATTTATCTACAAAACATAACCAAAACACTCTACAAGCAAATATCATTAATAATAACTAATTAATACTTTAAATTAAACTAAAACTAAGCACTAGCGCACCCTACATTACATTCTCGGGTGCTTATCAGGACACAAATCAACGGACCTTGGCATTCAAGCTTGAATCAACAGAGTTTGACCCAAAGTGGTCTTGAGTTTTCCCTAAATTGTTTTGGAAATCGAAAAGGAAAATTTTATGAAATGAGGTTCCATGATGGATGGTATGAGTTGAGGAAGTAGTTGTGGCGTTCGTTCGAAAAGTCATTAGATGGTTGAACTATTGTTGTAGTTTGTTGGATTGATACGAGTTTAAAAGTTGCTTCTAGCTGACGTATGAATGGTTAGGGACATCTGTACGACGTCCAGGATTCTCCAGTCTTAGTCCGTTTGTTCGTAGTGATAGCTCTTGTATCTCACTTTCATTTGTTAAAATTCATTCGCTCTAGTTGCATGCTTCATAGTATTTTCATATAACTTGAGTATATATTTTTCTGCTAGGCTAGTGTAGCTCAACTTATCATTTTCAAATACAAAGCAAGGAAATTGGTATGACATGCATCTCGTGCTTGTTGATCATATGTTTTGAAGGTATAAAAGCGGCGACATTCTGCATTTGACTCGAAAGAAATTTTTTTGAAAGAATGATTATTGTAAATTGTAATTCTATTTCGGCATTTTGGTAAATTGGGGCCTCGAGCCAGGACTGTAATTTTTAAATTTAACTTTGAGAACGGGAAAAGATATGTCATTTGGGTATTATCGATACCTTAGTTATCATTTTATTTATCGAAAATGATTATTTTTTTTATGTTGAAAATCGAGGGCGTGACAATGCATAGAAATATAATTAATAATAACTTATATATAAAAAAAGAATGAATCCTAAAAAAGGTAACGAAATATTTTCTCATCAAAAAGTTACATTTAGCGAGGAAAAAGATTTCCTCGCAAAAAGGTTACATTTGGCGAGGAAAATATTTTCCTCGCCAAATGTAACCTTTTTGCGAGGAAAATAAAAGGCTTTTTGGCAAGGAAATTTGTTTCCTCGCTTAAAAAGGCGACGAAATTGAATTTCCTCACAAATAATATACTTTTAGCAAGGAAATTCATTTTTCTCGCCATATTTCTTTGCTATAGCCCTTTCGTATTGTAGTGATAAATGGTTGATTTTATCAAGATTTTGAAAAGAAATGATTTTGGTTCTGGAAAAAGGATTTTTATTAAAAATCCTCCGGTATTCATGAGTGAATCAACGATCTCCGGTATTTGGACATAAATCAACGGATTCCGATATTCAAGTTCGAATCAACAGAGTTTGACTTGTACTAGTTTTGAGTTCCTCTACATTGTTTTGCAATCAAAAGGAAAGTTTTATGTGAAAATGGTTTTGATAACTGACAATGTGAAATTGAGATGGAATGGAGTATTCATACGAGAAATAATGAGTTTTGAATTTGCATAGTGTTGGACGAGTTTTGAATTTGAATATGTTGTGGTTTAATTAGATTGAGTCGAGTTGGTTTCTACCTCTAGCTTGACGTGTGAGTTGTTAGGAAAGACCCTTATGAAATCATGTTTCTCTTGGTTGTAGTATGCTTGTTTGTTGTGAAAGACCCATGTTTCTTTGTGGTATCTTCTCGTATCTGCTCACTTTGGGTGCATAATTCGTCGCATTTTCATATAATTTGAGTATAAATTTCTCCACTGGGCAAGTGTAGCCCCACCCTATCATTTTCAGGTGCAAATCAAAGTAGCTGACATGGCGTGCTTGTTGTGCATATTTGACCAAATCTTTTGAAAGGTATACATGTGGAGCTAAGTTACATATGATTTGAAGGAGTATTTTTAGAAGGATGGTTATTGTAAATTGTAAACATTATCTATTTTTTTTAAGATTGACTCGGATACATTGTATTTTAATAAATTGAGACCTTTGAGCCAGAAATGTAAATTTGTGGATTTAATTTGACAACAGAGAAATGAAAGGTCTTTTGGGTAGTATCTGTATTACAACATAGACTTTATATATTGAAAATGATTATTATTTATGTTGAAAATCGAGAGCGTGACAATATTTATGTTATTTTGTTATTGGATAATGGATATTAAACTATGGTGTATTAATTTGTTGGCTTTCTTTGAACAACTAATCTCAATTAACTTGAATATTATGTGCGCTCTCTCTCTCTCTCTCTCTCTACACCAAAACTCTCTCGTCTCTCTCTAGAAGAAGTTTATGGATGGGGGGAGGGGGGCGTGGTGCTACCGCACCTCCTCCTTCTCCCCTTTTCTCCTCCCTTTTTGATCTTCTCTGTTTCTTCCTTATTAAAAAATGATCAGCTAATGTAACGTGATGGCTGGAGGTGGCGGTGTTGGTGGTCAGTTATGGATCTCGATGTATAGGCTTTCTCCTAGTCATTTTTTGGGGCCAAAGTGGTTGTTTTTCAGCGATCAGTTATGGGGTTTTCGGACGGCGATGAGGTTGACCTTAGTATGGTTCTTCGTCCCTCTTCTCTCTCCCTCTCATCTTCTTTTTCTGATCCTCTTCCCTAGTTGTGTTTTGCTTTTTCTTCTCTATGCCGATCTATCTTTCATTGCATGCTTCTTGGTCGCGTTTTTCTTCTCCAGATGATCTTTTGGTTGGTTTGCTCCTGGGTAACCAGCGTGGTTGATACGACAGTGTTTGGAAGCTTGGCCGTCGTGGCCTTCCTTCGAGATACACTGTTGGGTTTCTCGGTTATCGCCTAACAGTTTGGTTGAGCGCTCGCAATAGTTTATGGGTTTCGCATCATCGGCTCATATCTCTAGTGGTGTTGGTGGTGGTATAGTCTGTGTAAAGTTGGTTGTGGTGGCGGGTGAATGACATAGGTTTGAAACTACATGGAAGATTAGGGTTAGGTTTACGGTTTTCTTGGGCTGGGACTAGTCCACTTTGTTGGGTTCTTCCAAGCCAGTCTTATTTTGTCACTGTCTACCCGTCCAAGCCCACCGCATGTCAAGCCCATCTTGCATAAGCCTCGTTTTAAGTAAACTGTCGAAAATACCCCCGTCTCATTCGCAACCTTGGTATGAATTTTTGGAGGTGTGAATTCTTGGGAGTGTAAATTCTGCAAATGGCTGTAAAATGTTGGAGGTGTGAATTCTACAAAGAGGTGTACTGTGGCCGAATTCACGTCTTCCAGAATTCACATCTCCCAAATTTTTGCAAAAGGACAAAATAGTAAAAGTATTTTTAGAAAAGGGGTTGCATGGGATAGCGCGACAACCGCACGGAACCCCAAGCAAAAAATGGGATCGGCCAGGAATTTTCCGTAGTCTTTTTGTGTGTTTATTGTTTGATTTGGACATTTTAGGCCAGAGGTGTTATAAGTTGTCTCTTAAGGTGTGTTTGGATTTTGTTCCTAACTGATTGTATTTTCTGATATTTGGTTGGAATCCCTTTCCCCCTTCTCCGATCCTATTAATAAAATGTTACTTTTGGCGATAAAAAAATTAAATTGTCGGCTTCTTTTGATATTGTATTGTTGGATATTTAGTATGTTGACCACCGATTTTGGTGGAAAACCGAACCGAATTGATAACTATAATGTTGTTTATGATTTAAATAAAATGAAACCGCTGACTTTGATTATAGATTTATGTTCCGATTTTGATTTTTTATTTTGTCAATAATCGAACCGCAATGTTATCATCCCTACCGGACACCTGAGTAACAGAAATGCTATTAGCAAAGAACTTCACAAGGACGACAACAAGGAAATACGTGGAAAGCACCATGGGTCCCACTCCTCCTCCCCCTTTCACCCGCCTTTCTCTCTCTTGGAAATTTCAAAATTCAATTTAGGGTTATCCTTTCTTCTTCTTTTTGAAATTTCACAAACAGCTGAAACCAGAAATCCCCTCTCTCTCTCTCTCTCTCCACCACTATGATCACCATCACCAACACCACCTCGACCACCATCAACGCCAACACCCACCGCACCCCACCGACGCCCGCCCAAACACTACGGACGCCACACCGACCAGAACCAAAGCAGCCCGTTTTGCTCCCCGACTCCCATCTCTCGATCTCTCACAAGGTGTGTCCGTGATTTCTTCTCTCTCAAGGAAAAAAAGGGCAAAAAATAACTCATGCATAATTATTATCTTCATGAATATTTGCTCTTGTTTTGCTTTTTCTACATGTTCTGAGGTTTAGTCTAGAAAGCCCAAAATCAGTTTGCCCTAATTTTAAAAAAGCCCCCAAATCTCAAATTAGGGTTTTTCTTTATATAAAATTAATGGATTTTTTTGGGTAATGATAATGCCAAAATCCTATTTGTTCGAAGCAAGGGCAGATGATGGAATTGGAGAAGCAGAGATGGAGTTCACTAAGGAACTTGAGTTCCAGAGGATGAATATGTTTATGGAACTATGGAAGCTCAACTTGAGCTTTGAGAAGGTGAAGAGGGCTAAGAATTATGCTCCTTGTTCAGGTGAATTTCCAAGATTTCTATTTGATTAGGGAATTTATGATGAATTTTGATTGAGCTACTTGAAATTATTCAATTGCATAGAAATTTTAGCTATGAGGCTGGACATTGGATATATCCATGTTAAAGGATACATTGCCAAGGAGAGAGGATTTTTTAAGGACTAAAGTTAGTTCACAGAACATAGAGTGCAGTGCAATTTACGATCTGTTACGAACATTTTGAATCTAGGATCTAAAACCCGCTACTTTGGTGGCAAAGATAAGTTGTGTCTGACGAATTTTAACCACAGGCCATGGAAATGTCTTGGCCGTTTCTTATTTTTCTTGCTTCTGTGCTATTGCATGTTCCTCTATACTAAGGCTCTGTTTGGAACTTAAGGAAAAGAAAGGAAAAGAAAAGAAAATTAAAAAAATTTCTCTCCTATTGTTTGGTTGGGAGAGAAAAAGGGAAGAAAATAACAATTTTAAGTTTTGAGAATAATAAATTTTTTCTTTCTTTTTCCTCTCATTTTCTTCCCATTTTCTTTTCTTTTCTTTTCTTTTCCACGGGTTCCAAATAGAGCCTAAATATATGTTATAATCGTCAAATAATTGGTCACCAATACCGTGGGCTGAGAGTCTGGGAGTTATTTCTTTAACTGTGCCCAATGCTCTTTCTATATTGACTTGGCCAAGTCTATATTGGACTTATCTGGTAATCTACTTCACATTCTCCAATTTGATGATTTTTCATGACCTTGCCATCAATGTGCCTAGTCGGGGTGATACCACCACCATCAGGCAATACCTACGACCGCCATCGGAGTTGGACTCTTCTCTCTCACATGTTTCGGAAATATTGTTCAGTGTCCATTTCGTCTCTTTGCTCTGTTTGGAGTTGTGTCTCTCGGTGGTATGTTTCTTGAATTCTATTTTATATGATTTTTTTTGGTTTCTTGTGTCTCAGTGATATTTTTCAGGGTAAAATGAAGGCAGCATCTTGGCCGCAAGATGAATCAAAGGCCAAGAAAAACATCTTTATGAATCTGTGACTTTGAAGACTATTCAAGTAGACATGGAAGTGCCAATACAAGACAGGATGTGGAAAGCTATTTTGTAAAGCTGGACGATGCAGACAGAGCTTGGGTGTGGCACAATGGACACAACAACAGTTGATTCGGTTCCTTCCATTGTTGGAGTTTGTGGAAGGAAGTTCCAGTGAAACAGAAAATGAAGTTGGATGCGAACTGTCCTCATGTCAAATTCTTGTAATGGCTTTTTTGTTTTTGTCCACATGTCGAATTTGTGGACTGTCCATAGTTGAGCAAGTTCAGTTCCCTCCATTGTTGGAATATGAAGTTGTAGTATGTTCTTTAGGAATATCAATGTATGGCTTAATGACGATACTCAGCTTTGTACCCTCCTTTTAGTTGATAATTGGGATGAGAATGGCCCGGCGTGGGCTTATGGATGATATGTGAATTTGGATTGTTGATGAGTAGGGCGATTAAGGGCCTAACGTGGGTTTATTTGTGAATTCGATTGTGAATGGTAACTTAGGATGAGAAACGCCCGACGTGGGTGTATGGAATATATGTGAATTTGAATTGTTGATAAGTAGTACTATAAAAGGCCCGTGCGGGGGCTTATTTGCAAATTTTAGTTGTGAATGATAATTTAGGATGAGAAACGCTCGATATGGGCTCATATACATTGTTGTTTCTAATTTTTGTTGTTTTTGTTGACAATTTGAGACACAAGGCGTCGGGTTAGGCTATAAATCACGGAAATCCTGTCAAAAAATTTCCCCCGTTGGTTGCACATTTCGGGATCTATCAACTGACTCGAGACTTTCATAGTAACACCAGCATGCCTATCTTGCAATTTTTTAGTAAACGCATCTCATAAAAACCATATGGCAATGAAAGCTTTCATGATGTGCCAAAAACTCAATAGGGCACGACACTGACTAAACTTATGTAATGAACCAAAGCATGGGACAAATACATCGGAATGGAAGTTGCATTCCAAGCACAAAAAAACTGTAACTACATAGTCTACACGTACAAAAAAATCCAAAAAATACATTGAGCTAGGTGGTTAGGAGGGTACAAAGCTGAGCCTCGTCATTAAGCCATACATTGAAAATCCAAAAAAGAAAATTACTACAACTGGTGGCTAGGTGCACACGAGCAAATGTCAAATTCATTCAAATTCCCAATTCTATAGCTGTAGCAGCAGTTGTAGAATCAAACAGGTACAGATATAACAGCAAGGCAACAACTTCCACTTGGACACTTTAGCCTTGATCAACTCCCCCATCTCAACAGAACCCTTTGAATACCAGCCTTACAGCACCATTCTTAGAGCCTGAAAAATGTACACATTTTATCATAATAAGAAAGACGATAATGCTAATTTGTTGTTCCACTCTTTTTGCTGAAGCAAGAAGAAATAAAAAAGACACATTGAGACAGTGAAGAATTAGAGTGCCAAGGCTAACCTTCATTGAATGTTTTGGGAGGCGAATTCAGATTATCCAAAGTAAGCTGCGTGAAAACAAAATAACTTGAGCTATATAAGTCCTTTAAATTCATACAATGAATGCTGGAAAAGCCAACTCAATCTACAACTGCGCGCAGTGTAATCCAAAATTTTGGAGTCAAAATTCAGCAACTGACCATATAATGCCTGAATTTACTCTGTGGGTAAGAGGTGAACCAGTTATTAATTAGTGTAACGCCTGAGAACTAATTACCGGTTAGGTCATTAAAATCAAAAGTATTCCCTCCATATGGTTCTCACTCTTCCCTTAACCTGAAAGATGCCTCTTACCCCATTCTCATGACCTATTTGATTGTAAAAGCAACAGAAGAAAACATTTCTATAATCTACGGGCTGAAAAATCTGTCAAAGAAATAAGACTACACCGCCAACTCAAAAAATGCAAACGCTTATACTTCATTTGTCAACCAATATGCCCCTTGGTACCAGCTTTACCCATTTCCCACTCTTTTACAGGTGAAAAAACTACATACGAATCAAAAGAAAAAAAAGCTAAAGATTGGATTTTTTTTTATTCCAGAACCTCAGTTATGTCTTCAGAAGGCACAATTGAGTTCATATTGGGTTGGGTTGGTTTTAATATCAATAAAAAAGCATTGATGTTATAAAAACCCTTATTTGAGATTTCGAGGTACTAAATAATTAGGGCAAATTGATTTGGGGCTTTTCTTGAAGAGAGAAGAAATCAGGGACTTACCTGGACAAGGGGTGATTTCGGCAATCGTTGGTGGCGGCGGCGCAGTCGGGTAGGACAAGCCAGAAGTGGGGGCGTCCTGGTGTGCTTGGTTTGGCGACGATGGAGACAGTAGTGTTGGACCGGCGTCGGTGGGGTGCGGTAGGTGCCGGTTGTGGTGGGTGTTGGCGTTGATGGTGGTCGAGGTGGTATCGGTGATGGTGGTCGTAGTGGTGGTAAGAGAGAGAGGGAGAGGGGATCCTGGTTTCAGCTGTTTGTGAAATTTCAAAAAACAGAAAAAAGAATTTAGCCCTAAATTGAATTTTGAAATTTCAAAAGAGAGAAAGGTAGGTGAAAGGGGGAGGAGGAGTGGGACCCATGGTGCTTTCCACGTATTTTCTTGTTGTCGTCCTTGGGAAGTTCTTTGCTAATAGCATTTCTGCTGAGCAATAAAAGGCATGTCTCCTTTCATATCGCGCTCATGTATCTCTATCATCATTAACACATAATTGCCTCATATGACATACTCCTCTACTGCACAGATATCCAACTAGCGGTCCCCTACTCTCTGATTGTCACTCACCAATCCAATCCATTCTTCCCACGTACTCCCACTTCCACCTTTCCATGTACTATTCAATTCAATAAGCCTCTCCTCCATCTAGATCCAGGAAGTCCTGAAGTGCACTACGCTAGTTCCAATAATCAATAGTTCGGATTTAAGAAAAACTTTTCAAATCATTTTTAAAAGATTTTTGAACAATTGAAACTATGCCCCTAGTTCATCCCTGCACTAAAAGGTCTCCGATTCCACATGGGCTTGTCTTGTTGGATCAACGTCATAGCAACCTCATTAGTTGCAAATTTGCAATCACATGCAGTCGTACGATGTTGAGATATAGGAGTATCACAACCGTCTGTTCAGGGCCATCATCCTAATGATGATTTGCTCATAATTTAGCGGTCCTGGGTGTAGTCACATGCCCACTCCATGCAATTATACTCCTAACCGATTCTTTTACCCAATAAGTGTTGGTTCTATGTGACAGGTCCTAAGTGAACTAGTTATTATTTTTTTTAGAGCTTTTTGGATTTTTGAGTTTTTTCTATATTCAAATTTTTTACACCTTTGTTAGTCCTGTGTCAAACATTTTTGGATTATTGGTCTGTCTCGTCGAGATAAATTGAAAAAGTATAAAATTATGAATTTTAACAAAATATTTTAAAAAATATCTAAGCTAAAGTCCGAAAGGCCAACTTCATATTAAATATTTTCAAAATATGTGGGTAAAAATAAATTTTTTGAATTTTTCAAATTTCTCTCGTCGAGACAAATCAATAATTCACAAAAATTTGGCACAAGACTAATATTAGAAGAGAATGTTTCTAAAAAGAAAAAATGCCCAAAAGCCCAAAATTCTAAGAGAAACAATACCTTGTTTTCATCCCATTTGAGTGTAAGGATACCTCATATGCTGTAAAAAAAAAAAAAAATGTGAATATGGGAGTAATCATATTATACCCAATCAGATAGGGAGAGAGTATTGTTTCACTACACTCATACCCGAATACATGTACTCGATCGTCTCTTTGTACCCGTTCTTCACTATATACACCCTTATGCCTATAGATCCTAGCACAATTATATTTTTCTTAACCTAGTAATTGACGAGTAAGGCCCCATTCCGCTAATTAGAGAAATATATATATATATATATATATATATATATATATATATATATATATATATATTGAATTAAAGGTGATGTATTGTTACTTTTTTTAATTAAAGATGATGTATTGTGAGAGAATGACCTGCGTCTCATAAAGCGAAAAATAAATACTTAAAAAATAAGAACCTTACCAGAACAAGACCTAATTTTATCTTGATTTTGAACGTACCAGCCACTTAGTTATATGCGTATCTTTGGTATATATTTGTTGCATCGATTTGCTTTTTTATTAGTCTTGTAACTTTTGTTAAGTGAAATGCTTCATCTATGGTTTTTATAGTGTACTCTCTCTCTTCCAATCCTAGTCATCACCAATATATTTCTTCTTCGTCCAACTTCTCTTGGATTTCACACCCTTATATGGCGATGGGAGGGTAAGACGTCCATACTTTTCTCTTCATTTTGTTTTGTTTATCTTTCGTCTTTTCAAGTCAACGACTTGTCGTTTGATATATGAGAGTTTTGCCTCTTATTTTCTCGAGAGTTTAGTTTCGTCTTTTGACGAATATTTGTCTACAGATATCGGGTCCTTTCAGAGACGATCGATGTTGCTTCACAATAATATCCATGTCAATAATGCTCTTACACTACATGATGTTTTTGGCGGGGCAACTCAGGGAAACTTGTCAGATCTGTAGTTTTTTGAAAGTTCATTGGGACGTTCATACTTGGTTGGAGTCTATCTAATAATTTGGATATTTGTTGTCTTTTATGAGTTTTATCTTTAGTTGGCACTTGATTTCTTTTGAGTATTGTTGATTCTAAGTATGAATATACAGTAGATCGGGAGTGCTGCTATTTGAACAGGCTTAACGTCGTCTGAGTCACGGTGGAACACATTGATTGTCTTGTGTATTTCTCATTTACAATAGTTAGATGATTAGTTTGACTTTATCCAATATATTTGTAATGAACTCCGTACGTTATGTAAGTGTCGTTGGACTATTAACAGTATAACTTTCTCCATTTTGTATTAATACATTTTATATACTCTTCAGTGTATTTATCTCTTTTCGTTCTGTGCGTACGCATACCCATTTCTCGCTATCCGTATGGGCAGGTTTGGTGACTTTTAAGTACCCCAATTGGGTTCGAGTACGAGTATGGGTATGGATATAGAAATGAGCATGGAGTTTGAGATCGGATAGAGAGCACCCCCAATTCAAAACTGATCAGTTGCCATCGAAATGCTGCTTGATCTTTAATCACCACACAGTTTTGTGAAACTCTAATATATATATACATACATACAGTCAGGTTTCGGTGAGGGATCTCGCATTTTATTAAAATACGGGACTCCCCTTCCCGATTGAATTTTAATGATCCGAGCCGCTCAAAGTCAGAACGTGATTTTAAGGGTCCCCGCGAGAAATCAGCAAAAAAAATGACCGGGAAGGGTTTCATCCGAGCAATTTTCATTGAACGGTTCAAAAAACTGCTCGGATGAGGCTCTTCTCAGTCATTTTTTTTGCTAATTTCTCGCGGGAACCTTTAAAATCATGTTCTGCACACATTGAACAGTTCGGATTTTCAAAATTTGATCGGAAAATGAAAGTCCTACATTTTAACAAAATGCGAGATCCCTCACTAGATCCGTGGTGTGTGTGTATATTTATATAGGGCACTTCTAATGCGGGCGCCTGCATTCAAGCAAGTTGCGGACTTTGCTTTTCCCGATCGAATTTCGATAATCCGAGCCGCTCAATGTTTTCAGAACATGATTGTAAGGATGCTCCAGAACATGATTTTAAGGGTACTCGCGAGAAATCAGCAAAAAAAAATACCGGGAAGGGCTTCATCCGAGCTGTTTTTGTTTATTTTTTATTGAGCGGTTCAAATAAAAACTGCTCAAATCAAGCCATTCCCGGTCATTTTTTTCCCCGATTTCTTGCGAGTGCCCTTAAAATCACGTTTTGAACACATTGAATGGCTCAGATCATCAAAATTCAATCGGAAAAAGGGAGAAATGGTGTGGTCCGCAACTTGCTTGAATGCGGGCACCCGCATTAGAAGTGTCCTGTGTATATATATATATATATCAAAGTCTTATGATGGTTGAGAATCTTTAATCACCTAATAATTTGTTATTTAGTCAAGGAGATGAATGTGAGAAGATTGGGGAAACCATTATTTTTCTTATTTTTTGAAAGAGTTTTTTTAAACTGTTTTAAGAGAGTCAATAAAAGTTTATTTTTTCTTGTTTGGTCCACACGGTTTCTACGTATCAATATTGAGGTTATACACGCGCGCAAAGAGAGAGAGGCTATTCCTTTTTTTATTATTGAAATACGATGAATTTATGCAAGTAAAAATAAGTTTATAAAAATAAGTACGAATTAATTTTTAAAATGGTGCATTAACTTAGCTTGAAAAAAAAAACTCGTACCACTGGAGCTAATACATAGCTTTATTTTGTTTTTGTTTTTGTTTTTTCTTTTATCCAAAGCACATTTTGCATTCAATAAAACCCTTTCGGCATTTACAAAAGTTTTCATCCTAATACAGATATATATGGAGCTACAACCAAGCCCGTTACGCTAACAATATACGATAAACATGAAGAGACAAACTTATGTCTAAATCCTAAACACGAGTCTCAAACTCACTATATTACCAACAATAAAATTCGGCAATAGTGGAGTTAGAAATCGTGAAAAAAGAAAGAGTTGTCCGCCTCAGGCTGGCTTAGAAACCATATAAGAGCTAAACACCGACAAAGTAAGCAAGCCCTCGCTGCCACGGATGACGGATACCACACCGAGGCAAATCCCCGCTGTTATGGTGAGTTCTGGACGCAGGCCAGCAAAACGCCTGGTACCGACAACCACTAGACCACAAAGGACACGATACCATAGGTTTATTAGTAACATAAAATATGCGAACCCCACAAATAAACTAATTAGATAACATCCAGAGCCGCCACAAATATCCTCCTTCACCCTTCCTCTCTCCCCTAGCGTTTCACATCCTTGTACGACGGTGGGAGGGGAAGGTCATGGTTTAGTTTAATCTTTGTTTTGTTTTTCTCTAGTCTCTTCAAATCAACGACTTTCGTGATTTGTGAGAGTTTTTGTCTCTCGTCTTCTCAAGAGTTTTTATTTTCATTTTTGGACGAAGATTTTGTCTACAATCTACAAATCTAACAGACGATGTTGACTCACAATGATATATGTGGCAACAATGCTCTTACCTTATATGTGTTTTTGACGGGGCAACTTGTATGACTTGTCAAATCTGTAATTTTTTGAAATCCATTGGTGCGTTCACACTTGGTTATAAGAGTCCATCTGATCGTTTGAGTACTCCCTCCATCCCATAATATTTATCCTATCTGCAAAACGAAGAAGTAAAAATAATACAATTTTTGCGAGAAAAACTCTAATTTTTCCCAACAATTTTCGCAAGAATAAAATTTTATGCTTATCCAAAACAAAAATAATAATAATAATTCACTAGATATCGATGAGTTCTTTAAATTTATGAAAAAAAATTAAATTTTTTCTTGAAAAAAAAATATTATTTATTAGTTCTCATTTTGCGTACCAGACAAACATTTTGGAACGGAGGGAGTATTTGTTGTCTTTTATCTTTGGCTAGTACTGTATCTCTTTTGGGACTATTGATTCTAAGTATGAATATACAACGGATTGCGAGTGTCATTGTTTGCATCAGGCTACGTCTGCAACCTGCGACGAGTGAAAGACATCGACCGATTTGTGCTTTCTTGTTTTACAATAGTTAGATGATTAGTTTGATTTTGTCCAAATTTTTTTGTAATGAACTCCGTTATGTGTCGCTGGGTAATTGTTAATGTAATCTTTTCAATTTTGTCAAAAAAAAGATAACATCCGGAGCACCAAGTGAATTTACTCCACAAGCATTCAATAATTTTTTATAATGTACTCCGAAATTACTATGAGTACAACACTTGTACACCACCTTGTGTGTAGGACCCCTTTTCAAGTTCCACACAAATATTTTGAGCCTTCCAAATTGTTCGGAATATTTTTTGAAAGGTTCCTGTACAAAAATCAGTTCTGTCAGATATCGATAAAAGTGCTTGAACCATACGGTATATTTTTGGTCCGTACGATTAGAGAGAAAAAAAAAACGTAGGAATCAAGCACTTATATCTGATTGAACTGACTTTTTACTGAAACTCTTCTAAAAAAATTTGAACAGATTTATGCTTTATTCTCTTTGCAACTTAAAAAGAATTTTTCAAAAAATTCCCCCTAGATTCTTCCTACTTTTAACATTCCTCTCTCTATCTCTCTGCCCTTATTACACCTATTATTTTTCAATTGTTTTTTTAAATTTCAATCCAAACAAAGCAAACGGTTCAAATTATTTGGATGAGACCCTAATAGTCTCACATTGTACACAGAAGTGCTATACTCATAACAGCTCTCAATTTACTCCACGTGTGGTCCGTACGCATGGGCTTGACTCTGGTGGTGCAGGGCTGTCAAAATTTAAATGGAAAGTTGGAGAGGGAGAGAGGGGAGTGCAATTTTGTTCACCCTCCTGAACATTACCCTCTCTCATATTGGTTGAAATTGTGTGGATCCCACCACAGAGTGATATCATGCTTATCATGCAATACACTATGTGAGTACTCATCTCGAGAGAGGGGCATCCTACTCCTATGTGAGTGGTCCACGTCAGCGATTTTTCTTCTCCTCGTAATTCGGGCTTCCCCTTTATCGTTTCCCGATCCTCCATTCCCGCTGACTCCGACAAATCCGGTCACCGGTCCTCGACCCATTTGATCTTCCGTTCCAACGGCTGTGATCGTTCCTTCCAAATTCGCCGTCTTCTTACCAAGACGTGTTTCACGGATGAAACTGCTGGCGTCACAGCTACCCACAAATGACTACAGACAAAAATGTACACTAGCGGTAGTAATAATAGTTAAAAAGTGAAACAAAATATTCCGACAACCAAAAGAAAAATGAGCATTGCTATAGGTAAATAATTTTACATCTTAATTGTATACGTAAGCGAGAATACTATGTGAACTGATATTTTATGCGAAAATTGGGCACAAATAGCTTTGGAGGGCTCACTTCGGGATTCAAAACAAATGGTCTAGTCATTCATTAATTTACCTTGATCTATTCTCCCAGTAAAGAAAATAGACTCGAAAGTTGTCATTAACTTAAATGAGGTTACTATTTAAGTAAAATTATACTCCTTTAAATAAGAAGAAAATTAGAGGAAAGTATGAAAAAGTGTATACAGTTGCATATAAATTAGTTATACACAGAGTTTGATTTTGTTCCTTCCTCTCTTTTTTTGTCAAAAATTGAGAATATTATATCAGTAATAGTCCAGCAGTATTTACATAACAGACTTTATTACAAAAAATTTGGACAAATTCAAATTAATCATCTAACAATTATAAATGAGAAAAACACAAGACAGTCGATATCTTCCACTCCGACTCAAACATTGAGCTTGATGCCAAAAATGACATTCGCGATTTACTGTATTCTCAATCAACAGTCTCAAAAATGAGAAAAGACAACAAAACTTAAACAATCCGTTGAACTTCAACAAAATATAAATGCACCAATATTATTTTACAAAATTGCAGATCTAACAAGCTTCTGCCAGTTTTTAGGTGAATGAACAAATTCGGACTCGTTATTATACTCAGCAGGTACGAGAGTATAGTAATTGTAATTTGTAGGTAGCATTTAAGGCATGCAGGAAGGACGTGCGGGCCACGGGGATGGTACAGAAGATGAGTTGAAAGTGGGGATGGAGAAAGTAGAGATACTTAAAAATGAATAATAAGGTAATGATGAAACAGAATCAATCGATCGCATTTAAAGGTTTGTAGAAGAGGTTGGTGGGGTCTGACGTGACGTGCTGTTGTCTCATCTCCTGTATGTAGTACTACTTCAATAAAACGTGTTCTTTTTTTCTTTTTCAAAAAGGCCAATGTTTTCTCAGTCTTCTGTGTGTTTTGACCGTGGGAAGCGAGAAATTTTTCAGTCTTGAATGAGTACCACGTAATGCTAGCTCAGCACATCTTAGCCATCTAATGTATTTTTGGACAGTTCAGATTTGTAGAGAGAAAAATGAGAGAGAAGAAGAGGTGTGAGATGAAAGAGAATGTTTCAATTTGAATCATCCAAAAGTGCATCGGATGGCTCAGGGTGCCAATCGGACAACATGTGTAATATACGCCCCACCCGGCATCCAAAAATTTCTCGTGGGAAGCAACTGGTGGTAGCAGGTATCAGGTCGGGGTGTTAGACCGGGATCTACGGGTTGATATACTCCATTTTACTATTCCCTTCGTCCCAAATTTTTTGTCCGGTCCACAAAACAGAGTGTTAAAAACAATACATTTTTTTCAAGAAAAAACTCAAACTTTTTTCACAAATTAAAAATACTCATTGATATCTAGTAAATTGTTGAAAAACTTTTGATTTTTTCTTGCAAAAATTGTATTATTTTTAACACTCCTTTTTGTGGACCGGACAAAGAATTTGGGACGAAAAAAGTATTTAAATGATGTACTAAATAGGGGTAAGCATGGTCCGGATAGGTTTAGTTTTGTAGTAAATCAAGAATCAAACCAATACTTACGGATTATAAATTTTAAGAATCAAACCAATCCATAAAATTCATAAAATCTAACCAATTCAGACATTTAAGATACGGATCAATTTCCATTTTGAACCACAGTTTACTTGAAGTTAAAATATCAATTTTAAACACAATTTAAAGTACTCAAAATGGCATAAATAAATAAAAATTTAAACTTATATTTAAACTTAAAATTCTATTGAAATCACCAAAACTCATCAAAATCGTCCATCACCAAAATTCATGAACTAATAAAAATTTAGGGCAATTACTAGTCGCAGTAAAAGAATGTAGCGGTGAAGTGGAATACTAAATTAGGAAGTCAATTCACCATGGCATAGCCTATAAACTATTGGTGTATCTATATAAAATTAAAAATATATAAATACATATATATGGTCCAAATCGGTTTGAAACTGCAATCGTTAATGCAAATCCACAAATCAAACCATATAATTCGGTTTTGAATTTTTTTAAACCAAGACCAAACCACACTACTTAAAAACCAAACAAAATAATTCGGTTTGATTTGATTTGGACTGAATTCACGGTTTAACAGATTATTTGCTCACCCCTAGTACTAAATGGTCCAGAATTCTCATGATAGCCTAGATGGTAAATCCCTTAGTGGAGGTAAGGGTTCAAGCCCTGTGAGGGGCGTGAGTGAGGTTCAGGACTATGGACAGCCTCTAGACTTTCTGTGAACTAACATATTAACTCTCCCAATCCCGCTGATGTATAAAATGTGACCCAAAAAAAAAACTAAATTATTTGTGTAGTTCGTGAATTTATTCCCCACACAATTAATTATGGTTTGATGCTTAGGGTCATACCACAAAAAACAAAGAAAAAATCCTGTGAGCATTTAGTCCCAGTGTATGACCTGCCCTTGATTGGAAAAAAAAAAAAAAAAAGTTTAGGTGGTTCACCTAAACTGGTAACATCCTTAATTGTAGGATTTAAAAAATTACCATGTTCTAATGAATGAAACAGATGACTGACCGATGACCTAGGAAATGTAAGAAACTGTGAAAAGCAAATTCTCATTAAATGTTATAGGCTGTGAGTTGGTACCATATTTTAGGTTTGTACGGAACGGTTTGCATTCTTTTTCGAATATTCGTTCTGGAAATAATACTAACACTTGATTTATTATATATATTTTTTATAAAGTAAAGATGTGTCGTTCGGGTAATATATTTTTTGAATAAAATGAAAGAATTGAAAAATCCACCTTACATTTACATCTCGCTCTGATCCTTTTTCTTTTTCTATCATACCCTTTCTATTCTTTTTTAAGTGTCCTGCTTCGTAACTCCAACTTATTAAGAAGACATCATCATTATACCTTTCACATTAACTTTTTTTTTTCCACTTTCTCTATTTATTCATCATCATTACACTTTTACTCACTAATTTTTCAAAATGAAATCTACTTTTATGAACAAAATAGACAATGCATAAATTTTTACCCACTAACTTTACAAAATGGACAGTTATTAAGGGCCAATCCAAAATGAAATACTGGACTCTAAATAAAGGACGGAAGAAGTAGCTTTTTAATCACAATCCTTATACTTGTTTTTCCTTCTTAAATCGGTTGTATTTGTGAGTGTTTGGTGCTGCTTCTTTTTGTTGATTCTGGATTCTGGCTTTTAATTCTGCATTTTTTTAAGTGTCTGGTGCATATTTTGATATGAATTCTACCAAAGTCATTTCTCAAAACAGGCACAAGAAAAGCACAATACCAAAAGTAGTTCTAAAGCCACGTTTGGATTCTGATTCTAAATTATGAATTTTTGAAGATCATTTTATATATCTTTCTTCTTTTCAACTATTTCCAACCATACCCTTCATTAACTTTTTTTTAACTGACCTATCATATCCCTAACTTGCACGTGGGTGTTCTTTTCTTAGAGGGTTTTTCCTTTTTTTCTTTGTTTATACCCTATAATGAGCTTATTTCTTGTATTAGTTGAGTTGTTGGGCTTGGTTATCTCGTGGACTTTTACAATTGATATAGTGTCCCGGGTTTGTACTCCGTACTTCATATCTGATGTAAAAAAAGATCTCTTTTTATCGATTGACAAAAAAAAAAAAATAAATATAGGTGATGGAGTAAGAATCGGATAGGAAGGTGAACAGACTCAATTACAGAAATTTGAGTTTCAGTTTAGTTTAGTAATTGAGTAGAGACATCTGAAATAAAATCTGTTTGCTATTTGTTCAGTTTAGTTTAGCAATTGAGTCGAGTCATCTGGAATTAAATCTGTGTAATCAATTCAATTGCTCACTAATCAAATTTAGTCCTCTGTTTCTTCAATTCACTCTTATTTCAATTCATTTTATCTTGCATTTTATCTCTAGACTAGAATGTTGGGGGTCCTGTCCCTCAATATCTCGCTAGTCTTCCACGTGATGATATTCGGATCTCGGACCGCTCTTCATCTTAATAAAATCATCTCTTCTTCCGTTGGAAAAAAAAAAATGTCAACTGATTCATGTAAATCAATGGAGTCATCTTCTAGTGGGTTCTTTAGTCCATTTAGCCCCTTTAGCTCCGTAGAAAAAACTCAGCTTAATTTATGACTACATCCATCCCAAAAATATTTTCTGATTCGCATAAAAAAAAAACTTAAAAATAACATGTTTTGTTTTCTTTGCAATTTACTAAATATCATTAAGATCTTTCGATTTATCCAAAAATGTTAAGATTTTTTCTGAGACTATATACTACATTATTTTTAGGTTCTAATTCTGTGGACCAGATTATCTTCTTGGGATGGAGGGAGTAGCTAGTATTGTACGTCCTTGCACTCACAAGTGAACTAAGAGACCTTTTATGAATTTTCATGAACAAGTTACAAAGTAGATAAATTACGTTTTCCGAAATAAGTTCAAATATTTTTCAACACGAAAAATCTCAAATAACAACTGAACGACAGAAGATTTCAAAAGTATCACTTAAATATTACTAATAATTCTAAAAAAATTAACTGAGCATTACAAAATTTCAAAAGCATCACTTAATTAAATATCAATACTCCTTTTGAATTTTAGCAGTAAGAGTACTAATTATGGACGCACAATAAAAAAATTTCTAATTAAATCCCATTAATTTTTAATGCTTCTGTAGAATTTTATAGTGGCACCAAAATAGAAGGAACAATTCATTTATTTAATCTTTAGCCTAGGGTCCGGACTACCTTCGGTTATTGTTTGCTCCAAATTAATTTAATCTTTCTGGAACCTAAAACCCTCCGTCTTTAACTTTTCAGTAATGCTACACACACAGATTTTGTGCACAGATTTTTTGTGGGGCCCACTACGGGTCCCACACAAATAATCCGATCCGTTCATTAAATGTAAAATATTTTTTCAAGGGCCCCCGCAAAAAATCAGCTCAATCCGATATCTATAAGTATTTGATTCAATCATTTAACTTTTCATTATCCTGAGATTCGAATGAAAAGTTAAATGATTATATCAAGCATCTATGAGTATCGGATTGATCTGATTTTTTGCGGGGGCCCTTGAAAAAATGTTTTACAGTTAATGAATGGCTCAGATTATTTGTGTGGGACCCGTAATGGGCTCCACAAAAAATATGTGCACAAAATCTGTGCACATTTGCTGTACGTGTAACATTACTGTTAACTTTTACCACCTTTTGGTTTACAAATTGTTTTTTATTTTTTGCAAAACATTCACAATGGGGTTGTTACAAATGGTGAAAGTTTTTTTTTGGTAATTACAAATGGTGAAAGTTGATGATTTACATTTTTTTTTTCTCGACAAACGAAACAATTTATAAAACTCGAACGGGGTACATCGAGAAAAAAGCAAAATTTACAACCACATCCAACCGACAGTTGGATGTCCACCTAAAAACTACTCCCTCCGTCCCATTATTATAGTCCAGTATTTCATTTTGGGCTGTCCCTTAATAAGTGTCCATTTGGTAAAGTTAGTGGGTAAAAGTTGGTACATTGTCTATTTTGTCCCTAAAAGTATATTCCATTTTGAAAAGTTAGTGAGTAAAAAGTGTAATGATGATGAGTAAGTTGGAAAAGTGGAGGAAAAAGTTGATGTGAAAGGTATAATGATAATGTTTTTTTAATAAGTTGGAGTTACGAAGTAGGACATTTAAAAAGGGACGGAGGGAGTATGTTACAATTTTAATTTTCGGATACCATCTAAGAAGAACTTGAACTCCTCAATGGTGTAGACCTTGATGTCAAACTTCGCCTTCATCCACATTGCAACTCTAGTTTTGACTAGATCCCCCACCTCCCAAGCTTGTTTCGAAAAGTTATTGAACATGTCAATGTATTAAACATGTCAATGTATTGGCGTTTGGGAGCCTATTTTATTTGGGCATTTTCTATTTTGGATTGTAAATTCTAAATTTGGGATTATGGTCGGGTCAAAATAGATTTTGAATTTTCTCTAGTATTTGGGAGATATGTCCAAAATAAATTTTGCAACATAGTAGTATTTGAGACTATAATGGAAAAAATAGAGTATGAGTTGTTATTTGACCATGTTGCCCCTGATAGTATTCATTAATAAGATATGAAATACAGAGTATGATGCTAAGGAATTTGGAACTAATATTGCAGTCTTATCATATGGATCCGTCCAAGCCTAATTCTCTACAATGGAGAAGGACGGAAAACAAGAATTTTATGGTAAGGTCAGTATATGAGTAGTGGGAAGTGCAGACTCAGGATATAAATCCTATCCTGGGTTTCGTGTGGAAAAACTTATGCCCCCCTAAGGTGGAAATTTTGGTGTGGAATGCTTTTCAAAAGAGGTTGGCCACAAGGTCTGTTCTTGTGAGTAGGAATATTGCTCTGAATGATCCTGTGTGCCCGTTTTGCTCATTACAATTGGAAACCCCAAATCATTTACTGCTTCACTACCGTTTTTCTTGGTGCGTTTGGTCCCAAATTCTGGATTGGTGGCATACCAACTGGGTTTGTCCATCTTCGGTAGCGGATCTCGTGTGTTAGTGGTTCGACAATAGCTTCCGCAACTTAGAAAAACACGTTTGGGAAGTTTGTTTATATGCAACAATCTGGTCCATATGGATGATGCGGAATGGGTGTATCTTTAAGAATGCAGCTGCAAGATCAGAGGAAGTGGTGGATATAATTAAATTCAAGGCGGCTATGTGGATCAAAGTCAAATTCAATATTAGGATGTACTCTATGGAGGATTTTAAAAGGTTTGTAGGCGGTATTCGTTCTCTAAAATTGTAATCTCTTTTGGCGTTTGAATCATTCAACTTCCTACTGGATGATTTGCGTCTCCCCCTCCCCTGGTTGAGTTTGAGCATTTGTGCTCCTCAGCCTCCCCTATCGATGTAACCTTTTGAGTTATATAAAATTTCATTTTGCCGAGCAAAAAATAAAATAAAATAAAAATTAGTTCTTGTATTAATTATCCTTTTGGCAATTAATATTTAGAGTAAATTATTACTTTAAATTTCCTCACTGGTCCTTTGACCTTACCAATAAATTGACATATTATTTTTTACTTAGGAAAAAATTCAAAATACCTTTTTAAATTATTCGCTGGGATCATGCAATGTGAAAGAAGATAAAAAATAAAAATAAAAAATTGGACTCACAATTGTTGAAAATAATTTTTTTACAATGTTAAAAACAAAGGAAAATGATATTGACACTCCAAAAATTGATGCAGACACTCCAAAATTAGTGTAACTCCAAAACCATTTGCCTTTGTTTTTTGAAGTGCTTGCATCAATTTTTGGAGTGCCAATATCATTTCCCAAAACAAATTATCATAAACTAAAACGAACTAACGATAGCAATATGGGTGAGGACAATGATGGAATTTGCTAAAATTAATAGTTGCTGGTGATTTCGTCCATTTTGTGTGTGGGAAAAATGAGATTGTAATCTAAAAGCTCCTAAAGTATTTCAAAGTTTCTAAAGAGGAGAATTGTCAGTTTCACTATGCATTTACAATGGATGAGGAGAGAAAGTTGGAGCATATATTTTGGTCGCCTATTACTGATTTTGATTGGTACAAAAAATATGGGGATGAAGTCGTTTTTGACACTACTTAATTACAAAGTGCATGAATTCTTATGATATGGTTTTTGGCATTTTTGTTGGTGTCAACACCCTTTTTAAAAATCAGGAATTAAAAATTAAAACATGTGTACGGTAGCCATATTGTTAGATTTAGAATTAAAATAGTGGGTGAACATTCTGTTTACAAAACGTTTTCCAACACGCATTCAGCTTTTAAATGCAAATTTGGCGGAGCTAATTCAGATGCATCTGAATCGTAAGCAAAGTTAATTTATTGCTGGAGTCAGTGAGACCGATTAGGTCTGTTGCCCTAGCGTTTAATACTTGTTTTGATTGATTTACTCCTACTAGGATTTAATACTCTCTCTCTCTCTCTCTCTCTCTCTCTCTCTCTCTCTCTCTCAAAAACACACATAGAGTCGTGTCTCTCTATAAATAAAAGCTACGAGGAGTGAGTGGTGTAGGGTTTTTTCAAAGGGGGAAGTTGTGTGCTATACTTGTTGAGGGGAATGTTGGCTGGCTCGAGGCCATAGTTTCATATCAGAAAGAGAAGTAGTAATTTGTTCTGAATGCAATGGTTGAGAACTACTTCTAGACTACTGAACAATGGCTTCGGACCAGGCTTCATTCCCCTCAAACACAATACCAATCCCAAACACAAATGCTCTCTCTTTCTCTCTCTCTCTCTCTCTCTCTCTCTCTCTCGTGAAGAAGGTTAGGTTGAGAGGAATGTTGTCTGGCCCGAGAGAGATATCATATTGGAAATTAGAGATCAAGTATTTGTTTGCTTACTGTTATCTATTTTCCAGAAATGATTCCCGGACCAGGCTTCATTCCCCCCACACACCACTTTCTGATATATTGCATATGATTATGCTCTCTCTCTCTCTCTCTCTCTCTCTCTCTCTCACTCTCATCACGTTGCTGGCAGTGGCTGGCTGGCTGGGTTTCATCAAGTGAGACTAAATTGTTCAGCTTCATAATTCTTGTTTAGGTGTCTTTTTACATCCAACTTTCTCTTGGATATTTGTTTAACTTTCTTTTTTTTTCAGTAAGTTCTTGTTCCCCTTTCGATGTATCTCTTTCGAGTTTATAAAAGTTTCTTTTGTCAAAAAAAAACTGTTAGGACATCTTGTTTTCTCATGTATGTATGTTTTTTTTGTTTTTGTTTTCATATATTAAGCCATCTACTGCAAGATTCAAAGTATTTACAAATGGTATACACTTTGACCTTTGAGATATGTTTCATTTGGTATGGTTCATTGGACAGATACTATGTCCTTAGTTATTTTATTGCATTCGCATTTACTTGGACAACTAATGAGCCAAGTTTTAACATATCACTACTGTTTTTCTTTTTTCATTCCTGGGTATTTGCTTAGTCTCAGAAGCTAGCTGTGGAAAGGGCACATCACATGGAATAATCTCTCTCTCTCTCTCTCTCTCTCTCTCTAAACACACGAAAATTGCTATTCCCCCCCCTGACACATCCCACCCCCCGGCCCCACCTCCCTTTCCCAGATTACCCCCCCGCCCCCTCTCTCTCTCTCCCTCTCTCCCTCTCTCCCTTTTCTTTCTTTCTTTCCTTTCCACTTTGTTCTTTTCTCTTTTTTTTTCCCTTTTATTTCTGGTTTGGTTTTTTTTTTTTTTTTCATTTTATTTATTTTTTTTTTCCAGTTTGAATTTTTTTTTCTTTTTAATAATAGGTTCAAGGCTAATTCTAGACTTTGTAAAGTAAATGAGAGAAAAAAAAGTGTTTCAATTGATTATGTTTATCCGATTGTTTTATTTTTATTTTTTTATCCTTTATAGATTAAAAAATATAGTTACGAAAATAAGTATTTCAATTTTCAATCCGTTTGAACCAATGCAAATATGTTATTTTTCTGATCATTTCATCCTAAATGGTCGTAATAAATTTTTGGCTCCAAGGCCTTTCAATGAACACCCTAAGAGAGTCCTTAAACTAAATAATGAGTCTTAGGGTGCTCGTTGAAAGGCCGTAAAACAAAAAATTCATTAAGATTACAATTAGTGTTCGGGAACTAATTACGAAATGTATTTTGCAAACGACATACTAATCCAGAATACAAATGATATATTTAGGATTACTTTTTTTTAACTATAGTACAATTTAATAAATTTGTTAACCATTATTTAGCATAGATCATCTTAATTGATTCAGTAGTATGTTGCTTCAAATTACTTTTCTACTCCATATGATTGCAAATAGCTGGTTTCTATTTTTTTTTAAAACTAAAACGAAAACGTTTTAGGGGCTTCGTAGAGGCTACTGTGCCAATGAGGACAGCAGAGCCCTCGGGCCCCCCTACTTTTTAATTTAAACGTTATAATGAATTTTTTGGTTTAAGGCCTTTCAACAAACACCTTAAGGCTCATTATTTAGTTTCAAGACTCTTTTAGGGTGTCCATTGAAAGGCCTTGAAGTCAAAAATTTATTACGACCATTTAGGATGAAATGATCAGAAAAATAAAATCTTTGCACTGGTTCAAACGGATTGAAAATTGAAACACTTATTTTAGTAACTATATTTTTTAATCTATAAAGGACAAAAAAATAAAAATAAAACAGTCGGATAAACATAATCAATTGAAACACTTTTTTTTCTCTCAATTACTTTACAAAGTCTAGAATTAAACTTGAACCTATTATTAAAGAGAAAAAAAATTCAAACCGGAAAGAAATAAAATAAAATAAAATGAAAAAAAAAAAACTAAACCAGAAAAAAAAGGAAAAAAAAAAGGGAAAAGAATAAACTGGGAAGGAAAGAAAGAAAGAAAAGGAAGAGAGAGAGAGAGAGAGAGAGGGAGGGGGGGGTAATCTGGGAAAGGGAGGTGGGGCCGGGGAGGGGGGGTGTGTCAGGGGGGGGGGGGAATAGCAGCCCTCACACACACACATACATCCATACGTTCAATATGGGGGAAGCTATTTTTGTTAGCTATACTTTTGCACTTTCGAAATTGGTTTACTGTATCTGCATCTATAAAACCAGATCGAGAAATTTTTGGATGTTAAGCAAGTATCACGTGCCGGTATCAGTCGGTAATTTCAGTTGTCCAAAACACTTTTAGATGATCCAAATTTTTTCGCGCTTTCTCCTCTCCTCCTACCCCTCTCTCTCTCACCCAAAAATTTCTCCTATACATAAAACTGTTCAGACGCCCAAGATGTGGACCATACGGTGAAGTTGACGACTTGGACAAGATGGCATGGTACTGTGAAACTCTCTATCTATCTATCTGGCCCTGCAACCTAAGCCCAAGCCTAGAAAGCCTAGCACTGCAATTCTAGGATTTTGTGAATACTCCATATCACTGTTGACTACTACACTAATCATCACCCACTTCTTCTAAACCAATTCTCCTTGTGTTTTCTCTCCTAATTACTAAATTATCAGCGCCTCTATATGTAATCCCTTTCAATTTCAGGTCTCTCTCTCTCCACCTTCTCTTTGCGAATGTTTATAATGTTTACACCATGTTGTATCTTGTATTTAAAATATAGACAATCTCTCGAGACATCCTAAAGATCTCTCTGTAATTGTAAAACCCTACATATGGTATGATACTCCTTTCGTTCCAACTTGTTTATCAATTTTTGATGTTTGTGTAAGTTTTTAATTGTTTGTATCTTTCTTTATGAATCTCCAAATATATGCAATATATGAGTTTTATTTGATAGTTCTCGATTAGTTCTGTAATACGAAAATTTTAAAATTATGAAAATTATAATACAATGAAAAATATAAGTAATTAACAAAATTACACAAATGTTGAAAAAAAAAAAAAGTGGAACTGAGGGAGTAGTAATTTAACCTGGGGTCCTGTTGGTTTCAGCAAATGTATTGGCCAAATTCCTTTACTTTTACCTAGATTGATTTTTTTTGGGTTGATGGTCGGGTGTCCATGGCAACTTTAGAGGCACTTCGACTAATTCTTTCCCAACCCGATCAACATAATTTAGCCGGGGTCCTGTTGATTTCAGCAAGTGGATAGGTCAAATTCCTTAACTTTAACCTAGATTGAATTTTTTTTGGTTGATGGTTAGGGTGTCCATAACAGCTTAGGGGCACTATAACTGATTCTTTCCCGGCCCGATCAACAATCACCATCCATGCTTGATCAACTAGAGAAGTGTTTCTGTCCCAAAAGATGAAATATAAACTATTCGAGTTATAACTGAATAATGTACAGTATTTATACATTTTGTAAGATTTTTGATATGAAAGAATGAGACCCGGGTGAATAAATGAAGAACCTATTTCCCAGATTATAGATGTTAACAGTTAACAAGAAAGAAGCGAGTTTCCCGGTTCCTTAGATTTTGGATCTTGTTTCTTTTCCATTATTATCCATGCAAGCTAAACATGAATGCAGAGAGAGAGAGAGAGAGGAGAGAGAATTTGTTTGGTTTACGACTTTACGTGATCGGAGCTTTTCCAAGTGTAGAAACTGTTCTCATAACAGATTAAAAAGCCTCATAATGGCATACTTCTCTCTCTCTCTCTCTCTCATGGACCCATGAGTCATGACTTACACAGTACTACAGCACAGGTGTAGCTTTTGAAAAACCAAACATCTCAGTTAATGAGAGAGAGAGAGAGAGTAATAAATGACAACGATCTGACCTCTCTTGGGAAATGAATAGAAATAGTCAGACTTTGGGTATCTCCTTCCTGAGATGAGACCAACTTGGCCTACCGTTCTATTAATTAAAATAAATATTTATTTTTTAAATTAAAAATAATATATTAAGAAATTATAAAACAATAATTTGTCTAATAAAACGGAACATATTTATTTTTTAAATAAGTATTTAGGTCTCGTAGTATTTATTTTTTACTTTACGAGAAATATTGTAATTGTCTAGATATTGAACATTTTCTTCTTCGAAGATTTATAGGGCGTGTTGATATTTTTTTCTGATATAAATGAATTAGAAAATGAATGATCATTTCCACTCTATTTTGAGCTTCCCAATTTTTTTTTCTTCAATTTCTCTTCTACATATGTTATACTTAATATTTTTCGGTACGTACACCGAGCACATTTGCATTATGATTCATGCATTTTAGCAAGTGTGAACAACTTACAATTTGCTAGTAACCTTCCATGACTGAATCCTACTTTTTAACAAGCAAACAAGCTTGAATTCGATCCTCCCTTACCATACAAATTTGATATGACAAGAAATGAGGAGCATTTGTGTTTTTCACACCTTCATGACCCATAGAATCTAGACCCACTCTAGTCCAAATCTTTGAACTAGACGAGATAGTTCACATCGCGACTGTCCATTAATATTATCAATTATTCGAATTCGTTCTTCCATAAAAGAATTTTTGTACAAATCTCAATCATTCATTGTAACAAATGATGGTCTCAATGTGGACTGTCTTGTTCAATCCAAATGTTGGACTAGAGAGGATCCGGATTCTAATCCATATTAGCAGACATATATGACTTCACACATGCACCACACAAATAGAACAATTTGGGAGTAACATTCCATGGCCGAATCCTACATTTTAAAAAGCAAATAAGCTTGAATTCCTCCTCCCTTGTCGTACAAATTTGATATGAGAAGAACTAAAGCCCCGATTGGATGCTGCATTAGGTAGGGTTATGAGTTCCTCCGCCCAGATAAGGGGGTGATGAGACATTTTTTTGCTTGGTTTGGCATGTCATTTTACATCCGGATGAGCTCATCCCCCTTCCCATTTTATCTGGATTTAGTCAGTTTTGGGGCCAAAGGTTTTGGAGTGCTCTCGAGGTGGGCATCTTATCCCTCCATTTCAACTACAAAATAATCTTATCCTCATATTTTATCCCTCATCCAAATCAAGTAGTACTATTTTATCTCCCAATTAGTAATACATCATTCAAATCAATTACTTTTTTATCCCATCTATAAAAATTGCATCAATGTATGCTTATTCTCCACAAATAATACCTCATATTATGTTATCATTCCTCCACAAATAATATTCCCAAAATTTATCCCGCATCCAATCAAACCCAAGGCATTCGTGTTTTTCACACCTTTCATAACCCATTTGATCTGAAGATATTTAATTTGTATTTTGAGACATATTGTGAAGACTAGAATTATCTTTCGTATATATCTTTGTTACAAATTATGTAATCATGATCACGATTGACCTCTCATGCAATCTCGATCGCCTCACTCTCAAACTTAGCAATATAGACACATGATACCTATTTTTGTTATCTTTTAATATACATGTAAGTGTGTGTTATTATGATGCGAATGCTATTATTGGTATTGAATGTTGGAATATTTTAATAAAAACAATCATGAATACGTACTCCTCTATAATTGTCATTCATCATTGTCACGTGCTCGATTTTCAACATAATTAATAATGACTTTTAATGAACGAACTCTCTCAAATACACACTACTATATATATCCCAAAAGATACTTCATTCCTAGAATTTGCAAGTTAAGTTTAAAGGTTACATCCTCGGCTTGACGGCCCAAATTAACGTAATACTTATACTAAAGGAAGGAGTTAAGAGTTTACAATCATCCATAGTCAAAATGATAATGATAATTGAAATTACAATTACATCTCAAAAGGGGTTTTACAAAAAGATGCTAAAGTAATTTCCCGTGTTAGTTTTCAAAAGAATGATCAAACATGCACTCCATGCATGTCCTGTCAATGCCCCTGCAGTGTACCTGAAAATGATAATAGGATTGAGCAAACACGCGCCCAGTAGAGAATTCTATACTCATACTATATGTCAATGAGATGATCATGCACCAATAGGAAGATGTATAGACAGTAGATCAAGAATTCAACGTGATCAACGAGCATACGAAACAACAAGCTGAAATGAATCAATCATTTAGTTCTCCGTTGCATTTATGGTGTTCCGCGTTTCATAGTTAATAAGTTTTTTGTTCCAAGTGCATATTTCGGATATTTGGGACCCTGTTCATCCCCTGCCGGCCATCGCACCAATAGGTGGACCCGTTCATTCCAGTCATCGCACCAATAGGTGGACCCATTCATTCCCTGTCGGTTATCACACCGATAGGTGGACTCGTTCATTCCCCGTCGGTCATCGCACTAATAGGTGGACCCATTCATTCTGGGTATTTGGGACCCCGTTCATCCCCTATCGGTCACCACGCCAATTGATAGGCCCATTCAAGTTTCTTTAAACCGTTTCATTACTCATGTCATCGATTCTTATTACATCACCAAGTCACAAAGTTCACAACTTGCATTCGATGTTCGTGTGCTCCATTTCAATCATATTCCTCACATAAAGTGTCTTAAATTCTCGGTTCGACATTCGGTAATCCTATACATTAAACTATCGTCATACTTCCCCTTAAATGTAAATTAACGTCCTTGAACTCATAAAAATACATACCACCACTCATGAAAATGAACCACGATATTAGAATATGAGAACAAGAGTTTTTATAAAAATCTGTAGTATATATATATACACAGTCCATCTCCCGTAAAGACCATCTCATTTTAATAAAATGCGGACCTCCCTTTCCCGATTGAATTTCGATGATCCGAGCCGCTCAATGTGTTCAAAACGTGATTTTAAGGGTACCCGCAAGAAATCAGCAAAAAAAATGACCGAGAAGGGCTTCATCCGAGCAGTTTTTGTTTGTTTTTTATCGAACGATTCAAATAAAAACTGTTCGGATGAAGCCCTTCCCGGTCATTTTTTTTTGCCAATTTCTTGCAGTTACCCCTAAAATCACGTTCTGAACACATTGAGCGGCTCGGATCATCGAAATTCGATCGAAAAATGGGAGAAATGAGGAGGTCCGCATTTTAACTAAAATAAGGACTCCCTCATTTGAGACTGACTGTGTGTGTGTATGTGTATATGTATATATGTATATATATAGAGAGAGAGAGAAAGAGAGAGAGAGAGAGAGAGAGAGAGAGAGAAACGTTGGGGAGAAAGAGAGGGGTGTGTGTGTGTTATACATGCACTCCCCTATATATACCACTATACAAACAAATTACACATGTACCCATTCAACTAACAATACCACCACATTAACCCCACATCAAATAAGTACCAGACTTTTCACATTAAATTCATAATTTAACATTTACTAAACATAGGAATTATTGTTATTAAAGAAAAAAATACGATCTCTACATTCTACCCTCCTTAAAGAAATTTCGTCCTCGAAATTTGATAAACCAAGTCATGCAACACATAGATATGCAACAACCATAACACTAAACACCATACCCAATTCATAACCATAAGAGTCTAACTCGAAAACTCACATTGATTCAAACCGGAAATATGTGTGGATACTTCTCTCTAACTTCGTTCTCCCTTTCCCACATAGACTCTTCCTTCCCTTGGTTGCTCCACAAAACTCGAACCAACGGTATTGTTTTACCCCTTAAAACTTGGTCACATGAATCTAGGATACATATCGATTCCTCCCCATAAGACGCATCAGCTTCGAGCTTAAGTTCGGACCATTTGAGGACATGCGATGGATCCGGTTCGTATTTCCTCAACATAGACACATGGAAAACATCGTGCACTCTCGATCGCTTCGGAGGTAAAGCCAAGCGATACGCAACTTCCCCAATCTTCTTGATAATGTCTAATGGCCCGATATAACGCGGCGAAAGCTTCTCTTTTTGCCCAAAATGAGACAAATCTTGACGCGGCGATACCTTAAGAAACACATGATCCCCCTCTTCAAAAGATAAAGGATGATGGCGACGATCGGCATAGTCCTTTTGTCTACTTTGTGCGGTTAACAATCATTGACGAATTACTTTAACTTGTTCGGTTGTCCTCTCTTGAGCTTCCAAAAGACGTTGGCGAATTACTTTCACACTTTCGGAGGTTTCTTTGATCAATTCGGGCCCCATTAATGTAGCTTCACCCAACTCGGTCCAACACACGGGTGATCGACATGGTCTCCCATACTAAGCCTCATACGGTGCCATCTCGATACTCGATTGGTAACTATTATTGTACGTGAATTTGACTAACGGCAAGTGATCTTCCCAATTACCCTGAAAATCCATAACGCAAGCCTGCAACATATCTTCTAAAATCTGAATCATTCTCTCAGATTGCACATCCGTTTGAGGATGAAACGCAGTGCTAAACAAAAGATTCGTGCCAAGTGCAGCTTGCAAACTTTGCAAAAAATGCGCAGTAAATCTCGGATCTCGATCGGACACAATCGAAATGGGAATCCCATGAAGTCGAATGATCTCCCGAATGTACAAACGGCTAAGCGTGTCAACTGAATCTGTAACTTGAATAGGCAAGAAATGAGCGGTTATAGTCAAACGGTCCACAATCACCTATGTAGCATCGTGTCCCCTCGGCAACTTCGGTAAACCCGTAACAAAATCCATCGTTACATTCTCTCATTTTCATTCAGCCACTGGTAACGGTTGTAACTCTTATGCGGGTCATTGATGTTCGGCTTTTAACTTGTTGGCATGTGAGGCACTTAGACACGAAAATTAAAACATCCCTCTTTATATCGGACCACCAAAATTGTCTACGCAAATCGTGATACATTTTTGTCCCCCCGGATGGATGGCTAACGGTGAATGGTGAAACTCTCGCTGTAACGCCCCGAATTTTGGGTACGTTAAAAGGATATTTTATTGATAACATCAAATGAAGTCTGGCTCTTATTACAATAAATACTCTCACAAGAGTTCAATATTTACACAAATGAAGGGGGTTCTAAGGTTCCTAACTACAGCTCCTCCTCCTTCTCCATCCTAGCTAGCTCCTCAGCTCCAAAAGCCTCCAAGGTGTACTGTTCATCTTGATCATCTACAAGATCTGACACATTATACCAGCGTCATCACCGATATAATATGTCAGGGTCACCAAAAGGCAACACCGTGAGCTACAAAGCTCAGCAGAGTAATCTCATACCCGCTAACCCATAACTTATAAACAAAGCTATAATACAACATCAATTTTCACATGATAAGTATATACACAGTTAATCAATGACACATCCACATTCATTAATCATCTATCGTTGGTGTCCAAGATTTTCGGGTTTCTCCTACGCGACTCATCGTAGACTGTGTCAACAATTTCATTTACAAAACAACCTTTCAAAAATCATTTGCATTGGCTCCGTACCGCGGATAACCAAGCTACACACCCAACCTTTTTAAAATCATTTGCATTGGCTCCGTACCGCGGATAATCAAGCTACACACCCAACCTTGGTTCCGCCGCGCCGGGTTCCCAAGTATCCTCACAATGGTTCCGTCGCGCCGGGTTCCCATTAGCACACAAAAACATTCGCATTGGCTCCGTACCGCGGATAACCAAGCTATACCTCACCATGGTTCCGCCGCTCCGGGTTCCCATGGGAACGCACACACTTCAAAACCCTCGGTTCCGCCGCTCCGGGTTTCCGAGTATCCCACAATGGTTCCGCCGCTCCGGGTTCCCAATTGGGGTTTTCGAAATCTAAAAACCTCGGTTCCGCCGCTCCGGGTTCCCTAGTATCCCCACAATGATTTCGCCGCTTCGGGTTCTCATTGGGTTTTTCAACACACACCACACAATGGGCTACCACGTCCGGCCACATTGCGGTTTTTGAAAATTCAAAACCCTTTCAAAACACGTCTTTTACACACGCACACACACAACTCACATAATGCCACCCGAAATCGGTCATTATGTTGTTTCAAAATATTTTCTTCCTCGAAAAACATTTCCTTTCATTACTCACACCCTAGGTGTCATATTTCTACTTTTTCGATTCTCGTGTCTCGTTACATGCAAAGACTCCGTGGTAGGACAAAAGTAAGCATGAAACATTCTAACCAGATTATCCAATTCTATATTACTTATCACGCTCAATCACTACTTATAGCATAACGTCACATGTACGGACGCCTTTGGAGTGTATCACTTATGCTTTATTCAAAGCACAACGCCACATGTATGGACGTCTTTGGAGTGAAATCACTTATGCTTTATCACATACCACAAGTAATACAAACAACTCATATACGCATACTCATAATTATCTTAAAAATCAAAATACGAATACTTGGATTCACATGGTAAATAACCTACGTATTCATCGAGTAAATATGGTACCTACATTATACTTAAAGATAGTGTATATGGGATTCTACATATACTTAGAGATAATGGACAAGGGATTCTACATATACTTAGAGATAGTGGACAAGGGATTCTACCTTACTTCTTGGCGGTAGTCGGCTACGGAAGGTTAGTCGGCTACGGAAAGTACGTCGGTGGTCGGGCGGAGTAACTTCCTACGGTATGCTCCCGGTAGCTTCGAAAGAGAATGGTTTCTCTCGAAACTTAATCTTGACTAAACTACTTAAGTTATGGATCGAAGGGTGGTCGGGTGGCGGTTTAGTGGCGGCCTAGGTTGAGTTTTTTGAAGAACACAAGAACAACTCTAGAACAAAGGAAGAACTAACAAGAACAAAGAAAGAATACAATTTTTCTAGAGAGAGAAGTTGCTAGGTGAAGGTGTGAGTTGAAATGGCATGGGAATGGTTCTATTTATAGGCAAAACCTTGGGCTCTCCCTCCCTCTCATGGCCGCCCCCCCCCCCCCCCGCTCTCTCTCTACCTCAAATTTTGACACATGGCATGTAATCATGGAAGATCAAAGGCTACTTGGTAGGCTTGCATGGCTAGTTTGTACCAAGGATGGGATTTATGAAAGATTTGTTGGAAGATTTGGAGACAATGGTACAAGATTTGGTTTCAAACAAATCATAGAAGTACAATGGAGAGTTATGTTTGGTTAGGAAGAAAATTTACCCATGGATTTGAAAGGACAATGCAAGATCAACCAATCTTCCTCTCACTTTCCTCCTCTCTCTCTCTCTCTCCTCTCTCTCTCCTCTCTCCCTCCTCTCTCTCGGCACCTCTCTTTCTCTCTCTCTCTCTCGGCAATCTCTCTCTCCCTCTCTCTCTCTCCCTAGTACACTACACACACACACACACACACACATATATATATATATATATATATAAATGAAAGAAAGAATAAGAAAGGTACAAAGTACAAGATTTACAAAATCAAGTAAGAATCTTAATTAACACATGTTTCCAATAAATAAATAAACTAATGTACAAAGTATTCTAGGAAGATCAACTCCCCAATAAATAAATCCAATTGGGTACAAAACCCCAATACAAAATAATAAAAGAGTACTTAGGAGAATATTAGGCCTTACAGGCTACTAAGGCTACTAAGTACTTTAATAATAAAATAATGAGTACTTTCATCACATGGGGTTTAAGAAAATATTATTTTAATGAACCCATGTACTTGTTGAAAGAATAACTCTATTACCCAATGGACAATAAATTTCCTAACTTTTATTGTCCAATGGACAAAGGTTAAAAAGAAACTTTTATGTTAAAATAATCAAGGTTGTCCTTTTAAAGCATGTGACAAAAGCCCTATATTAAATATAGGTGTGGTACCAAGTACCCCAATTAAATAAAAAGGTTAGGATTCTCCCCATTAGTTTATAAAAGAGTACAAGTACAAGAAAATCTAGGATTTTAGATATACCCCAAAAGTTTAATGCATAAAAATACATGGGAATCTAAATCTTGATTATTAAAATGCAACCTTGTACTTGGAAAGATTTGGGCTATTACCCAATGGATAATAATTCCCCTAACGGTTATCGTCCAATGGATAATAAGGCACGAGTACTTTAAATCATAATTTAAGTCTCTTTTAAAAGACTACATGTCCTTTTGAAATTTACCCATGTGTTTATATATATGTACTTAGCCAAATATAATAAAGGAAAAGTTTTTGTCCAATGGGTAAAGATTACCCTAACAATCATTGTCCAATGGACAATAGTTACTAGGGTGCTTTTTATAGTAAAATATTCAAAAAGTACTTTTAAAGTAATTATAAAAGTCTACTTCCAAAAGATTATAGTACTTTGTTCCAATCTTTCAAAATCCTTTTAATATAAAGAATTGGGTTTCTATTATCCAATGGATAATAGTTTCCCTAACATTTATCGTCCAAAGGATTAAAGAATAAAACCAAATCAATAAAAGAAATAATTAAACAATATCTAGTCTAGGGTTTGAAAAGGTTCAAAAGGTTCATCTAGTAACTAGGTAAGTTGGTTGCTCGGTTCCTCCAAGTAGTCGGTTAGAATCTAATTCGATTGGTCAAGTAGGGTTTCTAGTCGAGAGTTTAACCAATGACCAAAAAATCTAACTACGACGGAAATTAATAAGCAATCATATAGCCACACAAGAGAAAAATAAGTAATTCAAATAAAATTCAAATATTTAACGAAATTTTTATTGACCAAAATTCAGGGTCGTTACACTCGCAAAATTTCCTCCCGATACTATACAGGTACTAACAACTTTTCTTGATAACGCAAGCCTCGGTTGGTATGAATCATCCACCCTTCTTGAGCATTCCCACTAAGGAATTTGGTACGAAGTTCCTCCGCCTCCTCGTCGTGTTGTTGTGCTTCAATGACTCGATTCGATAAAGAAGATTGAATGGTCAAATTGCATAAGGTAACCCAATCCCGAACTTCCTCAAAGTGCAATGCGTAGAATCCCAAATCATTCATCATTTTCCACTCGTAAATCGCTAGACTCGCAAGGTGTGTTGATTTTCTACTCAACGCATCGGCCACTACATTCACCTTCCCCGGGTGATATTACAAATCGAAGTCGTAGTCTTCCAAGTGTTCCATCCAACGTCGTTGTCGCAAGTTAAGCTCTTTTTGGGAGAATAGTATTTCAAACTCTTATGATCAGAAAAGACATCGAATCTCTCACCGTACAAGTAATAACGCCAACTTTTCAAAGCGAAAACAACGGCTGCAATTTCTAAGTCATGAGTAGGGTATATAGTTCCGTTCATGATTTTTCAATTGTCGTGACCCATACGCTACCACTTTCCCCGATTGCATCAAAATGCACCCAAGCCCTTCTTTCGAAGTGTCACAATAAACGGAGTAGCCAACTCCACATCCGGGCACAGTCAAAACAGGCATGGTAGTCAACTGCTTTTTCAACTCTTCAAATGTTGTCTCATATGCGTCACTCCAAATAAAACGTGTCCCCTTTTGTGTCAATCTAGTCATAGGTGCCACTAGACGCGAAAAGTCTTGGATGAAACTGCGATAATACCCTGCCAAACCCAAGAAACTACGAACCTCGAACACATATTTTGGTCGCTGCCAATTCATAACGGACTCTACTTTCCTCGGATCAACGGACATTCCACCATTCGAAACCACGTGACTCAAGAATTTAACAATGGAAAACCAAAACTCACACTTACTAAGCTTAGCATACAAACGGTGTTCTCTCAAGAGTTCAAGAACGATAGTAAGATGAGATTGGTGTTCATCCTCCGAATGTGGGTATATAAAAATATCATCTACAAAAACAACCACGAAGTGATCAATGTAGGCACGAAAGATACAATTCATTAAGTCCATGAAAGTAGCCGGCGCATTCGTCAACCCAAAAGGCACAACTACAAACTCGTAATAACCATAGCGCGTACGAAAAGCGATTTTCAGAATATCCTCTCTCCGGATCCTTAACTGATGATAACCGGACCTCAAATCGATTTTAGAGAAACAAGTCGCACCCTAAAGTTGATCAAACAAGTCGTCGATTCTAGGCATTGGATATTTATTCTTAACGGTGACACGGTTAAGCTTATGGTAATCGATACACAAATGAAGTGAACCATCATTCTTCTGTGTAAAAAGTGTCGGTGCTCCCCACGAAAATGTGCTCGGACGAATAAACCCTAAATTTGTCAATTCCTGCAACTGGACCTTTAATTCCCTAAGTTCGGTGGGAGCAAAACGATAAGGGGGTACGGAGGTTGGTGCGGTACCAGAAAGCAACTCGATAGTGAACTCGACTTCTCTCTTGGGATGTAAACTGTGTAACTCCTCCGGAAACATCTCCAGGAAATCGCAAACAACAAAGGGCAACTCCCCACGCACAGACACATCCTCATCCAGAGTCAAACTCGCCAACAAAAAATAAACAGACTCCTGCTTTTGTGACCCACACAGATACGGCTACAACGGTTCCCGACGTTCTCCAAAGAACTCAAAACAAGCACCCTTAGGCAGACAAATACAAACTCGATGCTTGAAACAATCGATGGTGGCATGAAACATAGATAATCAATCCATTCTCAGAATAAGGTCAAATCCTGACATTTCCAATACAATGAAATCAAAAGTGAAATGGCGATCATGAATGAGAAGTTCGTAGTCCCGACAAATACGATCCAAAGGTGTCCAACCCCCTAAGGGTGTCTCAACAAACAATGGTGGACTCAAGTTTTGAGTTTCCAACTCCAAAGCACACACAAAGGATGCAACAATAAATGAATGAGATGCTTCAGAATCAAATAGTACTTTAGCAAAGGAAATTGAACAATAGAAATGTACCCTTCACAACCGAAGCCTCTGGAGCTTGAGAAGTGATTGGAGGTGGTGGAATAGTAGAAGTGATGGCAAACGCCCTTCCTTGAGTAGTCTGGTTCTGAACAAATCCTCCCATTTGCCCCGAAGCCTAAGAAGGAGTAGAAGAACTCGTGTCCCTTTCATTCTGAGGGCCCTAAATGGTAGTGGTTTGACGAAAATGTGGCTGTTGCAGCCTCCAGGTACCCCTAAACGATTGCTGACCAGACCAATGTTCCGACCCCGGCTGTTGTACTGAACCCGACTCACTACGAGTGCCTCCTCCTTCTTGAGGACAATTTCTAGCAAAATGGCTAAAGTCACCACACACAAAACAAGCCTTTTGCTGACAATTTGCACGAATGTGACCCGATTGACCACATCGGTGGCAGGTGACTGATGGCCTAGAAAGAGCTCCCGGAACCCTAGAAGAAACGGTGGATGCCCTAACACTCCATTGGCTTTGAGTTGCTGAAGACGACTCCCTTGGCCTATTCCTCCCCTGGCTTCTAAAAGTCTCCGAAGAACTAACGATAGCGGCCGGTTGCCTCGGTTCCCCAACTCCCCTATTTCTCTGAGACTCCTTCGGTATTTTGACACTCCTTGCGCACTCAACAACCTCAGAATATCTCATCTTGTGCTGAGCCACTACGTTCACCTCTTTATAGAAGAATGCAAACCCCTCTCAAAGCATCGACATTTTCTATCCTCGGTTGCTACTAGCTCGGCAGCAAATTGTGACAAGGACTGAAACCTCAACGCGTATTTAGAAATGGTCATATTACCCTGCTCAAGCTTCTCAAATTGATCCCTCATTTGGTCACGAGATGAGTCCAAAAAATACTGACTCACAGGTAGATCCTTGAATTCGGCCCACGTCAAATTTTCAACATCGGGCTCATTCGCTTGAGCCGTGGTCCTAACTGCCCTCTTCGCGTCCTTCCGACCCTCTAAAATAGACTCCCACCATTCCCCGACCTCTACGACAAGTTGAATAGCTACGATACTCATCCGCAGGTCATCTTCGGTAATCTTAAAAGCGGTGAAATTCTTACGGATTTGCGCCAACCAGTGGTCGGCCACGAAAGGGTTACTACTTGCCCCATCAAACAGAGGTGGATTTAGACTACAGAATTCTCGCATGGCTATTAAGGCCTGGCTGTCTGCATTATCCCTAGGAGGAGGTTACATAAGAATAGCGGCTGCAAGTGCCGTGACAATATCCCTACCAAGAGGGTTCTGAACATTCCGCACCATCGGATCCAGTCCGGCCCCCAATTCCGCATCCACATGCTGGCTAGCCTCGTCTTCTAATGGCTCCACACGACCACGACTGTGGCCATGACCACCCCTATTTCCAGCTCCACCCTGCCTATTATTGTGTCTCAGAGGCATCTTACTACAAGGATTAAGAGAGAAAACTATTAACCGCAACATATTTAATATGAGGTCAAACCCCAAACTTTTCAACATGGGTTAACAACTCTACGCCACTCTACGATAAGGTAAATACAATGCCACATAATTCTATGAATATCAATCATACAAGCACTCACATGTCATGTAAAAAGATGCAATGCTTCTTCTTCTTCTTCTTTTTTTAACCCACGAGATTAAGTCTCCCCACGGTTTCGAGGTATTCTAAACCTAAGCTCTGATACCAAGTTGTCATAACATCGATTTTCAACATACATAATAATGACTTTTGATGGACGAACTCTCTCAAATACACACTACTATACCCCAAAAGATACTTCATTCCTAGAATTTGCAAATTAAGTTCAAAGGTTACATCCTCACCTCGACGGCCCAAATTAACATAATACTTATACTAAAGGAATGATTTAAGAGTTTACAGTCATCCATAGTCAAAACGATAATGATAATTGAAATTACAATTACATCTCAAAAGGGTTTTACAAAAAGAAGCTAAAGTAATTTCCCGTGTTAGTTTTCAGAAGAATGATCAAGCATGCACTCCATGCATGTCCTGTCAATGCCCTTGCAGTGTACCTAAAAATGATAATAGCATTGAGCGAACACGCGCCCAGTAGAGAATTCTATACTCATGCTATATGTCAATGAGATGATCATGCGTCAATAGGAAGATGTATAGACAATAAATCAAGAATTCAACGTGATCAATGAGCATACAAAACGACAAGCCGAAAATGAATCAATCATCTAGTTCTCCGTCGCATTCAAGGTGTCCCATGTTTCATAGTTATTAAGTCTTTTGCTCTAAGTGCACATTTCGGGTATTTGGGATCCCGTTCATCCCTTGCCGGTCATCGCACCAATAGGTGGACCTGTTCATTCCTTACCGGTCATCCCACCAATAGGTGGACCCGTTCATTTTGGGTATTTGAGACCCTGTTCATCCCCTACCGGTCACCACGTCAATTGACCGGCTCGTTCAAGTTTCTTTAAACCGTTTCATTACTCATGTCATCAATTCTTATTACATCACCAAGTCACAAAGTTCACAGCTTGCATTTGGTGTTCGTGTGAGCCATTTCAATCATATTCCTCACATAAAGTGTCTTAAGTTCTCGGTTCGACATTCGGCAATCATATACATCAAACTATCGTCATACTTCCCCTTAAATGTAAATTAACGTTTTTGAACTCATAAAGATACATACCACCACTCACGGAAACAAACCACGACATTAGAATCTGAGAACAAGAGTTTTCACAAAAATCTGCGGTGGCTACGGGTAGGACCAAAAATGGACTACGAGTAGCAGAACAAATGTTTAGTTTCTGATCACTGGCTACGGGTAGGACCAAAAATAGACCACGGGTAGCGCCTGAAAATTTCAGCGCGACATACAGTTTTCAAGGGCCAATAATACACTTCAAACAACGATCAAAAGCGAGATTTAGGCACAAATTCAACTCATCAACGCATAGAACAAGTAAGAAATCCCTACCTCAAGTCAAAGGTCGAAACCCACTTGGTGCTTCGCCGCAACCTAACCTCTTAGAAAGGTTCACGCCCCAAGCGTAGGGTTAGGTCATTGAAAGCATTATAACCGATAGGACCAGAATCGTTCCCACAGAGATAATCTCTATAGCTAATTCGGATTGTAGATGTAAGGGTTTGCAGCGTTTAGGCGGCCAACTTTTTGTTTCGCTTTGTTAGGTGAGAAATACCCTTACGATAAAGACTAGAAAATGAGTTTGGACTAAGAATTAAAGCGGCAAGGCGTTGGAGTTACTAACGCTTGTAACTTAAGTCATCTAACCATTCTCAACGAAAACTCAGTTGAATCGCACGGCATAGGCTATCAACCGGAAGATTTAGCTATGAAACCATTAAAGACTAGATGTGTAGTATGGAAAACGATTGAGCTCTTTCATTCTCTTGGCAAACACGAACCGAGACATCACTCCGGAACCATGTGAGCAAGCACATGATCACCGGAGATTAATATCGGCAAGTTTTGTTACATAAAAGGTGAACCCTTCTCATTTTACAAGCCAAACTTCAAGTCTCGAATTGAGAAATGCAAGATTAACATAAATCACGAGGCGTTATTCACCCCATGGCCGAGCCTAATCGACTACTCACACATAATCAAAAAGACTAGAAAAAGAGTTAAGAAAAGAAAACATGATTCACCGATAAAAACTAAAATAAAGTTGATTTTATAGAAGATCCAAACTAAAGCTACAACATTAATACTTGAGAATTAAACATACAATCACTACTTACTTGAGTTGTTGAGGAATTGAAGACAAAAACTTGAAGTAAAACTATGAAACTCTTAAAGCATAAAAGACTTAAAGTATAAAAGATTACATAATGGCCAAATATGGCATAAAAGGCTATTTATAAGCCTTACAAATCAGCCCTACAATATACCAAAAAGCGCTTAAAATATCCCAAAAACATACTAGAAGTAGAAACTTTTCATAAATGGAAGGTTGAAAAATTCAGCATAAAAGTGTTGATCGAAAGACATTGGTACCGGTACCTAAATTTTGTGGTATTGGTACCAATTAACCTGTCTTTCATATTAGCAAAATGGTACCGATACCATATTTTTTGAGGTATTGGTACCAATGTGTGAAAACTGCAAACAGGTTCAGCTTGGCACTTCAGGCCTTGTGGTGTCCCGACAGCTCTCCGATACTTCAATACTTGATCAACGGGACTTAACGGAAGTATGCCATGTGGCCTTGGTCTCTTGGATACCCTCGAGGGCTATCCTCGATGCATTTGCATTCCTTGCTAAGTTTTGGCACGCCCCTCGCCATTCTTGACCACCAAGCGTCCACTGAAGCTTCTTGCAACACCGTTAGGCTCCAATGACAATGAAACGTATGCCGCCGGGCACTTGAACTCTTGGTTACATCCCGGAATGTCTCTTGGCGATCAAAACTGCCTTATTAGCATGTTTTACCTGAAACACACACAAAAATACCTTACGTGCATTATGGGATAAAAACGACAACTTAAATGCATAAAAGTTATAAATTAGAGGATTTAAGTCCCAAGATTATACAATCTTGGGTGCTAATCACACCCCTAACTTGAACTTTACTAGTCCCTAGCAAACTAAAACAAAATGTATTTAACTAAACTATGCAATCTTCCCGAGATTCAAGATACAAAAACTATGCTTAACTACTATAACTAGGCAAGTGTCCAAAACATCCCTTCAAATACGAGTACATGCAATCCACGCACAAACATGCCATGAACTATGATGAACAAACTATGCCATATTAGAGCAGTCAAACACATATGCCTCACAACGAGTTTCAACTCCAAAACTCACAAAGATACGCTCTTATTCGACTTTTCATACAATAAGATACAAGATACATCCCATGACAAGCGCTAGCGAGTAAATGTAATAGCCAGAGACAAAATGTCACGCCCTCGATTTTTAACATAATAATAATAACTTTTTAAAGGAAAACCACCGCGGTATACTTATAATAACCCAAAAGACTTTCTCATATTCATTTATTGAGTACGATCAAGTTCAAAAGATTACAACAATGGCACTCTGGCCCCAAAGTTCTAAAGTTTAGGCAAAGATAAGTTAAATAATTACAATACTTTTAAACCAAGGATTTAAATAAAAATTACAATTTATGTCTTCCCAAAAGAGTTTACAAAGATATCTAAGTTGTGTCCTTGATGTTCACTTTCAAAAGGATGAGATGATATGCACGCCAAGTACTCCACGCTAATGCTCTTGAGTTGTACCTGAAAGAATGGTAGGTTTGAGCAAAACACATGCCCAGTAGAAAAATCTCTACAAACGTTATATGCAAATGAGGAGATTTGAACATAAAAGAATGAAGTCAGAGACAATGATAGAGAAAGCAACCATAGTAACTTCATGAAGGAACTCAAGGCTCAAAGGCACTTCACTTGTCATTATTCCGTATATTAACCATCTTTTATATGTCATTATTGATCAACTCCATCTTGCACTCTTCTATAGTTAAAGACTCACATTCCGGGTCTTTAAGACCCCGTACATTTCCTGTTGATCTCCAATATGAGCTGAAGTAGCTCTTCCACCATTAACATACCGAGTAATGAACTTAAGAGATTTTTCGGGTCTTAGGGCCCCATATATTTACAATACATTTTCGGGTGCTCATGACCCCATACATCCAATTTACATTCCGGATGCTCATGACCCCGTACATCCATTCTACATTCCGGGTGCTCATGACCCCGTACATCCAACTACAATCCATTTTCATTGCTTTTCAACATATGCATCTCTAAGGTTCTGATAGTACGATTACAAATATAAAGAAAATTTGATATCAATTAAACTGTCTACATACCAATTCATATTTCCATTTTTATTTCCAAACTAGTCTTCCCAACTCACTTCTCGTACTACATGGCATCAAGGGTCAGGTCCTCGTATTTCGTCTTATGGTTTATCCATCCTCCTATCCAATCATTCAATCTTATCAACACCCACGTTTAGTTTAAGCATGTTCACTCCATCTATCTTAGCACCTCACATTACCACTAATAGTTAAACGAACGCACCAATAAGACATTAGGACGATAATTCGTTCAATATGATATTTGTGTTCAACGCGATGAGAACCAACGAATGAGGATGATCAAGGGATCATTAGAGTGCAAAAAACTATGTTTGGAAGTGGTTTAGAATAGTTAGAAGTGATCAGAAACCAAAACGGTGAAAAATGAAGCAAAACAGCAAATGCTGGAGATAAGCAATAGGTATCGATACCTAACACAAAAGTATCAATACCTTTTGGCTGAGAAGGATTCCAGACGCAAGGGTATCGATAATAAGGGCCAAAGGTATCGATAACAAGTGATTTTCTTGGTTTTGAAACACAAAGGTATCGATAACAAAGCCAATGGTATCGATAATAATGGCTGTTCGAGCAGATTCTAAGTAAATTTTCTTGGGTTTCAACTACAACAACAATTACAACCATGGGCACGATTTTATGCACAAAACCAACTCAAAAACATATAAAGAGTGAGAGAAATCCCTATCTCAAGTGTTAAAGCTGAAACCCAAGGATTCCCCAAGCCCTAGAACTTCAAACTTCGAAACCGAGCCAAATACGATATACCGAGCTTCTATCGACGCGATACGAGCTCCAATACGTAAAGAGGTGAAGGATTTGAGGTTGATTGATGAAGGGTTGAAGTTGTATTGGTAGATTTTTGAGTGAGAGTGAGAGAGATTGAGAGAGAGCCGAGAGAGGGGTGAAGGTCGGGAGAGATGAGAGAGTGAGAGGAGTAAAAATACTCCTCTACACACACACCCACACTTTTATACTAGCATCCACACAAATTGCACTTACACCCCTCTTCTAACAATCTTCCCACAATAACCCCAAATCATACAAACTTAATAAATTTCACATTTTTCTCAATTTCTAACATTTATGAAACCTTTAAATAATATCTGAAAAATACGGGTCCCTACACAAAAAGCTACGCATGCTATCAAAAGAGCGCTAAGAAAGAAAGAAAAGCTAATTATTGACAAGTGTTAAAAGACTAGGAATAATTCATACTCAAAAAATAATAAGTATTGATTATGCATCAAACGGAGTTAATTAGCGTATCAAAGATCAACGGAGGACTTATCAGCTTATAACGACCTTGGATACAAAGAAAAAAGGGACTACAAAAATGTAGTAGCCATATACTTGCATGGTTCATCTACCCTTGGCCACTACCGACCCTAAACTATCCAAGGCATGGCCACATATCAGCCAAACACCAAACAAAATTACGAAGAAAAACTAAAGAACAACTACTAGATAAGTCCTACAAAAACTACTACCACCGACTTAACAACACATAGTCGTCATCCTCATCCAGCTCCTCATGGTATTGAGCCTCGAGTTCTCCCTTTCCATCGGACTCTTCCTCATCCGGAATGTAAGCTAGCCCGAAGGTCACACCAATCCTCTCATCATAGTATTCAACCCTCATTTGAATATAATTTTGCTCTTTCATAGCATTTCTTTGATTTTTCTTTGAGGAATAGGGTCATTTAAGGTGAGATTTGTAGTGAGAGAGATTGAGGGGCCAATTTTGAGGACTTTGGAGAAGGAGATGAAAATTTGGGGCTTTACCTTTTGTAGTGGGAAATGAGAGATAGGGAATCACATACCAATTCTTTGCCTTTTGCATCCCAACCACTTCTATCATATTCACACCACTCCAAACCTCCTTGAATCATTGAAAACTATAAACACACAATCCTCCAAACATCCGGCTACCTAAGTTTGAACAATGGAAGAGACTCGGACTATGGTTCAAAACAAGGACGAGGTGACTCTTATATGGTTTAATCAAGCAAAAATACCTTGAATCATTTCTTAAGTACGCTAGAAACTCCAACAAGATGCATGAAAGATATATACACTACTCAAGCATGAACAAAATGTGTTATTTACGCAAGTGCAGGAAATGAAAGCAAAAAGCATGGGATGCTTAAGAAACGAATCTCTACTCTAGCGATGCACAACGCTTGACTTGACTTTTAGGCTCAACTTGTTCATCAATGTTCATGTATATGCATGTGACATGGATTCAAACACAAAACCAAATTTGACGGGATACATGACTCTTGTCATATTGACACAATTGAGCATAATTAAAGTATCTAGTAAGCGAAATCACTACTAACAAGGGAGGATTGCAAGTAAGAGCAAAAAAATTTAAATTTTAACAAAAACAAAAAGAGATAAGTCTCAAGAACATATACAATCTTGGGTGCTAATCACTTGGCTTGAGCAAGCCCTAGCTCTACAAAGGTTGAAACCAAGCAAGATACACCTCCTTTGAGCTTGAACGAACGAAATTCGAGGCCTAGAACACTTGAGGATGTCGATTTTGTGGAGGGTTTGGGTGGATATGGAGCGGTGGAGTGAGTTTGTGTGTGTGAGAGAGAGAGAGAGAGAGAGAGAGAGAGAGAGAGAGAGAGAGAGAGAGAGAAACGTTGAGAAAGAGAGGGGGTGTGTGTGTGTTATACATGCACTCCCGTGTATATACCACTATACAAATAAATTACACAAGTACCCCTTCTACTAACAATGTCACCACATTAACCCCACATCAAATAAGCACCACACCTTTCACATTAAATCCATAATTTAACATTTACTAAACATAGGAATTGTTGTTATTAAAGAAAAAAAAATAAGGGTCTCTACAATCATATTACGCGTTACAAAATTATATACGTATTAAATCATTGAAGGTTACACAAAATAAAGAGAATTTATTTTGATCATTATGGTTAATGATATTTAATTCTAATTATGTACCGATACACAGTGGTATTCTCCAAAGGGGGAGAGTCTAAAAAATAAAAAGAGCCAAACACATGTTTTAGAGATATACTACATGTTAGAGGGATAATGGAATTTCGTAACAGGGTTTTAAGTCTCTATTTTATACATATTGGGCGACTCGGATCGTGACTAGTGTTGTGAAATTTTAATGTACTCGCAAGCACATGAATCGTATCGAAGCATATGCATGCAAGTGTGAGGTCGAACCCACAGAGACTTGTGAGTTTTTATAGGAAAACAAAATAAACTGAAACTGATTAAACCCTAATCTAGTTAATAAAAGTTGTGATTGATTTATAGACTAAAAATTTAATAAACAATGATAAAAAAATTAACTAAACTATCACAGCAAAGTAGTGGAGATTACGGTTGAGAAAAACAATTAAGGTTTTGGAATCCACACCCATAAATATTTATCAATGAATCTTACGCAACGATTTTTCCTTTATTTCTGCACAATGATTTAGAAGATAGTCTTAACCACCGTGGATAATGTATCGTTAAGCCTTTTTTTTATTTATAACAAAAATATGTTCCTCCTCTGCTTCGCAAGTTTAATTAAGTCAAAATCATCAACTGTATCTGCATAAAACAAATCGCAGTAGATATCTCGTACTTAAATATTATCTTTAATAAACCAAACAAGTCAATTAATAGGGTGATATCAAATCATGGAAAAAAACACATTCCGATTGAATCTATATCCGAGTTTCAACCAAATTAATTAATGAAATCGATCAGAACAATAAACTATGAAAACACGCAGGAAAAATCAACTACATCTAACCAATCGATAACAAAATTCATGAGGTTTCATCCTCAACTCCAGTTTAGAAGTTTAGCCTAATTAATAACATAGATAAAAATAGAACCTCAAAAATTATTCTTTTGCTCTTTCTCCTTCTCTGTTCCGAGCCGTGGCCTAGCTCCCTGTGTTTTTCCTTAAGAACCCCCTGTTCCTATTTTTATAGATACATATATATACCGACTGCCGAGTAGTATTTGCCTTCCAAGTAAAAGATTCTTTTCCTAACCAAAACTCTCCTTATTCAGTGATTCCATTCCTTATGAGTTCCCTTCGTTGTATTAATATATTGGACTCAAGTACGTACATCTACCTAATAAAACACAAGGGTGTAGGGGCCACACAAGCACAAGTTGAAAGAATGACTGAAATTCATTTGATCCAAAGGTTGACAAGGAACTTTGCAAATGTAATGTAAGTGCCCACATTCTTTGTAGTAATTGTGCAAAGAAACTTTGCAAATATAATGTAAGTGTCCACATTATTTGTAGTAATTGCACAAATGCCATCGATCTTCCAATTCCAAAACCCTATACGGAAATTGATAGTTCTTTGTAGCTAGCTTAAAAGTTTAGTTGGGGAGTGCCATAAGCATGAGTAATTCTCTTTCGTGCCACTAAGAAGAGAATTACATACAACACACTAATGAATTGATTTAGTGTTTGAGCCACTAGCTAGCAAAAGTCTTAGACACGGACAATTCCAACCGGAATGCGTAGTGCAGTAGGCATGACAAGCACTAGTAGTATATAGTTTGCCTAATTAGCTTCTAATTACTCTTCCTCACTTCGGCAATGTCGATCACGTGCACGCCAATTTCCTTCTTAAGCGGATTTAGCTTTGATGCAATTGCTTAGGCCAAATATATAATAGATGGACCAACCACTGGGAATAATTTCATTACGAGCTTCGCTTTTCGAATCTAATGGCCGAACTATAAGCTATTATAACCTTTTTCCTACAAATTAATAATTCAAAATAAAATGATCAAAAAGACAATAATTAGTCCAATTAAGCACGATTAAGAACTACCAATATGCGATACAGGTATTTCTACATGTCAATATTTTGCGCTTATCAACTAGCTCTCTTAATCATTCTGTGGTTGTAAACATTGGATGAGGAATTAATGATTGTGATTGCTTGTGTTAAATCTTGAGACTAGTATACTTTTTCTTGCTCGGCAAATCAAAACAATTTGATAAAACTCGAAAGGGGTACATCGAGGGAGAAAAACAAAGATGAGCTTATACTTGTTCACCCACAAAAACACGAAAACACAAAAACACAAAAAAAAAAAAAAAAAGCATCCAACAAAAAATTGAATGTTACAACAACTCAAATCTAGCCTAGAGTTTCAATTTACGAATTCCATCTAGAAAGCTTTTAAAATTCTCCACATAGTACACCTTGATTTCGAACTTTTCTTCCATCCACATAGCACCCTTGTTTTGATCAGATTCCCTACCTCACTAACCTAGCTACCTTGTTGCATTGTTGAAGATGAAGTCATTCCTCACAAGCCACATAGAAGAATATTAGCCTTAAGACAAAGCTTTTAGCACGACTCTCATTCTCACGTGCTAGATCAATCTTTCTTATTCTCTATTCTTTTGTACTCACGAACGTATTTTATGTGTAAAATTTTGATAATCTTATAATCTCAAATAATTGTCGTGCTAAAATGATAAATTTAAACAATAGTTCTAACAATGATTACAAGTCCTGCCTGGCAAAGTGCAAATACGTCTAAGAAGAGAGTGCAGTGGTAGATAGTAGATCAACCATGAAAATGGGCAAAATGTCTTGTCCATAAGTGGACAAACCCACCCTTGTTGCTAAAACACAAGCAAGTCAGCATGCACCTTTGTAGTCTTTATTTACAGCTACAGATCGGGCAAAGACCCTCAAGGAAATATGGTTAATTGTTTAATTTGGCTTGTTTTAAGGATGAGAAACTGGCTGCAGAAAAATCACATAATTTAATTAATTTTGTTTAACAGCTGGCCGGAAGGGGCCGGCCAGCATCAGCCTTGACTTCTTGGAGTGTTACTTTTGTCTTCCATCCATTTGTTTTAACAAAAGCATTGCCTAGAAAAAGCTTTTTTGGGTTTTGTATGATTTTTCCAACTAATCCACTTGTCTTTCAAAAAAAAATCCAAAATTCTACTTGTTGCTTCCAGTTAATGTGTCTATGGGACCTGTCTGGGCACGGCAGTTAATCATTCTATATATTTTTTATTTTTTTGTTACACAAGAGGGCCAAGGCCCTAAGAAAAAAAACCTTTGATACAATAGCTCGATAAGCTCCGAGACCGTTGCAGTCATTGCTCAGAACATCCAGCACCTCCATTGAACTTGATCAAACATTTGTTCTTTTCGATCTAACTAAAGACCCAACCCAGCTAGTATGTGCACAACCATTCGCTTCCCTCTAACCAAAAGTCACAAGTCCAACTCGTTGATCTCATTGATTAACATGATGATCTGGTTGTAATTAGGATCAAAGTGATGCTGATTCGAAATTGCACAGAGTCACAAGTCCAGCTTTTTGGTGGTTGTTTCTATATTTTCATGGCTTCTCTATTTCAGTCCCTATAGTTATAGATTAGTTTCAATTTTGTCTTTATATTTTTAAACGTTTCCATTTCTACTTTAAAGTTATTGGTGTGTATCAATCTTTTTTTTTTTTTTAATACAAAGTAGGCTTTTGAATTTGTCGTCTCCCTCACACTTTCTATCTTTCATAAAATGAAATTAATTAGGAATTGCAACAAGAAAAAAACATTTACGAATAGGACATTTTAAAAAATGTGGTCCCGGTGGAGTTGGAGAAAACTACGTACAAGCTAGACTGCAGCCCTTAATTAAGACTCATAGGGCTCGTTTGGAAGCCACGCTGTGAAGGTGTATTGTAAAATACACCCTTTTAATACATGGGCCATACTTTATTGCGTGGTTTGGGAAGGCTTTCTACTGGGGGGATTCCTCAAACGCCCGACTCCACAACCCCTCCTAATACAGGCTGAGGGGGGATTAGAGATGGCTAGGGTTTGAGGTAGTGTTGTCGAATCCCCCCTAATCTCGGACGATCTTACCCCTCGTAATCCCCCTTTTCCACTCTCCAAGCTCCATTTTCTGTTCGCAGTCTTCTCTCGGTCTTGTTCGAAAGAGAAGTGTGGCGATTTGGGTGCTTTGGTGGATTTGAAGTTCGATTCATCAGGTAATTCTTGTTCTTCGACTTTTTCCTGTTTCTGTTGATTTTCCTGTACGAGTTGTGTTGATTTATCATTTCTGCAGTGTTTTGTTTGATTTGGTTTGTGAGTTTTGTGGGTTTCGACTCCCAGGTACCATTTCTGTCGCAACTCTTCTCGATAGTGTTTTTGTTCGAAAGAGAAGAAGAGGTTTGTGGTGATTTGGGTGCTGGTTGATTTGAGTTCGATTCACTGAGGTATATTTCTTCCTTGTTCGATTTTGGAGTGTTTAGGGCTCGATTTTGTACTGTTTATGTTTGATTTGTGTGTTGGTCGATTAGAGTTCGATTCATTTGGGTGCTTTGGTCGATTTGGTTGAATGTTCTGTTCTATTTTTTGTTAATTTTTTTTCGGCAGTGTATTTGTTCCATTTGGTATGTGGGTTTGTGGTTGTGCTAAAAAGTATTACCAATCTCCGGTTCGTACCGTTTGTTTGCAGCCGTACGCACATGCATTATATATGACTGGGGTAGAATGACATGGCAAGAATGTAGGGAGTGTCCTGTTTAACGACGATTAGTAAGGCTTGGTTGCTTATTCTTATCCTTGGATCAGGGCATACGGAGATCACATAAATACACATTGAAACTAGCAACCATTCTGCACCATACGCCTTAAAAAAAAGGGTGTAAAGCACTCTATAGGGCACAGGGAACACTGGAAAGTTTAAGATCCATCAGAAGACATAGAAACAAATTATTTTCTTTTGACCCTAGAGAAAATTAATACCTTCAGGAACATTTGGCAGCAGGTCTGCCATCTAAGTGGTGTTTGGACACTACAACACAATTGGGATGCTGAAACCTCGTGTCTCATTGGAGAATTTAGTGGTAAATGATTTGGCAACATAGTTAGAAACCTTGCTTGGGCTGCCATGATATACTACATATGGCAAGATAGGAATTATAGAGCTTTCAAGGCATTCATCGACCTTTTCCCACTGTTTTGGATAAGATTTGTTTTGATGCATGTATCAGGTGCTCCCAATTTTTATCAGTAGAGCAAACTCCATTTAAAACCATGCTTTAAAGCCATTGGCAAATCCCCTCAATAGGATTTTTGCCTCAGCTTAGCTGAGTTTTTGCTTTTTTGGATGATATGCCTTCTTCATTCTTGTAAGATTGTTTTCCTTAATGAATTTCTCATTCATCCAACAAAAAAAACAAAACAAATTTGTCACGAAATCATGATACTCAAATGACTTGAGTGGAACCCATTAACTGTTTGATCCCAAATAAACATAATAACCCATACGTATGTTGAAGCCTATAACTTATCCACCAAAACCTTTTGACTGGAGGGCAGAACAATATGAGCAAATGAACAATGCCACCAAAGAATCCTCAAGATTATAAATGCAGCCTACTGTTGCACTCGAAACATTTCACTTGCAAAAAATTATATTCATTATAATGTGGAGCTTGAAATAACAGTTACAAGCCTTTAATTAAGTAGTAAAAAGATTACCTGTATCTGTTCCCGGTTTCCATGAGTAATGTTTGAGATTGTCCAGCATGTTTCTTTCTTGATGCTTTTCTTATGATTATTTGTCAACAAACTCAACAAGCATGCAAGTGCACCATGTTGAATCATGCACTGTAGAAAAGAGGTTCTCATTATTCGATAAAAAATATCGCATAGCACTGAAAAGGCTTGGTTGCTTATTCTTTTTTTTTTTGTGAATTGGTTTGGTGGAGCAATTTTCGGAAATTCGTTTGGAATTTCTTTGTTGTGATACCACTGAAAAAGATGTTTTCAAATCGGGAAACTCTGAAGCAGTACGAAAATGATGAGTATTTTCATGATTGCTGGAAAACTTATTTGCAATGGGTTCTTAACAACTCAAAGGTTCTCATTTGCGTTGTACAAAAAAAAAGAAACTTAGGTTTTATGGTTTGCCAATCTAATACACAAGACATACATAAACAGAGATAGATGATTTCTGTATGAATCTCCACTGAACATCTTTAAGTTTAAATTGACATTAAGGGTTAGAACTTAGAAGTTGTTTAAATTGATAAGGAGGTGACAGTTTAAAAAAAATCGTACCCTACTGTTGGTCTACCGGTGAAGCAGTTTTTTTTTTTCATGTCTACCTATTCCTTTTTTTTTCGTAGTGAATTGGTTGTTTGTTGTCATGTCTATTCATTGTTACTTTTAGGATCCAAAGAATAGGTTTTCATTAAAAACCCTAAACCTTGTAAGTGCTTTTTAGGATGCCAAGATTAAATAGGAAACAAAAAAGGAGAAGAGAAGAGCAGGAGGGATTCATGGCATTACATACCTTTATGAATGCTGTCATTGGAGTTTTTCGTTTGTACTTGTTCATCACGTCGACGATTCGCCGTCGTCGTCCGGAGTTATCTCCGAATCCGGACTTTTACCAGACGCACGTAAACAACATCAATAGGCTTGTAAGGGGTAATGACGTGGACTGCCACGACCAATTGAGGGTGAATAGGCACACTTTTTTTAGATTATGTTGTTTAGTTAGAGGTGTTGGGTTAAGGGACTCACGTAACGTATGTCTTGAGGAGAGGGTAGCAATATTCTAGTGGGTCCTCGGTCACCATACAAAGCAAAGGCGTACAAAATTTCATTTTTACAGGTCTAGTGAGACAATAAGTAGGCATTTCAATATTGTACTCCAAGCTGTCTTGCGCCTTCACCGAATGCTCCTAGAGACGCCCGAACCTGTACCTGCTAACTATCAAGACACTAGGTGGAATTGGTTTCAGGTATAGTCGTGTTCAATTGTTCCTATTTCATCCATTCTAAAGCTTTCCTCTAGTTCGCCATATTCACTTAACGTTACTCTTGTCCACATTTGTTAGAATTGTCTTGGGGCACTGGATGGGACGTACGTGCCAGTAAATCCCTCGGCCGCAGACAGGGCACGATATAGGTCGAGGAAGGGTGAGATTGCTACAAATGTCTTAGGTGTTTGTACCCGGGACCTTAAATTTGCCTATGTATTGGCTGGTTGGGAAGGATCGGCCACTGACTCTAGAATTCTTGGAAATGCCATGGAAAGACCCCACGGTCTTAGAGTGCCCCGTGGTATGATCCATATCCTAAGTTGATGTTTACTTTGACTCCATTAAAATTATCCACCCATCAATGTGTTGTCTTCCATTGGTTACAGGACATTATTACCTTGTTGATGCCGGTTACACCAATAGGGACGGTTTCTTAGCACCATACCGTGGCCAACGGTATCACATCAACATTTGGAGGCAAGGTCATTTGCCAACAACCAAAGAGGAGTACTTCAACATGAAACACTCCGCCGCTAGAAATGTCATTGAGAGATGCTTTGGGGTTCTCAAGATGCGGTTTGCAATCTTGAGATCGCCCTCGTATTACCCGATAAGGACTCAATGTCGTATCATGTCAGCATGTTGTCTTCTACATAATCTAATTAAGAGAGAGATGCCCAACGATCCAATTGAACACGAGTACACAGCGTGGGAACGAGCACATGTGAACGATGTCCCTGTTGATGATCACATTGCTACTGTTGAGAGTTCGAATCAGTGGACCGCGGGGAGGGATGCTCTAACGGCGGCCATGTATAACCATTGGTTAGGCAATGGAGGGGGACAAGTGGAGGGCATCATTCCTTAATTGTATTTCCGTTTTGTTCAGCCAAACATTGTAGTTGTACTATTTGGAACTTGTTTGTAACGTTTGTTTGTTTAGAACTTGTAACGTACTATTGTATTTCCCGGTGGTTTTCATAACCTAATGTTTAAGTTCGTACTTTTACAATTGCTGCACACTTTTAAATACATTTACAGCAATGGCAACACCCGAAGTGGAAGTAGTGGATGTGGAAGGGCCTTCAAAGCAAACACGTAGGAGTTGGAGGAAAAATGAGGAGGATGCACTAATGAAGTGCATGCTGAATGAAGAGGGGGACAAGTGGAAGGCCGATAATGGCTTCAAAACGGGTTACTTCACCCACTTGGAGAAGGAGTTACAAAAAGTGCTCCCGGGGTGCACCCTTAAGGCAAATCCCCACATTGACTCGAAGGTGAGGCATTGGAAATCCGTATGGGCTAAACTTGTTGACATTATTAGCCTAAGTGGTTTCGGGTGGGATGCTGTGAACAAGCGTATTGACGTGGAACAATCCGTATGGGACCCGTATGAAAAGGTAACTCCCGATGTTGAATTCTAATGCTTTAATTGAATATTAAGGCATGAGAATTCGTAGTAAGAGTGCAAATGTTTGTGTAGGCCCATTCGAAAAAGGTCAAAGGCTTGTACGGGAAGTCTTTCCCGTATTTTGAGGATTGGCAAACCCTTTTTGGCAAAGATAGGGCTACGGGGGCGGCCGCAGAAGATTATGAGGAAATGGCGCGCCCGGAAGTGGAGCCACACAACTCCAATGACTTCTATGAGTGTCTATTCGATGACTATGATCCACATCTCCCTAACACTCCCACAACTCCCGTAACTCCCACAACTCGCACAACTCCCACGGCTCATGCCTCACTCCTCACGGCTCATGCCTCACTCCCCATGTCCACTCCCCGTGGCTCAATGCCGGCGGCCAATGCCGGAGTTCCAAAGGGGAGGAAGAGGACAAGAATGGGTGAAGCGGATTTGTCCATCCATGCGAGCATGGATAATTTTTTCAAATCAAGCAGTAGCTATATGGAGAAGATGGCCAACTCCTTTGGCTATGACAAAGACCTATCCGCTCGACGCACGATGGTGAAAGATGAGTTGTCAAAGCTTGACATCACTTTGATGGAGAAGTTCAAGCTCAGTGCAATCATCGTGCAAGCGGAAAAGAGGGTGGACGACTTCTATGGCACTAAGCCGGAGGAAAGGCAAGCATTTGTGGAGGCCATCCTTGCCGGTGAGGTGTACGGGCCCATATAGTGCAGGTTAAGGAGTGAATGCCTTTTTGAAGTGGCTTAAGTACCATTATAAGTATGAATGGTACTTTACCTACTTTTTTTGAAGTGGCAAAACTTTACCGTCATACCCTTAATTAGGAGGCCATGTGTAAATGTGTAGTGAACAATGTGTGATGAACAATGAACAATGAAATGATCTTTAACTCTTGAATTTTGGTACATTTCATATCGAGTTTGGGAATGTAATATGAACTATGCACTATTAATATTTGGGAATGTAATATGAAGTTGGTTTGCATGACAGGTTTTGGCCAATGATGAAATTTTTAGTAGGGCAATGATGAATCGATTCAATTCTTAAATAAGGTAGATACCTTGGCGGGGTAACGTTAGTTGCAGCCATGAGTACCCTTATGATTCTTACCTATTGTCTGAGCCCAATCAAATCTTAAACTGTGCTTGATAATACTATGTCATGCTTGAGTGTGTGTGTTGGAATATAAGTGTCTTCTTGTTCTGCAGTTTTGTGTGTTGTTCAGTTTGTGTTGGACATTGTAAGTTCAGGTTGTAATGGCATATAAGTGGTGTTATGGGCAATGATGAACATTCTATGAGCCTCTGTCGGACGAATTTGGGCTGCTGTGATTTGGTTCTGCAATTTTGTGTTCTGTTTTTGTGTTGGACATTGTAAGTGCAGGTTGTAATGGCATATAAGTGGTGTTGTGGGCAATGATGAACATTCTCTGAGCCTCTGTCGGACGAATTTGGGCTGCTGTGATTTGGTTCTGCAATTTTGTGTTCTGTTTTTGTGTTGGACATTGTAAGTGCAAGTTGTAATGGCATATAAGTGGTGTTGTGGGCAATGATGAACATTCTCTGAGCCTCTGTCGGACAAATTTGGGCTACTGTGATCTGGTTCTGCAGTTTTGTGTTCTGTTTTTGTGTTGGACATTGTAAGTGCAGGTTGTAATGGCATATAAGTGGTGTTGTGGGCAATGATGAACATTCTCTGAGCCTCTGTCGGACGAATTTGGGCTACTGTGATCTGGTTCTGCAGTTTTGTGTTCTGTTTTTGTGTTGGACATTGTAAGTGCAGGTTCTAATGGCATATAAGTGGTGTTGGAATGGCATATAATTGGTGTTATGGGCGATGATGATAATTTTCTGAGCCTCTGTCTAGTTTTTTGCTGCTGTGATCTGGTTCTGCAGTTGAGTGTTCTGTTGAGGTTCTGATATGGTTTTGCAGTTGAATGTTCTGTTGAGGTTCTGATCTGGTCTATGAAGCACGGATACGGGATACGGATACGACACGATACGGAACATTGAACATTCTATGATTCTTTCAAAAATTTCATTTTAACCCCCGCCATATCCTAAACGTATCCTGCCGTATCCCCCACGTATCCATCGCGTATCCGAAACGTATCCGAAATAAAAAATATTTAATTTAAATGCAAGATACTTATTTTCCTTATCCGATACGTATCGGGGCGTATCGGGCGCGTATTCGTATCCTTCGCGTATCCGATACTCGTATGTGACTAGTTTCGGAGTATCCGTGCTTCATAGGATCTGGTTCTCCAGTTCTGTTTCTGTATGGTGTGTCTGGGTACTGTATTCTGCAGTTGAGTTTCTGTTTTGGTATTTAAGACTGTTATTTTTGGTATGTCAGCTGTTTTTGAGACTGCTGGTGTGTGAATGTGGGGCCTGTGTATTGCCATGCTTTGGCATAGGTAATGCTGGCCACTATGGAGTGTGGGATGTTGTGTTTCAGTGTTGAGCATGCCAATCCAGTTTTCAGGTTTCTGTTCTGCATTGTTTTCGTGGGCTGGTTTTTAACATATGGCTATGACGAAACTTTTTTGAGCCACCTATTCATAGTGAAGCATCTAAACGAGCCTTTGACTGCTGGCTGTTTCTACAGTTTTTTGTTGTTGTTTGCTGTGTCCAAACTCTTGCTGCTGCAGCATGTGGCTGCCTGTGTTCCAGTTGTGGTTCCTGCAGTAACATTTTTGGGACACTGTTGTTTTTGGACAGTGCATGAAAACCTGCAGTTTGTGGACTCAAACAATGTATTTTTCAATACCAGATGCTGTTTTTAGGCTGTTTTGTTGTCAATTTGTAACTTATATGTAGGCCATGATGATATAAAACGAGACAATTTGAGGTGAGTCACTTATCTTGACGGGACAAGTTATGAGGGCCAACAGTTCAATCACCGTTCGACAACATAATTTGTAGCCAAGTAGTGCACAGTGCCGGTCGAATATATCTGAGCCATATTTATTTGTAAGCATACTCTACATATTGTTTCACAATAAATATCGTTATTGTTGTATCCAACTAGATTTGCAATGAGAAGTCAAGACAAAGATAAGTCTTGGGTGGTTTTCATTGGCCGTAAACCGGGTATATATACAAGTTGGATGACCGCGGAACTACAAGTCAATGGATACGCGGGAAACTTGAAGAAAAGGTACAACACATTAGATGAAGCGGAAGAAGCATTGTTAGCATTTCATGAGGAAAGATACCGGCTAATTCAAGACATGGAGTTGGCCCGAACCAAACATCAATCAAATGACGGTGCTTCGACATCCACAAGTGCTTTGGAAGTTCAATACCAACCTAGTCTAACAACATACTTTGTTGTAATTTTTTTGTTAGGTTTCGTAAGTTGTATTTTATTGGCACATCTGTTCAATTCGGAGTAAAGTTGTAAGTTTTATTTCAAGAATTTGGACGAATTAGGTTGGGAACACTGTATAAGTTGTTAAAATTTCGTAAGTTGTACGTTTTATTTCATCAATCACGTTGGCATATTGTTTTTTGGATATTTTGTTCTCATAACTAACGTATGAAAGATATAAATTATTTAGTGGTTCAAAATTTCACTTCAAAACAATAGTACAATACAGAGCCCCAACAGAAGTACACCCTCTCACATCCATACATAAAACAAATTAGGAAGCCCATTAATTTATTCGTCAACACATTTATTATCACAACTTCAATTTATTCTTCCAATGGCCGCCTTAAACTTCGAACTTCTAGTTCTCCTCGGAAACAAAGCAATAGGCCCATCGATTAAAATGGGGAAATTGCCTGTCCCGTAAATGTCTCAGATGTCGTTGATCCTACATACAAAAGTTAGGAAAACATTAACAAAATTTACAGACCAATACTTTATACAAAATTGAAAAAACATTGAAAAGTACTTACTTGGACAAATTCATTCCAAATTTCATTTGCCACCACTAGCTTGTTTTCATTTGGATTCCACCCGAACCCAGGACGCCTAAGCATAGCGTCTAGTATACGATAATCACTCTTCCATTTCTTGATCCTTCCTTTAATATGAATTTCGTTTATACCTGCTTGAGGGAAAGAAACTCGCATCTCATTTTTAAGAACTCCCAAGTAGGAAGGGCGAAACCCTCCGTTGTCGGTTCGCCAAACCCCCTGATCTACAAGGCTCGTAAGGTTTGTTAACAATGCATCCTCCTCCTCCTCGCTCCAAGCCCGGCGTGCCATTGAAATGATGAAGAAAATAAATTTACGAAATTAGGAATTGAATATGAGATGTGAGATGAGATATGGAAAATGAGTGCTATTTATAGAAACTTTGATATAAATAATTTGTTGAACCTACTACTCACATGAATTCAACTAACACCCACATGTTTCCAACCACCATCTACTCCCCATTCATTTTTATAAATTTTGGTTTTTTAAAAAATGCATAAAATTTCGGTTGTATTACACATTTTTAAAAAAAAGAAAAAATCTCGTACTTTAAACATTATTAACTATTTTTATTCAACATTTTCAACAAATAACTAGTTCAAACATTTTAAAGAAAACTTATTTTATTTTATCCAAATAATCGGTACGTATTTTAACATTTTAAAATTTCATCAAGTTTAAAAATATTTCTCATAAATATAATAAAGCACTTAAAAACGAAATGTAAATATTTTATTTATTTTATATAATTCTTATTATATTAGTTAGGCACATTTTCACCAAAAAAAATATGTTGGCCACATGCAAATTCACCTAACAAAATTGTTGCACACTTTTTCAACTACCAAACAATATATTTTTGCAACAAAAAAAAATAAACAGAATTTTTATTTGCAAAAAACGATTTTTATCAAATTAAAACTGAATTTTTATTTTATAATATTATTAAATTATTACATTTTTTAGTAAAAATATATATTATGGATTAAAGTTTGAAAGATTAATTATATTTGTAATTATACATATAACGTAATACATAATTAAGTATGAGACTGCACAAGGGTAAAAAAGTCATTTGACGGCTTTTTACATTATCCACCCTTCCTAATACCCCCTATTTATCCTACATCCAAACCACGTACTATTTTATCCCCCCTTTCTAATACTCCATCCAAACCAATCACTATTTAATCCCCCCTCCATAAATATCACATCAATGTGGGTCATCCCTTATTAACCAATACCACCTACTATCTAATCCCCCCTTCTTATATAATACCTCCAAACCTAATACCGCATCCAATCGAGCCCATAGACCAATCACCAATGTAATAATGCATCATTTACATTACACCAGTTCCATGGGGCCTGGGAACAAAAGTATTTTGGAGACCCAAAAACACTTTGGTCTTTTATATTTAGAGAATCAAAAGTAAATTTGGAGACTAAATGTCTATAAAGGACAATGAATCCTTCCAAGATTCTTCCAGAAAGTATAAAAAGTTGAAAAAAAAAGAATAAATTACAAAAATTTTACTCAATATGTCACATCCACACTCTCAAATAGAGATGTAGCTAGAGGTGGGTTAGAGATGCTCTAAGATATCTATGATATATGGAGAGAAGGGGTCCGACTAATATGCCCTAAAGCTAAGTACAAGACAACCCTTAAGACTTTTTTTTTTTTTTTTGCCAATCAATAGAATAGATCATTCACATCATACATGAAGTACAAAGTATAGATCAGGGACAATAGATCAATTATGAGAATCTACGAGATAACCAAACCCAACAAATCGACCTATAGAATAAAATAAGCTAATTATAGAATAAAAACAAAGAAATGAAGGAAAAGCTCTTCTAAGGCCATCCATAGTGGTATAATAAAAAATGGATAGTCAAAAGTTGACACATCAGCTTTTGATTATTCACTTAAGAGGTTGTTAAGCTTAACAATGTTGAGGTTCACAATAGTCACTTCTAGTCTATAACCAAAATAAGGGGTCCACTACAATTTCACACAATCTCTCTCGCCTCCTATGTTTCCCGCAATTCATTTCCCTCCATTACGTTTTTTTTTTTTTTTTGGCAAAATATATTGAACATATGATGTTCTTCCTAGTGTTATCTATCAAACCAATACCAAAACTTTTTTTTTCTTCCTATTCCTGTAGCTTATATCACAAATCCACCACTCTCTTAATCTTTCAAAAAAATTCAGATGTATACTTAAATTTTAAAAAGAATGCAAGGTTCTTCCTTTTTTTTTTTTTGTGAGGTTCTTCATTTACTCAACCATAGGGGAGGAACAAAAAAGGAATAACCACTTTTTAGTCGATTTTTTTTTTTTTTTTGCTAAAAAGTGATTATTTCTCAAAATACTTGGATAAAAGTAAAAAAATATTACTTTTCCGAGCTTCACTTTTGGAGGAAAAGAAAGAGAAATAGTTTGTGGTTGAAGTGAAGAAAATATAGAACAGGTGAAGAAGAGAATACTAATTGAAATACGCGTGTATATAAATTTTGAAACCAGTTAACTTAAATGGTGTGGAGTTCACAAATTTTGATTCTTGAAAAAGGTTGTTAGTTTTGGTTATCCAAAGCCCAAAATTTGATTATTTCTAAAGATGTTGCTAAGTTTGATTATATCATTGTGAGTCATTTTTTGCACCAATATTGTTAACTTTAACAACAATTGACTTTTGATTATACCACTGTGGATGATGACCTAAGGGAAGAAGACTTTTAGATATTCGAACTCTTGACCGCCTAATGAGATGCAAGAGTTTTGGTAAATGTAATAATTCATGCATTTACAGGGAGAATGAAAATATTGGTCGGTAACAATAGACGAGTAATTTAAGATCATCTATTAGATCTACTCTAAATCCAGAGATCTCATCGTTGAATTCCTCAGACGAATCCATTGTGATGCACAGGTGTTGCGGGTGAGTTTTGGAGCTTGAGTTCACAGTGTCGGGCTGGGGTCCGAAGTTCTGGAAAATAAATCGATGTCGCAAGAATCATCCCAATCATAACCGTACCCACCTTAGAGCATCTCAATGTGAATGCAAATTGACTATGGATGGATAGTCATTTTAGCATAAAAAAGTTGTTAAAAGATGGTTGTAAAATAGGATTCGTCCATCTCCAATGGTGAGTTCTAAAATAGAATCAAAGAGTCCTAAATAATACTCCTAACTAACTTCCTCTCCACCGTATTTCCCTCCAACTTAATTAAACTATTACTTCCGTTCAAAAATAATTATCGTGTGTCCGCTTAAATGAGGACTTTAAGAAAAATATTTTAAATTTTCTCCCGCGACATAACTCTACCATAATTGATATAATAATTGTTTTTTAGAGGGTATTTGTGGAGCAAGGAAATGAATAGGGTTGGCAATGGGATGGGTAGGGGATGGATACCACTATCCTCGTCCCCGAACCCAAATTCATCTCCATCCCCTCCCCGATCCCCACCGGAAAATTATTTTTACCCTCCATCCCCATCCCAAATGGGGAACGGGAATCCCCATGGTGAATCGAGGATTCAACTGGAACCACAGGCAAAACCGGTGTTCTTGATTCGGTATCCCTCCAGCAAGACGCCAAGAACAAACAACACATGCAAAGCTTTTTACAGCTTCGATTTCTCAGTCTCTCAACATGACGCTATTTCATGAGTTTTCAACGTGAACAATATTTATCTGACTAGAACTATCGATTTGAGCTCTTCTTTCTACTAATTTTCTATCCGTGGTAAGTGAATTCAATTACTTCTATGTTAATTGACAGTGAGCTTTAGTTTCTTTCTTTCTTCCTCACTTATGTACATATAGTATTCCTATATAACTTTCATTTATGTGTATATATAAATATCGGGGCGGTTCCGGGGACACTTAAAAAAACCCTCCAAATCTTAATCTCATAGTTCCCGATCAAATTTTGATGATCCGAGCCGCTCAATGTGTTCAGAACGTGATTTTAAGGGTGCCCGCGAGAGACTAGCAAAAAAACTAACCGGGAATGGCTTGATTTGAGCAGTTTTTTATTAGACCGTTCAATAAAGTTCAATAAAAACCGGTTCAGATGAAGCCCTTTTCGGTCTTTTTTTTTTTGCTAGATTTCTCGCGAGCACTCTTAAAATCACGTTCTGATTACATTGAGTGGCCCGGATCATCAGAACGTGATTTTAAGGGTACCCGCGAGAAATTTGCAAAAAAAATAACTGGGAAGAGCTTGATTTGAGCAGTTTTTTATTGAACTGTTCAATAAAGTTCAATAAAAAATTGTTCGGATGAAACCCTTCCCGGTCATTTTTTTTGCTGATTTTTCACGGGTTTATATATATATATATATATATATATATATATATATATATATATAAACGGGAAGGGGATGGGGCGGGGACATACTCATATCCATCCCCTACTCATTCCCCATTTTTTTTAAAAAACAATCCCCATCCCCTACCCAATCTCTAAAAAATCCCCGAATCCCCAACCCATTTGGGGCGGGGAATGGGGCAGGGCGGGGCGGTTGGGATTGCCATCCCTAAAAATGAATTGGTATGAGCTATTTTCACACCCTTTTCCAAACCGTGTGAAACCCTAGTTTTCCATCTTAGCAATTTTCCATCCTCATTTTTTTTTTTTTTTTGATCATACGAAAATGCATTTTCCATCCTCATTGGAATCACTGAATTTTGCATTAACGGATAAAAAATGACTATCCATACCCCCATAGAGTTTGGGGTTAGAATTAAAGCATTTCAATTATTACATGAATCAACTAGGCACCCTGCCCAGAGTGCATGAATGGTTTCATCAAACTTCCTTTGAGGAAGAGGTCTTGAGTCCTGATGGAGGAGATGCTTGGCTCCCTTGGTGAGCACTAACCCTTGAACACTTGGCTCCCATGGTGAGCACTAACCCTCGAGCCTATACTGACATCTTAACGTGCAACTGCAAACCAACGGGATATGGATAAAAAGCTGCTCTATTTAAACTGTAGAGAGAAATAATTTCCAAATTCTGGAAATGAGTTTTGAGCTTCAGACTCCTTACGTTCCAAACAGGCATCCAAACATTGCTCTTAACCCAAATTAACGAATTTCTCAAGAAATATCCCTTCGGAATCTCAGCCAGCTGTTTCCATATCATATCCTCTAACTACGAACCCAGAACAAAAATAGTAAAAAATTATACGGCTGCAACTTGCTGCTTCTTCTCCTGCTACTAAGCCTTGAACCCTAGACCTTGGGGACTTGAGAAGTAACACAACCCACATGGTGTCAAGGAGGCTTAGTTTAGAGGTGTCAAATGGCACGGCAGGGCCCGTTTAACTTCGTGCTAACCGTGCTTCGTGCCGTGCCGTGCCGGCCCGTTTACTTTATTTACTTAAATAGTGTTGTGTCGTGTCGTGTCGTGCCGTGCCGTTTGTCAATCGTGCCGTGCGGTGCCGGCCCGTTTACTTAAATTGTGTCGTGCTGTGCCGTGCCATTTGCCAATCGTGTCGTGCCGTGCCGGCCCGTTTCTGAAATCGTGTCGTGTCGTGCCAGCCCGTTTCTGAAATCGTGTCGTGTCGTGCCGGCCCATTTTCTTAAATCGTGTCGTGTAGTGCCGTTTTCAATCGTGTCGTGTCGTGCCGGTCTGTTTTCTTAAATCGTGTCGTGTCGTGCCAGCCCGTGTTCTTAAATCATGTCGTGCCGTGCCGTTTTCAATCGTGTCAAGATGTGCTGGCCCATTTACTTAATCGTGTCATGTTGGATCAGGCCGGGCGGGGCTGTTTTAAGTCGTGTCGTTTTAGTCTACCCTAACATGTGTGGGTTGACTTAAGGCATAACTAATCTTGCATCAGACATGCAACATTGTATACATTTGGTTTTTTGGCATATTGGAAACTCAGCGACATTGGGCAAGGATAGAGAGATCATTGCATTCACTGCATCCTCATAAAAAACAAGGGATGAGTGTGTGTGTTTGAGAGAGAGAGAGAGAGAGAGAGAGAGAGAGAGAGAGAGAGAGAGAGAGAGAGAGAGAGAGAGAGAGAGAGCGAAGTTGCTATTCAACTTCGGTTGCCCATTCTTTTTCCTTTTTTTTCTTTGAACGTCCCCTCTTTTTCCTCGCTTTTCTAGCTTCCTACTTAATAAATCTTAGATAACTTTTTGATTAGTATACAAGCGAGTTTGGTAAAGGGCTCAATCAATCTGCAGTTGCGCTTTCAATTCTTATTGTCGCACATTTGAATAGTTTGAGGTGTTTTCTTAAAAAAGCTTTTACCGTTTTACGCTCCTGCTAGTGCACGAGAATTATGTTAGGCAAAAGGTCTACACTCGATCTCAAAATATCATAATCACTCTGTAACTTGCAGAAGAGAAAAAGGAGAGGACAATTCACAATGAAAGAAGAAAAATAACAATGGACGCTGCATTTTCATATACTATGGCACGCCAAAAAATTTAAGAATTAAAAAAATAACATATTACAACCCCTAATTAAAAAGAATTATGTTAGTTTTTTTTTTCTTTTTTGTTTGACACTTTTTTTTTTATTTCTTGTTAGATTTGGGATAAATAATATATGACTTTTGCACGTTTCCTTTCATATTAAATTACTCTTGCACCATAAATATTTTGATAAGTTTTTTTAATTTTACTTGTTATCTTGTATTGTAATGTTAAATTTGCAAACCAAAGGTCCAAAGCCTATTTAATTTTACTAACAAAAACAAAACAAATATCTTTACCGAATAAAATTTGATAGTTTTTTAAAAGTGAAAAAATAATTTTTTAAAAACATGATTTTTTAATAAATTTTTTTTTTTAAAAAATTTAATATCTTAGTTGTTTACCTTTAAAAAAAGGTAAACAAATATTTTTTACCGAATAGAAATTGTTTAATTTTTTTTCCCGTGCCTCGTGCCGTGCCCTTTCATGCCCATGTCGTGCCGGGTCGTGCCCATACCCGTGCCTTGCTAGAACCGTGCCGTGCCGTTCTTGTCCACTTTTCGTGCCCATGCCCGTCTACGACCATGTCGTGCCGTGCCGTGCCCGGCCAACTTTCGTGCCGTGCCCGTGCTATGCCTCCCACTTCCGTGCCCGTACCGTGCCCCGGGCCCACTACAATCGTGCTGTGTCGTGCCGTGCTAGGCCAATACCGTGCCTGTGACGTGCCGTGCTGCCCCGTGCCCGTGTCGTGCCGTGCCGGCACGGCCCATTTGACACCTCTAGCTTAGTTATACTGCTGCAACTTGAGTAACCAATTAGGGTATTAAAACCCAGTAAAACTTTTATTAACTCATGATGAAAGACCATACCCGGCATCACACCTCTTGTGCTCAATGTTTTCAATACATGAATCCAGATTTTACTCCTTGATGTTAAATTATAGGAGTGTGGACTATAATGTCCACTAAACAATCCTTCAGTGTCCATAAGGAAGTATGAACATGTCGAAGATGGATTTCATGTGTCATTTACTGTAGATATACGTACCAACCCATAAATATCGTACAGAGAATACTAAGGAGAGTGAAAGCCTAACACACTTGTATGCGGTAAAAAGTCCTTTATGTGACGGATTCAAACCTACACCTCATCAAATCCTGTGAAAGAATTAATCGGTGAACATTGAATCACATAGCATTCTACTCGTTACAATACCTCCTTATCTCATTTGAATTTCCTGACAATATCTACTATCCGCTTTGATCTCTCTATAGGTATACAAGAAACGCCTACAATTTCCCGAGGAAGCAAGCAATTACAAAAATTGGGGAATCGAAAAGGGCAAAAAAAATGAGTGACCATCAAAAGTGAGGCCAGGTTAGTACAAATAAGAAGTTTGTACCTATATGGATGCAAGGAAAGAAGTGGTAGAAGAATCAGGCAAGCTGGAGGGCTATCTGCTGTAGAAGTAACCTCTTCTGAGACGTATTAATAAGGCCTTTACACTCAGCATCCACCAAGACCTCAGTCATAATGGAAGCTGCATGACCTCTTGGCTCTTGAGAACCTGATGCTTTCCTCAACATAAACACCTGGTAAGGACCAAAACAGATACACGGAAATAAAAAAAATATTCCTAGCGTTGAAGAGAGATTGAAACTAGAAACATGAAAGAAAAAAGCCCCCCAAAAAGGAAAAAATAACGTAACCTCCTATACGATAAACAGAATAACACCATATCAAAGTCCTAATTGTACGAATCCTGACTAGCATTTCTTCCCTTTCCATCCAATGAGAGGGGGAAAGAAAAGAAAGCAAAATGCAACTCTATCGTCTATTAGGCGTATGTAAATTAGAAAAAGGTATTTCAACATTTAAAAATATAAGTCTTCTCCGTACCAGTTCCTCCCAGTTTCCATAATATATATACAGTTCTTTTCAGGTCCAGTCGCCCGGATTTTGTTGTGGTCCGGATTTCTTTCTGAGCCGTTGGATTGGATGGATTACATCCAATGGCTGTGGAAATAAAAGGGAAATAAAAGGGGATTTCCACTCCAGCCCCATTCAGCCCCATTTCGTCGTTCCGTTCTAGAGAAAGAGAACGGATGCGACTGTATACGAATAACCCACGCTGAGATCGAAGACGACGAACATCAGCGTTAAGGTCTCTCTCTCTCTCTCTCTCTCTCTCTCTCTCTCTCTCTCTCATGTGATTTTCGAACTGATTTTTGTGATTTTTTTGTGGTTTCGATCAATCTCGATACGGCCGACGATGAATGATCAGAGCTACGATCGGAGCTACGATAAGCCCTAAGGTCTCTCACTCACTCACTCTCTCTCTCTCTCTTTCTCACTCTCGCGCAGGAACGACTGAATGGGGCTGGAGTGGAAATCCCCTTTTATTTCCCTTTTATTTCCACAGCCATTGGATGTAATCCATCCAATCCAACGGCTCAGAAAGAAATCCGGACCACAACAAAATCCGGGCGACTGGACCTGAAAAGAACTGTATATATATATATATATATATATAGAGAGAGAGAGAGAGAGAGAGAGAGAGAGGGGGCCTGCAAGTACAGGCATGACCACCATATTGCTAGCTTTCAGATCATGACCACCGTATTATTAGTTTTGACTTTTTGAGAAACCGTTTGGATTGCTTTTTGAAAAAAAATTCTCAACTCAAAAAATACTCATTACCCATACTTTCAATCATTACTCACCCCTATCTCCAATCATTATTCTCATTTCTCTCTCCAATCATTACCTATACTTCAAATCATTACTCGCATTTCTCTTTCTACTCATAACCCTACAAAATTTCTCAAAAACTCATCCAAACACTACCACAAATCATGTGCATGTCAGAAAAAAGAGGATGAACAAAAAAAAAAAAACGTAAAAGAAAAAACTTAGGTAAGGGCTGTTAGGCCTTTACTTCAGCCTATAAAAGCTTGCACTCAATAGTCGCTTCACGTATTTATCCATTAAAACAAGCACCCTACTTTGAATTCGAATAGCTCTTCCTTGGGCTAGCCTCTACTTCCATTTGCAATTTTATTTTTTTTCTAAAGCTTCCATCTCCAACAAGATATGTCAAATTGGTGATGTTAAATTTTTTTGAAGGCTTATGTGGCATTTTGACTGAAGGCTTATGTGGTATTTTGACATCTTCAATTTGACATCAAACTCTCTCTCTCTCTCTCTCTCTCTCTCTCTCTCTCTCTCTCTCCAACCTTTACGTCAAAAAAAAAAAAAAAAAACAGAGCTTAAAGGAGGGAGGGAGGGAGGGAGGGAGGGAGGGGGGGTGGGGGGAACCCTCAAACAGTTTTTAAATTCCAAATGGTTAGTATTTTTTAAATTTGGCATGTTGGGAAGGTGTCACAATTGGCATGGGATTAGGGGATGTCAAAGCCACATCAGCTTTGGCATGGCTGAAGGCATATTTGTTGGATGGTCAATTGATGCCAAAACTGACCGTTGGAGATGCCACCTGAGCTTTGGCATCTCCTCCTGGAGATGCTCTAGAGGCCTTACAGGCATTTGTTAAAAACTTGTCCCATAGTGTCAAAATAGTACCACCAAAAGTAGTATATGAGCCTCATTGCCAAACAGTTGTGATTTGGATGCTTTGACATGGCTTTGGAAGGTTTAAAGCATGACCCACAATTTTGCTAGTAATTCATACCCCCATATCTGTGCCAAAAGTGCACCTCGTTTAATAATGATCCCTGCAGTATGGATCCATTGGTTGCCTCCATCCACGAGTCTAGGCTTGGTGGCTCCCACATGCAAGGGATTATTAGGAGCTGGTTCTACATTGGGAAAACTAGTATTGAGCCAGTCTCTCCACTCCTTGCCAATCGATTTTAAGATGGATGCTTTAAAAAAGCCTCCAATCGAAGCTCTATTAACCTCCAACCTAAGTGGAATTCCAAGATGCATTTGCAAGATAGATCAAAGCATCTGCTTGAATATTTAACACCATTTAGTCAAATTGGAGGCATTTGATTGAAAAATTTTCCAAAAACTTTATGCAAACGAGTCATGTACTTTCGCAAACTCTTCGCACAATGATGTCAACTACTCTTAACCAGGCCATACAATTATGTCAATGCAGCACATATTGGTATCAGCGGGGCCGGAGCCAGGCATTGTGGTGGGGTGACCCTGCTCCCCCACACACACACACCAAAAAGGAAAAAAAAAATTGTTTTGAATAATCGGGTTAGATGCCCCATATAAATATGTTCCTTCAAATAATAATTTGTAGAACCTATCTTGAAGCATTTATCCAATAAATTTTTATTTGCTTTTATGGTGGTTCGTAGTTCATATATTCATTCTATCTACTAGTCCTACTCCTACATCATATAAATCTTATAGCTAGTATAGATTTTAATGTCCAATCAATCACAATGGGTCTCAAATAAGAGGATACTACATTACAAATTATGAAAAGACCAACATACATATTCTAAGTTGACATGCAATCCCGATCAAAAAAAAAAAAAAGTTGACATGCAATAGTACAATCCAACTGTCATTTTGTGATATTTTTTCAGAGTCGATGAAATTGGTTCTATTTTCATGTGTAAATTTAGTTTTCCTTTCTACTCCGTCCGTCTCATTTTGTTTCTCTTTTTTGACTCTTACATGTACCAAAATGTTTGTCTAATTCTAAATTGATTTCTAAAAATTCTCATAATGCCCTCTCTTTTAAAGAAATTATGCATTGGAGAAAGTGCCTTGTCATTTAATGCCAAAAAAGTAAAGGACATTCTTGGAAACTCAAAGCTTTTAGATAGTAATCATTTTGTCATATAAATAAGTGGGAATCTCGAAATTGGACAAACAAATTCAAATGGAGGGAGTAATATATTTTCTCTTGCAATTATACTTTAAAAAAATGAGCACGGAACTTCAAAATACCATCTTGGTATCACTAGATAATTTTTTTGTCAAATTCCGGCCCCCCAATACATCATTAATCTGAACAGTTGTTAATGAGAAACCAAAAATATTGGCCAGTAGTTGTTCTTTTAATCCTGCCAATATACGTTCAGATAGTAGTAAACAAGTCGAACAACACTATTATCGTGTAACCACATTGCATCATTGATAGGTGATGGTGGAGGAAAGATACGGGAGGCTCCTACGAGTTAGGAGAAGCTGTAGAGGTGGGGTTGTTTAGGCCGGTGACCAGTGGTGTGATGATATTGGCTGATGGGGGACAAAAGAGAAGGAAGAACGATTTAGATCATCTCATCAGTTTGAAAGACCAGGGTTTAAGTTGACCAAAATAAAAACTCGCGGTTCTAATTGAAAGAAATCAAAACTCATGATTTAAATTATGACGGGGGTAAAATTTGGTTGTTCGTGGTGATTTCCCCAATTTTAGGATAAGTTACCTAGTTTCTTCACTAATCCAATGTAGTCCACATACAGCATATGTGGATAGAATTATTACTAGGTAAATTCTCCTACAGATCATGATTCTATCATATCAAACTAAAAACTTGAGAGATACCTGCCCATGATGTGTTATCTCCAAACAACCCGGTTTCTGGATAAAAGGCTCCCCGTCAATTTGAACTGGGAAAGAATTGGACAAATGAATTCGAATAGCTCTTCCTTGGGCTAGCCTCCTTGCTTGTGAAAGTCCAACCTAAAAACAATTTATTGGCCACATTTTTAGACAAATAAATATCCATATGTGAATCAGACATCTTTCAGAGAAATGAAAAACAACCTTTTTCAGAGCAAAAATTACTTAAACCAAGTGAAACATTACTCATTTGTTTTACATAACAAGGAGGGGAAAATAAGCAACTGGATTTACAAGCACACATTCATCCATAGAGCATAGTTGTATGCATCCATACAATATGTTACATTTGAATGTTGTGCAAAACACATGCCATACATTTGCAGTGTAGCTACAAATTCAATCGTTACATCACCAAATAGAAAAGATGAAACCCGGTAGATGTTGCTTAAGGATTATTATAACCAAAAAAAAAAAAAACAAGGAAGCTTTGAATCACGTTATAATCAATGTTTTTTGTGGTGGTCGGGTAAGAGTAATTTGTAGAACTTTGGATCAATTTCAACACTGGGAAAATTCGAAAATCTATGCATTTGGATTGGAGAAGCAGGTAGTCTTGCCAAAATTGAATTTGTAAAATGTAGCTCTGTTTTGGCTTCAAATCAGTTTAGTCCACACTTGAGCCCTCTAAGCCTAGGCTCAGCTCAACAAGAAATTTGAACTTCTATTCCATTTATCTCAAGCTCAACCCATGTAGACCGGGCTCAACTCTAACACGGAGAACAATTGTATTGGTTTAGACTAACTGGACCGACTTGTACTTCGTTTTGGATTTCCAAAAAGTTTTTTTTAGATGTTTCCTTCGTTAAGGACTTAGAGTGCAACGAAATCAATTTCCTCTTTAGAGCATTGCTCTCTTAGCATTAGTGGAATCCTTCTCGTTTGTTTACCTGTGGACATAGGTTTATGCCAAACCAAGCATCTTGGCCTCTCTTACACAATTATATGTGATTTGATTTCTCCATATTAATTTCATAGAGTTCAGGTTTGTTTATTCTCAAGGCCATCAATGATCGTTGGTGGCCTCACCGTGCAACAGTATTGACCCTACTTTCTATCTCTCGCACAATGTACAAATTGGAACAAAAACACAAAATACATGGGGGGGAAAGTTGACTTAACTAAGAGTCTAAACGATATTGTCCATGCCTAGAACTAGGAGAAAAATATGAACTACAGTTTTATACTCCTTCCGTCCCATATTGATGGTCCACTCACGTCTCCTTAGAAACTTTGATTGGATTTCTAACAATGACCCTTATTTAGGAGAGTTAGTTTGTGTTAATCTAAATGCCTTTTTGTTTGAATTTCGAAGAGAACCAATATTTTGAAGATATCCCAAAAGGAAAAAAGGGACCAGCAATATGGGATAGATGGAGTACCATCTTACACTTGTTCACATTTACAAACATTTTTACAAATCTCCTAAAATACTTAAATGAGTTCAACGGGAAGGGAAACAAGCAATTCAAAAATACTTCCACACCTACAAAACAAAACAAAACAGTCATTTGAAAGAAGAAGGAAAAAAAAAAAAAACAGAATGCAGAATACAAGATATGATTGACAGCACTAATTTAAAGCAGCACAGTGATCTGAAGAATCTTAGCAGAAGGAAAGACGTAGCCAAACATTTGAGACATGTCTATAAATTATAGAAGAGCCAGTATAAGAGAAAATTTTCATACCTGGAGTTTGCCAAGGTGCCATGCTCCAGAAATGCATACAACCTCAAGGAGTTTGTCATGCATGGACTGAAGATTGAAATCATCATCATGCTCGTAATCATTTTGCCAAAGATCAACCCCGCCCATATAGCTGCCTATATTGAGCACAATCAAACCCTCAGCATCCTGGAGAAAAGGAGTAAGCAGAAGAACATCAGAAATATGAAACAATAACAGTAACTATTTGATCAACAAAAATAACAAAACAAAAAAAAAAAAACAACTATTTGAAGACCTTAGTTTATCTGAGTTGCAGTACCTTTGGAATCAGGACGTCTTTCCCATCAACTTCGAGCCAAACTTGCCAGGGTAAGTTAGCACAAGTTCTGTCCATTATGTCCCTAGCACCTTCTTTTGCATATCGCAATTTGTTTACAAACTGTCTTAGATTTCAGCCAGCAAATACTAAAATAGTGAGCACAAAATAAGGGAGCAAGCAATCCAAAAGAAATTACCAATCAAGTGCTATGAAACAACTTTACGTATTTCTAGGCCAATAAAAAGATTAGGCACCAAAGAGTAAGCAATATTCAAGTTCAAAAACACCATTAATAACAACAAGAGATGGCCATCTAAAGGAATTATTAATTTAACATGTATGCATTTTCAACCCATTAACCATGTTGAATGGGTACCTATTAATCTCAACAAAATACTTGTCATAGAATTATCATATCCCTTTTTCAAACTCAAAAGTGTACTAGCATGTCGCCAATTTACTAGTAAGAGAGAAGCATGATATCAACTGTTTCGCTTTAACAAAAAATTAAGAATAGGTTGGCGAAAAGGAGAGTCGCTACCTGACTGTAGAACTTGTCAGGGTTTTCTTCCCGAGTCAGATGGAATTCATATGCAACTTTTGCATCGCATCCAATCCCTGTCGAAGGGAAACTTGCCATGGTTAAGCAGATCAAGAAACACATATTTCATAAGGAATTTAGCTAGATACCAAGAAGATAACATACCTAGATAGTTCATCATGAATTTCGACTGCAATTTACTTGGATCACTATCTGAGTTTTCTTCCAGAATATCAACTTTCCAGCGATCTAGCATTGTAACTGCTGCATGATTGATATCATGTAAGAAAGCGCTCAAGCCGCCTTGTCCTTCAACTGTTGAGAAACCTCCTCCCCATTGCAAAACCCTTGACAAATCATTTCCTGTCCCTAGAGGGAGTACTGCAACAGGTGGTGGTGACTCGAAATTGTGCCTTTCAATAGCATCAAGGACCCATGCAACAGTACCGTCTCCACCACAAACCAAAACCCTAAAATACTGAACGTTACTAAACATCTCTAAACCGTCCTCAGGTCCATGGGAAGAACTGAGTTCAAAAACCTGCAGCCAGAAATAGCAGAACTTAGCTACAACACACAAAATGTTATATTGACCTTGCACACGCAAAAGATATGTGTGCAATTATATGCAGAGATAGTTCAAGAAAAAAAGGGAAAAGAAATATTTGCCAAGTATCCCTCAGAGAAACAATCTAACAAAACTCATAAAAAGACAAAAGATACAATAACCATGCAAGTTATGCCATGTGGTTCGTTGTGTATAACGATTCATAAATTCACATCGGCAATGAAAAATACACAACAGAAAGAAGATCATCATCTTTTCTAGGTAAATTAAAGCACTAAGCACAATCAATGGTGCCTTGTGTGGAACACCATGAAGATTTGAACATTGTTGTGCTTCTTGAAGTGACTCGTGGCAAATTGAGTTTCGCAACTTACAAAAGGAATTTTTGTTATGAACCAAGCAAGATCAGATCCATGTTGATGCAAAAGTAATGTAAAATCTGCTCCATGCAATATTCATATGAAGGCCTCTAACCTCTACCCAAAGTCCCATACATTTACTATCAGTAGGATATGCAGCCAACAGTTCAATTCATATGACATAAAGGAAATCTCACAAGCTTCTCTCTTCCTTGCAAACATATAAATGAAAGCCAATACAACAGCAATGATTAATATTAACCTCACGTTAATTTTCATTATTTGATTAGCAACTGATCAATAGTCCTCATATGCATCTCCCTGAGGATTCTCAGAGAAAATATGAAATTGCGGAGTAAAATTGAAACTCCATGCCGCTCAAGACAAGAATGATTAAGCCATCACACATTCTGAATTGGTTAAAACAGACAAGGGCAGCACCTTTTCTGAAAATAATTATAGTAACATTAGCAACAACCTTCATCGTTCATAAATAAAGACCAAAAATTAGGACACACTAGATTGAGAGAAAATGTGTTCCAGGGAAACCAAACAGCGGTTGACTTTCCACCCGTTTAAAATTCATCTGAGAGTCACTTTACCTACGGAACCACTTAGAGGAGCACTCCCTTGTTAAACACTTCCATTCCTATCATTATCTAAAAATCCAAACATCTAAAAGATAGATAGAAAGGAAGGAATTTATAAAACAAATCACACTCCTGGCATATACGACTTGAGCAAGGGCAATATCAGTTAAAACGTGAAAGATTTCACTTTGAAACAGTTGATCTGTATTTGCTAGGAAACACTAGCTGAATAGAATGGAAACAGTTGTCACCATTGTTTTGAATATTAAATAGATAAAAATGTTTCTGTCATTGGTCATTCAACATAAGTGTCACATGTGAGCAATCACTCATCAGTCTCTGCTCTTCAATGTAAAACGGATAATAGGTGTTCCAATATACCACTGCAGAACAGAAAACTGCTGTGGATACAATTATGAAACTGGAGCACAAGACAGACTGTTATAGGTCAGGCAATGTTGTTATCTCTACTCTGTTTACAACATCTTCAAAGAAACACAAGTAAACCACGATACATCAAACAATCAAACTTTGTCTTCTTTTTAAATTGTTCTCATAATGTTAAGGAGGGTAGATCATGGAAGTTTTTCAGGCATTTGTAAAATATAAGCTATAAGACTGATATTTGTGAGTAAAGTGATTGAAGACTACCTGCACAGGATTCAATAACATGTTCAATCTCCTCCGAAGGGAAGGCCCATTTTGAGCTCCACTCTTGGTATTAATGAAGACAAGAAGAGGTCTGGCGTCATGTGGCAAGTCCATAATTGTATACCTTTTAGATTGACCACAGACAGCAATTTCACTCTTTTTATACATTACCCCATTCTGATTGCCCTTCTTACTAATTACTCCACCATCCTTCAAGAGCCGGTCACAGTCCTTCTCACTGATTAGCTTTTTTAAACACCCACTGAACACATAATGCAGTGCTGTCCTGGCAACTGAATAATACTGTAATTTTCCATTAACAGCACGGCCATTTCCATGTTTGCTTCGATGGCGCCTTCTTCTAATTTGCCCACGAACAATAATATTTTCAGTAATAGAGCTTAGGATCCCGCCTCCAGCTGATTCAGCTTCAATTTCTTTCACGCAGATGGGGGAAAGGACGACTCTTCTAAGAACACCGAGATCACAAGTATCACCAGACTCTTCACACATTTTTGCATGACATCTGACGTGTATAACACGCTGACACCATAAGCAATGCCATGCCGGAGAACCGTCGAGAAGAGGAATTCCACAAGGTTCATCACAGTAAAAACAGAAAGCAGACATCTCAGGGTTCTCATCCATTGTCATCCATCTTTCAGACCAGTGGTGTTGCACATGGCTATAACCAACTTGTGCTATACACTTGCAATCCTTCGCGGCAAACTGGAAACACCGAAAATGAGCCGCTACACCACAAACAGAGCACCGGTGGACAGGGCTATGTGATGCTGCTTTTGCACCCAGGGTTTGTGGAGACACCAGAGAAGTTAGGCACACACAGCAAGTAGATGGCTGCCCACCACAAGCAGAATCTTCCATCCATGTATGATGTGATAAAGGAACTTTTAGCTTCTTCCTGGCTTTCTTCTTTGCTCTTGCAGCAGCTTTAACCCAATTAAGAGATGTCTTTCTCTGCCATTTGAGGAATGCATAAATAACGGCAAGAAGTCCAAATGACCCAGTGACCAACCATCCAAAAACAGATGGACCGTAAGCATCTGAGCTCATCAGTAACCTTACAAGTGGAACACTTAAATCAATCATTGTACACCCAGTTTCTCACAATCTCTATTCCTTCCCAGGCCTATGATGTTAAACATCCAAAGAGAAAAAAGGATTTTGTAGACAAAACCTGAACAACAGAAGACAGCATCATCATTCCGTGAAAAACAAAAGAAACGATCCAATAAAAGTGGAAAAGAAACTGGACTGAACATGTGAAAATATAAAACAAGTACAAAGAAGTGGACTAAAATTTAAGAACCTTAAGAGCTGCCGCAAGTAATTTGTTCTACACAAATTAACAGAGGCAAGGTATAAGCACCAAACACCAAATGAAGACTAAATAAAGGAGCGGCTATTTTCCAGGTACGAACCCCTAATTTTATCTAGGTGTGGCAGGCCGATAGAGTACAAGGCCTTTTCCTTTTCTAAATCATATGGTGTCGGTCGCCACCACTTGTGCCAGTTGGTCCTTCCTTCCAGCCACTCATAAAATATTTAAGGGAATATTCAATCCTATGGGAAAATATCTAAGAGAGTATTCAATCCCGCAAATTTTTTGATTCAAAATTCGACACGAATTAACTGATCAACTTGGTATCGGACATTTATTTTTCAATTCGATGTCGAACAAAAAGCTGTTGAATTGGCCTATTTCGTGTTGTACCTGTTAAATTTTTTTAATTACTAGGGCCCACTCTTTATCAATGGGTTCAGGGGTACTTCCAAACAGATTGTTAAAAGAGGATCCCCCATTCTAATTAAGAAGCCAAAAAAATTAAAATAAAACAAAAACTCATTCAACCTCTGCTCACTGCTGATACAAATAATTATTAATTAGAATGGATAAATTCCCTAAACACCAAAGTCAAAAATTGCTCGCAACGAAACCTAATAGACAACCAACGCATTGGACATACTATCCTCTGTTCCTTCTCCACATTTTTCCCGATGTCAATCGCAAATCAGGCACAAATGCGAGAAATTCGCAAAAATGACCGTAGTTATGAGAGAAAAATTATAATTCACACAAATGCTTTAGAAAACAGGTAATTCAATTCAAATTGAGCTACGGTATCGACAGATCTAAAGTTCCAAAACTAAAAGGATATTCATCCTTCGTCGCCCCTGGACTTCCGACTCAATACAATTATATATATATATATATAATGCAGAGAGAGAGAGAGAGAGAGAGAGAGAGAGAGAGAGAGGGAGAGGAGGTAGGAACCTTTGGAAGCGAATTTGAGAAGAAAGGGAAAAGAAATTAAAACCCTAGGAAGGAGATCAGTGCAGGGATTTGGCACGCGAAAGTCTGGAGCATCTTGCGTCCCAAGTTGAGTCTGGAGATCTGAGGCGCATCTTTTTCGTGCGTAGGTGTGTATATATAGGTTGGGAAAGTTGGGGCGGGGAGAGAGAGAGAGAGAGAGAGAGAGAGAGAGAGAGCAGGCTGGCGGGATTTTCCTACGCAACAAACACGGACCCGAAGTTGGAGGATTTAAATGAGAACAGTACGGCTCGTGCCAATGTGAAATTACGGGAAAGTCCTTTTGGGGCAAAGCGGAAACGACGCGTTTGAGAAAGGACAGGGACAGGGGGTGTCCGTGAGGCGCAGGAGAATCTCCAGCCCGTAAAAGCTTCGTATAACTATAAAGTACTCCGTTAGACAGCCACAAAGTTGAGTGAAAAATGTTATGACAGAGACTGTGTTCGGTCCGAATTGATATAAAACAAACGGTTTGATTCTATTACTCCTACTAGTTTTTAAGTTAAACTATCTATGATCTACTTTATAAATCAGAATTTAATTTTTGATATATTACTATTGATCATCAAACTACATTTTTACGTGGAGATACTATTTTCCGAACCCTATAAGATGGACCGTTCAAATTACTGTAGTGAACGTTCGGTAGGGCCCACAATGGATGGCGGAAACCATGGGGTTTCCACCTCATTCGGAAAAAAATTAATCTCAATTTTATTAACAACATAATTGTAAATTTAGGATAAGAAAAATAGCCTTGTAAATTTAGAGTACAATTTTTTTGTAAAGAAATGTAATTTGACCTAATTTGATATATGTTTGAGTAATTTAGCATAGGTTTGAGTAGGGCGGATTTTAAGGGACTTTTACTCAAATTTGAGTGCAAGTATTAAAAACAAAAAGAAAAGAAAAGAAAAGAAAGGGCTGGAGATGCTGTAATGTTCCATTGAACTCAACTCACATGTTATATTGTTATTTAAACCATTTAATTTGTAAAATTCTCTAAATTCTTTTGAGAAAAAATTAAATTTATTGATCATTAATAACCAGATAATCAAAGATAGCTTTGTCTTAACGTTCACTTTTAAAATTATACTGACCATACATTTTCGTATTGCAAATGTTATGAGAATACTCGGGAGCCCGGAACGGCGGAACCGAGGTTGGGTGTGTAAAAACGATTTTGAAAATGTTGATTTGGAAAAAGGAAAAGTGAAAATGATGACACGGCCTACGAAAACGTTGCATAGGAGAAACTCCGATTACAAAAACACTGACGCCAGTTGAATAGTGAATATGCATGTGTTATTATTAATTTCTGAATTTGAAGTTATTGAATGCACATGTGTTATTGACATGTTATCGCGGAATATTTACCTGCTATAGTATGTTGCTGATATGTCCTATTATTAGAATTTTTTGGTTAGCAGGTATGTGATTATTCTTCTGAGCTTTTATAGCTCACGGTGTTACTATTGTAACCCTGACATATTATACTGGGGGCGACGCTGGTATAATGTGTCAAACTTTGTAGATGCGTAGGGTGAGCTCTACACCTTGGAGGCTTTCGGAGCTGAGGTGCTGGCTAGGATGGAGGAAAAGGCGGAACAGTAGATAAGAACCCTAGTTTCCCTCCTTTTGTCGAATAAATGCACTCTTGTGAAAATTATGTTGTAATAATTAGTCAGAATCTATTCAGGTTTTCAATAAAAATGTTTATTTAACATTCCCAAAATTAGGGGCGTTACACAATTAATTTCAATTTCTTAATTAGATAATGTTCTCAGTAATCTCTGTAAAGTAAACATTTGAGATCATAAAAATAAAATCTCAATAAAATCCATCAAGATGTAACTATTGTAGTGCGCTACAAACCCCTTGTCATTTAGAAATGCTTGATGAATGGTTGTTGATTTTGAACTGTCAACACTCTTCTTTGTGCATTTTCATGTGGCAAATATTGTCCGACAAATGATTCGATCAATTTCAATTTTTGTTTAGGGCGCAGTTAATGCCGCGTCCGGTTGTGATGCCCCAAGGTGGTGTTGGGGCATCATGCCCCCATTTTTCTTGAGCCGTTGGATATTCTTCCTTTAATCTCTACCATTCGTTGAGCCCCTCCCTCTCTCTCCTGTTACCTTCTACGCCGGTTGGAAAAAAATTTAAAAGCCCTAAATTTTTTTGCCAATCTCTCGTTCTCTCTATCTTTTCACGCCTCTGTACCTCTTCCGCCGTTCCACGACGACTCCTTCACAGCACCTCGCCTCGCCTCCGCTCTTCCACTATCTCACGTCTTGCTGCACAACTCCAGTCGAGGTATCTCTCTCTTCAGAATCGAGCTCTCATGGTGGCCCTCAAACAGGCCCAGGCCCACCAACGGCGTGGCTGCCCCAAGCAACAACCGTTATTAATTTCGATTCTTAATGACCCAAGTATGAGCAGTGTATGCATGAAGCTAGTTTCACTAGCCCGGTTTTTAAAGCCAAAATTGAACAATCTTTGAATTAATTCAAACACAGTCAATCAAACCCCAATTAGAATTGGATTTTGACCAAACCCGAGTTCCACTAGTATGGTTTTGATGCCTAATCGGAATCTGTACTTGAACCCCAAATTACAAGAGGAGAATTTTATATTTTTGTTCAATTTGGGGGGAATAGAAATAAAGAAGTTAAATGGGTTGTTGATATCTTGTTGAGGTATATTTTAAACTCCGATTTTGGTTGGGGAGTCTGAGCCGGAGATGGTGGTGGTAAGGGAGGTAATTAGGAGGATTGCAAAAGGGGAATTGGGTGAAGGTGAAGGAGCATTTAGGAATGTTCAGGTTATTCCGTTTGGGAAACAGATTTGTTTGGACAAGAGCTTAATACCGAATAAGGTTGAGGAATTGGTGATTTTCCTTTGATCATTGCATGTGTTTGGCATCAATTTTTTTTTTTTATCTTTCCTTATTGATGAATGATAAATTTTATTTGCAAATTGGAACCTTACATAATCATCTTGGAGTAGCAGTTTCTATTGCAAAGCTTCGAATTCACTTCACTTTTGTCATGGTTTATTCAAGACTTTGACAGTTCATAAGTAGATGATATATATCTTCAATGTTAGGGCAAATAAGTTAATATTTTGTCAAACATTCTCTTGTTCTCTGAATTGTGAATTTCCTATAAATGTGCATAGTTCATTTGTTCTTTTCTTCTTCACCATGTGTTTCTTCTTCTTGTCAATTTTCAAGATGTTTAGTACTTCAGTCTCATGGTGTTAAGTTCCAAACTTACTGTCATATTTATCAAATTGTAGACTTGGGGCCAATGCAATTCATGGTAACTCAATTGAGTCTCCCATTGAAGAGCTTTCCAACCGTGACAACTGATCTACCAAACCATGTTTATGAAACTTGGTCCTGTTAGAAGAATGTTGCCCACGAATGGGAGCTATAGCAAAAGATTACGAATATTCCTCTTCCGAAGCTAAATCAGATGCACCCCAACCACCACTCCCATAGTAGTTGCAAAATGCCAAAGGCTCAACTGAAAAGATGTTATCCGAAAGACTCAACAGAAAGTTCTCGACGCTGAAAGGAAAAATCAATGCCATTGTTGCTATTTTTGTTGTATAGTTCATGGAGATCGATAAACAATGACAAGTACACAAAAGATGCTTGTATTTTTGTTAAGTGTAAATTGCAGTCTCCTTTTTGTTTATTTGGATCATGTAGATCATTAAATTTGATATGCCTTGGTGGCCTTTTTTTCTTTTACCATTGTTAATGGATGTCATGCCTTGGTGGCTCCTCTTTGTTTGATCAATGTTGATGAATTTTCTGTCTTGGTTGACCTTGTTTATGTGTTTAGTGTTGCTAACTTAGAGTGATACCCATTATTTTGATGTGTACGTTATAAATTGGATGTACTTATCATGTCAATGAACATACTTATCATTAATGACACCATGTGTGGCAAGTAAGCAAGACTTTAGACTTGTTGCACCTAAGAAGAATTGGCAAAAAGGTCTAAACATGTAGTCAATATTTCCTTTTAGAAAGGTAAGTACTAGTAAAAGTCATGGTATGTTTGCATGAAGAAGTAATGGTTGAATGTTATGGTGGTAATAATGATCAAGTTTTGCGGTATGCATAGCTTTATTCTATGGTAAGTATGGTATTAACAATGATCAAGCTTTCTGATGTATAGAACGTGAGGCAATGTGATTGATGACTTTCATACAGGAGTTGGAATTGGTTCTGGGACGTGGGAACATAACTAATGCTAGCTTTCATTTTCAAGTTTAGTGAACTCGTTATTCAATTCAAGATGTTGAGTTATCAGACTAATTAGTTTTTTTTTTGGTTGAATTGAACAAACCAATTTTATTAACTATAATGAGTTTATTGGATCTAAGATATGGTAAAAACGTTGTTTCTTAGAACAAACCGATTATCATCATTTCCATCATCATCGCTAGTGTCATCACTAATGTCTATCATTACATTCTTTCCTTTCGAATGAACGTTGTCATCCATCTCTCCAAATTTGGTCAAACTACGACCACAATCAGTGGCAAATGTTTTCTTATATAGTGGTATAAAATGCAATACATTATGGTCAACGTGATCTAAACAAACAAAAAAGGTAATCATTGAGATAAATTTAGATTATGGTCAAATACGACCATAGTTTGTGGTAAGTAATTTCATATATCATGGTAATCGATTGATATACATTATGGTAATTGTTATCTATACAAACCAAAAATATAAGCATTGATCTTTTGTGGCAAGTGTATCATTTTCAAAAGGTAAGTACTAGCATAAATCGTGGTATGTACACATCATGAAGTAATAGTCAAGTATTATGGTGGTAGCAATGATCAGGTAGTGTGGTATGCATAGCCTTATTTTGTGGTAAATATGATATTAATGACGGGTAGGTACACATTTTTCCAACATAACTAATGTACCATAATAATGGTAGTTAATAAGCTAACTACCACAACAAAATTTGATGTCACTTAGTTCTATTTAATTTGTATTACCTTATAATTAAAGCATCATACCTAATGATTAATGAAACTAAATGATTAATTGAATGCAGTATTAGGGATCATGGTTACTCTTACATTAACCAATTGTATCACTCACTCATTAATCGCAATCAACACTATAGTTCACTACTACATCTACTAATGACTTTGATCACTGTCATCTTACATTAACCAATTCATTTTAGCCAATTATTAATGCGCAATCATCACTATAGCATTAGTACAATTGGCCAATAACTCGACTATTATAGTCAATCATCACTCATTGAATATGATCAATTAATTAAGCTCTTAGTCAAATGGCTCTGACTACTATAGCCGATTATATCGATTAATCGTTACCCAACCACTAATTGAATAGTCTAATGTCATATTAGCTACTAATCATTATAATATCACATCAATTGATTGCATAAATTATTTCAAATAAATTATTTAAATATAATTTGGAGATTATTACAATTATATGGTTTATATTTTTAATTTTTAAAAATTTGTTATAAGAAACATATATACACAAAGTAAAACTTTAATGGAATATATTAACAACATTAATGGTAAGTTATTCAAAAAAATAAATGAATAATTATTTTCACAATAATATTTGTTAAATATGTAATTATAAATAATTCAATGAAATATATTTTTTAAATGAGTATAAAATAAAGGCAATTTTTTGGCTTAAATAATTAGTTTCAAAAAATTGTTACAAAAAGATTGGTTTACAAATTAAATATTATTAAATTATATTTATATTTTCACCAAATATTTGGTAGTATATTACACAAATGATTAGAAAAATGTCAAAAAGTAGGGGGAATATGACAAAAAAATTTAATAATTACAAAAATTTCTGCAAAAAGGTTCATTTTCCCGCAAAAAAATAATAATAATAATTCCCGCCAAACCAGCTACTTGAAGAACCCATTAGAGAGAGAAAGGGCAAAAAATGTTGAACTGTAGTCTTTAGTTGTAGTAAGTATACAGTATTTGTGTGGTACGTATCAGCATAAAATATGGCAAGAAGAGCCTATTTTCATGGAAAGTATAATTCTGTTTTTTAACTGAAAAAATGCAAAACCACTTCACTTTTTGGGGGTGGTTTTGAACCAAGGGCTTATATTCACCTAAAATTTGATCTAAAGGTCCATATTAAATGGGGGCATCATGCCCCAATACCACATTAGGGCATCATAGAAAAATTGGCTAATGCCACGAAGGTTTATTTTGGTGCCATGACACTTTGTGTGTAGTCACCATTCTACCACTAAAAGAGCCAAATAGTCCTCCCCTCCCCTCCCCTCCCCTCTCTCTCTCTCTCTCTCTATATCTCTCTCTCTCTCTCTCTCTCTCTCTCTCTCCTTCCTGGTTCAACTATTTCCCTCTAAAAAGAGTGCAATCTACTCGTCCTCTTTTCCTTGCACCCACTTTTCTCTCTCCTTGTATTTCTTTCTATCAACCATTACTAGGGAGCAATCCTAATTTTGATATCAAACAAAAAAGTCCCGGTACGAGCATAGTATAAAAATTTACAATCCTTTTAGGTATACAAAAAGAAGCTGAGAGACTGAAAGTTTTATAATCACAATCTGTTTTTGCAATTTCCTTTCTATCTTCTCACGATTTGGTATAACGTTGGAGATCCTTTGGACGGAAGACAAAAAAATGTATAATGATCTGAAGGCTGCGATGGTCCTCGATTTCACGATCAACCCCCGTTGCACACAAAGGATGGGTGCTGTAATGACCCGAATTTTCACATCAATTTTTTTATTATAATTCTTTTACTAAAAATCATTTTATCATTTATTAAAGTGATTGTATTATAATTTAACTCTAGGAGTTAGCCATTAAAAACCCTTCGATATCATAGGATTTTTATTTTTATTCTTTTCATATCTTAAACCTTGATATCCTTGTACCCAACTATTATAGAACCCTAACCTTCGGTCCGTGATCCTAAAAATCTAGGATAATATTTCATTGGATTTTATTAGATATGATATGATTAGGATAAGATATGATTGGATATCCTAAGATATACTTAGATATATTAAGATTTTATTAGATTTTATTAGATATTATAAAGATTTTGTTAGATATTATATAGATTTGATTGGATATTATAAGATTTTATAAGATTTGATTAGATATTATTAGATATACTTGGATTTTCTTAGATTATATAAGATTTGCTTTAGATTTTATTAGATTTGATTTGATCTCTAGATGTGATCTAGATTCTTCTTGTTATTAGTATAAATAGGCAAGTCTCCTTTCCTTCCCTCCACGCACCACACCTCACTTCCTCACTTCTCATTCCAATTGTTAGCTTAGAGAGAGAAAAGAAGGGGAGAAAGAGAAAGAGGAAAAAAAAATTATTCTCTTTAAATTCTTCAATCAAGCTGAAACGATATTACTCCGTCCACATTTTCACCCGACGTACTCCATAGCTGCTCTACCGCCAAGAAGAATGGTAGAAACCTCCTATCTGCTCAGCTAAGTATAATGTTGATGTGCTATATGTTTAACTATTTATATATTATTTTTAGGATATCACATGATTAAACTGTTTAAATTGAAAAGTTGATTTTATCGTCGTAATGCTTAATTAACTGCATGTTTGTTGATAAGTTGTGATGTTATAATTTTCAATGTTGTCGAAAATAGAGATGCATGAAATTAGTGGTTTATTATTATCGCACAATTGTGGCAAGCTTTGAAAGAATAATGTGAACGCGAGAAATGTTGCATGATTACGAGACACGAGAAATGAGAAGTGAAATACAAAAAGTAAAAAGAAAATGAAATGTGAAAGATTAGTAATTGTGTGAGCATGAGAACCCGATGGAATCTGAAAGAATGGTTAGCGGAATCATGGCTCGGGTGTGTGTGTGTGAGCATGAGAACCTGATAGAATCTGAAAGAATGGTTAGCGGAATCATGGCTCGGGTGTGCGTGTGTATGAGCATGAGAACCCAATGGAATCTGAAAGATGGTTAGCGGAATCATGGCTCGGGTGTGCGTGTGTGAGCCTGAGAGCCCGATGGAATCTGAAAGATGGTTAGCGCAATCAGTGCTTTTGAGTGGCAAAATTTGAACTTAGCCTGGGAGCCCGGTAGGTCCTTAAAGATGGTCAGCGGAACTAGTGCTCGAGAAAATAAAATAGAAAGTGGAATCGATACTTGAAAAATGATGACATGGTTTACGATATGCTACGATAACTCTGAAAGACACCGACACATTTGATTATTTTTGTGATGCTAATTTTTTTTTTAGAAATGATAAATTGTTATATATTATTTTTGTTAGTGTATGGGACATAGGGGTAGGAGTTAGCTATTGGGCTTAATTGCTCACGGTGTTACTTTTGTGACACTGACATCTTATGCCAGAGTTTAGAGACGAACAGGGGTATTTTATAATTGGAAGAGTTTGGTGCTGAGCAGAATAATGCAGAGGAAGACAGTCGTCCAGAGAAATGAAAGTTACCTTAGTACCCCTCCCTCATCTATTTAAATAAGTGTAACACGAATTTAAGGATAATTTGGCTTGTAATGATGTTATGTTTCGTTTTATTTAATAAATGTTGGAAAATTTATTAAATTAACGTTCCCTAGAATCAGGGAGTTACAAAATGGTATCAGAGTCCTGGGTTCAAAACCTCGGCCTTGGGAAGTATGGGTAGACCATAAGATAGTTCAACCATTGCACAAACATGAAATGAGTTTAAGTTTACCATCCCAAATTGGGTGAAATTCTGACAAAACAACCTCCGGGTTGAAGCAAGGTGTGGAAATTGGCAGTACCGCCGAGCTGGGAATTTCCGAACAATTGGATGATGACTTAAATCAAGGATCGAATGTGGAATTTGGAAATTCAAATATATATATATATATATATATATATATATATATATATATATATATATATATATTTCCTTGTAGATGAAGCACCCTACGAGACTGAGATAGGCGTATATACGGTTCGATATTTGGACATCTTCTAGATCAGTTAGGAAGGCTTAGCAGTGGTTAGACTTTTAATGTAGTAGTTAGGAAGAGGGATGACGAAAACCTAACTTAGGAAGCCTCGACTATCTATTATTGCTTGTTTTATATGCTTCTTTTAGTACTTGATCATTATTCGTGTACGCACACTTATCTTTATGTCTGCCTACTGTTTGTGTACGATTGCACCTTACATTGTTAAGTCTAATATATGGCCTTTCTTATATAGATGAAGCCTCTATACTAAATCCTTAGAAATTTTAACTTGTAGATGGTGACTACGCGAAATAGCTTAGGAAATGATAATACCAATAACGGATAGAATGAAGTATCAACATCCAATGGTCCGCTAGTTACTAACCAAGCGAACGGAACGGTAGACCTCGCCCAACTGCTGCAAGCCTTCATTGCAGTCACTAACAATGTGAACCGACCACCACCCAATGCAAATGTGCCTAGACCAATGACACGTGCCCAAGTAATGAACAAGTTCTGCAAACGCCGACCACTGGCATTCCATGGAAAACCTGACCTGATCTTGGCAGAAGCTTGGCTGAAGGAAACCAAAGTGATATTCCGAACTCTAGATATCACTCGAGATGGAGACCGTGTGGCCCTGGCCACATATCAGCTAAAAGGAGAGGCTCGCAATTGGTGGGAGCTAATGGAAACGACTCACGATGTCGCTATAATGACATTTGATGAGTTTGAAAACATCTTTCTGGACAAGTATTTCCCAACACCGTTAAAACAAGCTAAGGCGCATGAATTTATGAACCTTGAGCAAGGGACACTGACAGTTACTCAATATGCTGCTCGGTTTGAGGAGCTGTCTTGCTATGCCCAGAATATCATCCCAACTGAAGATGACAAGGCAAGAAAATTTGAATGGGGACTCAGTACATCCCGGAAAGCTATTGTAGGGCACGCGTTTCCCACTTACTCTGAAGTGGTGAAATGTGCACTAAGGTTAGAGAGAGCAGATATGGACTACAAAAAGAAGGCTGAGACTAGCATTGGAGGGCCAATAAGAACCGGCCAAAACAGCAACACCAATTCCGACAACCGTGGACCGTACCTTATGAAACCATTTAACTCGCAGGCAAACAATCAACCCTGGAGATCTGTTGGAACGACTCAGGGCCAGACTCAAGGGCCACCACAAGGAACTGGTCGCGATATCACAACGATGCAGTGTCACAACTGCCAAGAATGGGGACATTACAAGAATAAATGCCCACATCCTCAGAAGGAGAAGAGCACTGAGGCGGGAAATCAACTCCCAAAAAGATCTATTGAGTACGGTGGCATTAAAGAAGGATGATATATTTTTAGTATAAGCCACCTTAATTGCCGTTTACTTTAGAATAAATGTAGTTTGATCCATCTCGACTATGTAATAACATTATTAAGCTAGCCCACGGAATCAATGTGACAAATTTCGAAACCACCTCAGAAATAGATTGACGTACATATTTCTATTTTAAGGGGGGTAGAAGGGAAAAAAAAAACCCCATAACATTTTAATTTCGAGGACGAAATTATTTTAAGGGGGGTAGGATGTAATGACCCGAATTTTCACGTCAATTTTTTTTATTATAATTCTTTTACTAAAAATTCTTTTATCATTTATTAAAGTGATAGTATTATAATTTAACTTTAGGAGCTAGCCATTAAAAACCCTTTGATATCATAGGATTTTTATTTTTATTCTTTTCATATCTTAAATCTTGATATCCTTGTACCCAACTATTATAGAACCCTAACCTTCGGTCTGTGATCCTAAAAATCTAGGATAAGATTTCATTGGATTTTATTAGATATGATATGATTAGGATAAGATATGATTGGATATCCTAAGATATACTTAGATATATTAAGATTTTATTGGATTTTATTAGATATTATATAGATTTTTATTGGATATTATAAGATTTTATAAGATTTGATTAGATATTATTAGATATACTTGGATTTTCTTAGATTATATAAGATTTGCTTTATATTTTATTAGATTTGATTTGATCTCTAGATGTGATCTAGATTCTTCTTGTTATTAGTATAAATAGGCAAGTCTCCTTTCCTTCTCTCCACGCACCACACCTCACTTCCTCACTTCTCATTCCAATTTGTTAGCTTAGAGAGAGAATAGAAGGGGAGAAAGAGAAAGAGGAAAAAAAAACTATTCTCTTTAAATTCTTCGATCAAGCTGAAACGACGTTACTCCGTCCGCATTTTCGCCCGACGTACTCCATAACTGCTCTACCACCAAGAAGAACGGTAGAAACCTCCTATCTGCTCACCTAAGTATAATGTTGATGTGCTATATGTTTAACTATTTATATATTATTTTTAGGATATCACATGATTAAACTGTTTAAATTGAAAAGTTGATTTTATCGTCGTAATGCTTAATTAACTGCATGTTTGTTGATAAGTTGTGATGTTATAATTTTCAATGTTGTTGAAAATAGAGATGCATGAAATTAGTGGTTTATTATTATCGCACGATTGTAGCAAGCTTTGAAAGAATAATGTGAACACGAGAAAATGTTGCATGATTACGAGACACGAGAAATGAGAAGTGGAATACAAAAAGTAAAAAGAAAATGAAATGTGAAAGATTAGTAATTATGTGAGCATGAGAACCCGATGGAATCTGAAAGAATGGTTAACGGAATCATGGCTCGGGTGTGTGTGTGTGAGCATGAGAGCCCGATAGAATCTGAAAGAATGGTTAGCGGAATCATGGCTCGGGTGTGCATGTGTATGAACATGAGAACCTGATGGAATCTGAAAGATGGTTAGCGGAATCATGGCTCGGGTGTGCGTGTGTGAGCTTGAGAGCCCGATGGAATCTGAAAGATGGTTAGCGGAATTAGTGCTTTTGGGTGGCAAAATCTGAACTTAGCCTGGGAGCCCAGTAGGTCTTGAAAGATGGTCAGCGGAACCAGTGCTCGAGAAAATAAAATAGAAAGTGGAATCGATACTTGAAAAATGATGACACGGTTTACGATACGCTACGATAACTCTGAAAGACACCGACACATTTGATTATTTTTGTGATGCTAATTTTTTTTTAGAAATGATAAATTGTTATATATTATTTTTGTTAGTGTATGGGACATAGGGGTAGGAGTTAGCTATTGGGCTTAATTGCTCACGGTGTTACTTTTGTGACCCTGGCATCTTATGCCAGAGTTTAGAGACGAACATGGGGATTTTATAATTTGGAAGAGTTTGGTGCTGAGCAGAATAATGCAGAGGAAGACGGTCGTCCAGAGAAGTGAAAGTTACCTTTGTACCCCTCCCTCATATATTTAAATAAGTGTAACACGAATTTAAGGATAATTTGGCTTGTAATGATGTTATGTTTCGTTTTATTTAATAAATGTTGGAAAATTTATTAAATTAACATTCCCTAGAATCGGGGCGTTATAGGTACGAATGGCAAGAGGTGTGAAACGCTCATCATCAACTTCAAAAGAATAATGGGTCTCTAGAGATAGAGGAAGAGGTCAGGAGTAAGGGTCATCATTTAGCCTGAAGGCCCGAGACCCACTCGAAATTCGCTCGGCCTGAGCCCGTCCAACGGGCGGGCCAGTCCAGCCCGAAGTTTTTATGGGCCGAGCTTGGGCATTTGAATTTTGACTCAGCCCGCCCGTCGGCCCGGCCTGTGAGCCCGCCCGCTACAAGGTTGAAAATCTCCTTGTTTTTTGGAAAAAATAATTTATTGTTTTCAAGTTGTCTATCCATTTGGGGACCAAAAAACCAACTTTTGGGAGTTTTAAAAACTGTCCATACACAAACAGTGTGTGCATGTAAAAAAAACCCCACTTTTGAGGCAATTTTTAAATTCTGACCGCTGTGAGTTGGTCCGCCTAAAAGCTAGCCCGCCGGCCCATTGATTGGGCTAAGCCCGTGGGTGGGCCTGGGCTTTAAGTTTTCAAAGATAGCCCGGGCCGCTAAAAAATAAAAGCCCACTGAGCCCAACCTGCAGACGGACTTGGATAGTGACTTGGCGGCCCGGCCCAGCCCGATCCAATGATGACCCTTAGTCAGGAGTCATGTGAAGACTGATTTAGAGCAATAGAGTCAGATTACACAAATTGTCGTGGAACTAACAAAAACCTTTGTGGCATTAGCAGTGCCGTTTGTTTATTAGATAACTAGCATTTGTGCCTGTTTGATGCACGGGATAAAAAATATTTCATTGGTTTATTTTCAGTCTTGTGTATTGAACGGGCACAAACGCTGGTTGATAAAAAAATAGTTTAATATTTTATCCGGTCCGGTGTTCGATACATGCTAGCATTAGTCTCATTCTATACACTGAAAGATGTGTGATGAAAAATGAATTTGGAGTACCATGTGACGGTGTCCAGTGGCTAGGGCCGGCCCAAGGGTTTTAAGTGCCCAAGGCCAATAAAAAGAAGTGTGCCCTTAAAGAGTTAATACTTAACAATTTTTACAGCAACAATCACAAATACAAAAAAACCAAACGAATATAAAGTTCTGCTAATCATTACATACGAACACAAAATACAAAGTTTCCAAATAGGCAAATACATATTATCTCAAGAACGCATGAGTGTCACTTGAATATTACTCGTTTTGCATTTCTAGAAGCAAAACTATCAATTATATTTGTATAATCCACCTCTTTCACCAAGTCATTTTCAATTGATAACATAGCTAACCCATTTAGTCTTTCTTGTGACATGGTTGATCGAAGGTAATTTTTTATCGACTTCAACTTTGAAAAGGTTCTTTCTCCCGAGGCAACACTAATCAGTATAGTCAAAAGCACTCTATACGCATTCCATGAATTTAGGAAAGAGTCCGCCATAAGTTTGATAAAATTGAGCACTTCAATTGGTTTCTGCACTCCTCTTGGCAATACTTGTTTCAAGCATTTCAACTCCACAAACAAATCTTTCCCATCAATATCGAAAATCCTGCCATGCTTTAAAACTTCTTCAAGGTTGGTACAATGATTTTTCAAGCATTCATCACTCGAACTCACCTTTTCCAAATCAAACAAGAAACCAAAATTTTTCTCATACGCTTCAAATTGTTGGAACCTATCTTTGAAGGAAGAAAGGGCTTTATCCGCAATTACTAAGAAGTAATTCACTTTCATTGATTCTTCAGCAGAGTGTGTCACCTCGTCCGTAACATCTTCATCAAATTGCTTCTTTCTTTGAATGATGCGCTTTTCAACAAACTTAGGTTTCAATCCCCATTTCATTTGTCATTTTGGTAGCATCAACCATTGCCTCCGCAAAACCAACTTTTCTGTAGTTCTCAAAAATCAATTAGGCCTTTTAACTTCTCGATAGCAAGGTCTATGCGTATGTCTTCACTTTGAAGAAACTTGCTCACAATGTTAACAGCAAACAACAACTTGTACCAAATAGCCATGGCAAACAAGAACTTAAAATTCTCAAGTTCGTTTTTTGCAAGGGATTTAGCTTCACTTTGTGCTATCGACTATGTCGTCGTGTTGTTCGCCAAGTCTACCAAAGCATTTCTTAGTTTTGAGGGATGGTATCTTATCGGCTTGATGCTTTCAATGCGACTTCCCCAATGTGTTTGTGACAATGTCTTAAGCGTGATACCCTTCACATCTTTCAATTGTGTTTTAAAATTGCCCACCGTTGGATTGAAGAGGAAAACAACACATATAGACGTTGTACCACTCCGAAAAATGTTTTTGCTTTAGAACAAGAGTTGGCCATATCACAAAGAACAAGATTGAGACTATGGCAACCATATGGGGTATAGAATGCTCTTGGATTTATTTCAAGTATCCTTGTTTGCACACCCTTATTTTCCCTTTCATGTTAGAGCCATTATCATAACCTTGTCCCCTTAAGTCACCAATATCAAGTTGAAGGCTAGCTAATACTTCTTGAAGTGCACAAAATAGTCCCAATCCCGTCGTGTCATCCACCTTCAAAAATTCTAAAAAGAACTCACTCACCCTCACCTTTATTGGAGTTGTTGAAATATCCAGAGAAGGTATTGAACGGAAGGGATTGATCCATTTAGACACCTCTATTTATGAAAGTTATGAATGAATTATTTATTGGAATTTTCAATTTCATATTAATTATAGTAGGTTGACAATATTTTGGATGAAATGATTGTTGGCTTAAATTTACAGGCAATGAAAATAGGAAAAAGTTTGTAGTAGTTTTTGGGATTTCAGGGTTTAGAATTGGAGAATTTTTGTTGCTGATAAATATTTTTATTTTTTCGACAAAAGAAATTTTATTAACTTGAAGCAAAAATACAAGGATGAATGCGAAAGCAACAAGGCAAGAGAGATATGCCCAAATAAGAGAACACACTGCCTCACCAAAGCTAAGTGAACAACCTAAATTGGAAATATTTATCACCTATGTAGAGACCCAAATAATTTTAATTCTTGAAATATTTATTAAATGGCTACTTGGAAGAATATGGTTTATTGGGTGATTTATTGAATTGAGGACCAAAGTGAAGAATAGAGAGTGAGGGGGTGAATGTGTAGTTTAAAGATACTTGGGTATATATGGGAGTGTGTGAGGAGTGGGAGATTATTTATCTCCATTGCCTCTCTCTCTCATCCGGTCTCTCCCTCTCTTCACCGATCTCTCTCTCTCTCTCCTCTCCTCTCACTCAAAACTTCACTCCATCTCCCAAAATATTCAAGAACCAACCTCTTTCCGACCTCCCATTCGCGTTCTTAAGCTCGGAGACCCATGGGTTGAGCTTTAATCAGAGTTTCGAAGTTCAAAAGGCTAGGGTTCGTTCAAATCGCTTGAATCTCGGCTATTGTTGCGAGGTAGGGATTTCTTTACCTCTTTTATGTGTTTATATGTTGATTTGGTGTAAAATTGTGCATTAAATCATTGGATTTTAGTTGTTGTGCTTGGCTTGAAAATTAGCAGAAATTGCTGCTCGAAACCTTGTGGTATCGATACAGCTTAAGCACTATATCGATACAGCTTAAGCGCCGTATCAATACTATAAACTTATCTTCGTTGACAGTTAATATTGTATCGATACGGTTTTTGTGAATATCGATACCACGGCCTTAACTCCAGTTTTGCTCCTGTTGCTCCTCTGTCAATTGTTTTGACCCCCGATCATTTCCAAATCCTCTTGGACACCTCCTAACCTATCTTAAGCTTGTCTAATTGACTTCCTTTGACCATTCGATGCTATCCTCATTCCGTTGGTCTTCCATTAAACAAGAACCGATTAAGAAATAACTTAATTAAAACGTTGTTAAAGTGCTTTTGATAGATTGTTGGTATTTTGTGATCGTTCATGGTGCCTTTGTGATGACGTTGGCATAACGCAGGATGTTCTATCTATGAATGTGTTCATGGGGGAGTTTTAGCTTGCATGTTGTATGAGAAAATAGTTGATTGGGTCGGAAGTTGGTTTAAGAAGTCCCGTAACGCAAGGGGTGGCAATACAGAGACTTAGAGGGGTTTCATAACGCAAGGGGTGGTAATACGGTAACCCGAGTCATTAGGGATCACTGTGACGCAAGGGGTGGCAACACGGTAATCCTCGTGGTGTTTTACGGTAACGCAAGGGGTGGAAATACCGATGGTGGGAATTTGGGTTAGCGAGTCGAGTTGGGGTTGTTTGAGTTGTTTGTGTCATATGACTTATGCATTCAATCTCGATAGGGGCTCATTTACAAGTTGATTGATTATCATCTACCGAGCTGTACTTCCTTGTCCTCTTCGTTTGCACTCATCGTCATAGTTACATATAAGATTGGTAAAGATTTACCTACTGAGCTAGTGTAGCTCAATAAAATCCTTCTTTTCAGATTCAAATCCCGGGCAATAAATTGCATGCAATGGTGTGCTTGGACATGAAGAATTTTTGGAAGCTAACTCCACTTAGTTACTTAATCATCTTTTGTAATTGATTCACTTTTGGTAAAGATGAGTTTGTAACTAGTCTTTTAGGAATTTCTTTTGACCAATTAGTTTGGAACTATAGAACTTGTTTGTACTTATACTTGAGCTTAATTTGGGCCGGAGTACCAATGTTGTAAACTCTTTAAACTTGGGGACTTATTTGTAAAGTTAAACAGTTGGGAACTCTTTTGGGTATTATTTATGTTATGCGAGGATCTTTTCTCAAATTGGATTATTTTTTTATATTGAAAATCGAGGGCGTGACAACCTACAAGTTAGTTTAGCCGCGATTGATTAACAATGTTGCCAACTAACTTATTTTAGTCACTATTAAGTGTATACCTTCACTGACTAAAACATTGGTCGCTGATACTCTACACGTTCACCAGCTAAAATGTTGGTCGCTCATAGTGTAGTTTTGATGAATTTCTCTTAAAAAGTGTTACTTAGGAAGCCGATCAAAAAAAAATGTGTTACTCAAGAAATCGAGTAACGAAAGGGTGATGAAAATGCCTAACACCTTTTCCACTCGTAACAGTAAATTTTCAAATTCTTTTCTTTTCTCACTTTGCAGACCAACCAAAATACAGAGTCATTTATAACCTGGATCCTTGCATTTGCGGTTTTAAAAGCCAAGTTGTACGGCTCGATAAAATATTTTGGTTTGAAAATACTTGAATTATTTTGATGATAATTCAATGGGTGACCTGACATACCTAAAATCTATGCCAGGTGGCCACTCTAAGTTATTTTTATAAAACACAAACCTTTTCCTTTTGTTGCAGTAAGATGGGTACGAATCTCGATGTATCTCGCCACTATGAGCAGGCCAATGTTAGAAATTCCAAGAGCGACAGCAACATTGGACGAAAATTATAAGGATAAAATTGAAACACTCAATTTAATAAGGACTAAAATGATACATTAAGTATTTTGTAGGGACCATTTATGCAATTAAGCCTTCTTTTTAAGTTACAAATAGAAACCTCTCTAGGAGGATAAAAAAACAAGAAACTTTTCTAGAGAAAAAAATTAGGGGTGTTTCACTTTGAAGGGTAAACTCACATCAACAAACTTTTTAAGTTTTAGGAAAAAGCATTTTCCTACTTCCTCAATTTTCAACAACTTTGAAAGTCATTTTCATGTCTAAGAAATGAAAACAAGTAATCAAACATATTATAGGGAATTTTTTTTTATATCCCTTTGACTTTGATTTAAAATTCATTTTGGTCCTTCACCCTTCAATTAGGACAATAAAATACTTTGACTTTCCAATTGGTTCCAATGTCAACCTTTACACGGATGGTGTTATATTTTTGGACGGAAAAAGTTCACGTGCCCAGCACGTGACCCTTTTTGAGGGGGATTTTTGCCCATCCCGTCCTCCCCCCCCCCCCCCTCTCTCTCTCTCTCTCTCTCTACACACACACAATCGGACCAACTGACCAAGACAAAACCCAGCCTCAATATCGATCTCTCCAGCCACCCTCTCCCTCTCCTCTCCCTCACCCTCACCTCCTCTCTCTCCAAAACCTTCATTTTCCGCGCCCACCACAACGCCAAGCCCTCCATCTTCCCAACCCACAAGCACCACAGACCCACTCCCAGTCGCAGCGTCCACAGTTTCTCTGCAAAGCTCCACGGTTTCTCCACAAAGCTCTCAACGAATCTCAACCCCTTCTCTCTCTCTCTCTCTCTCTCTCTGCATACTCCATCCATGAAATCCATTACCGGACCTGCAAATTTTTCCGGCCATTGGACCCATGAAATTCTAATTCTAAACTCTAATTAGTGATAATTACAGGAATTCAAAACCCAAATTTAGCCAATTACAGAAATTCAATATCCATAACTATCAAATTGAAGCTAATTTACTGCGTTGGTATGAATAAAATACACAATCCAATTAGGTTACCAAGAGGGTTCTCGAGTCGCCGTTGACCATAAAATCGTCTATTATACTCACCAATATTCTCCCAATCTAGGTTCGGTCTTTACTCTTGAGAGAACCCTAATCCTAAAGGGTTTTTCTACTTCTTATTCTTCGTCGTCGTTGTTGTTGATGTCTTCTCCACGTTCGCCAATGAGGCTTCTCCACTTGTTAATACTTCTATTTCCTTAATCAATTGTTGCCATTCGAGATCATCAACTCCTGTAGCATCCCTTGGATTTCTATATGCAGTCGTGAGCTGGTCCTGTTATTTTTATTTTCTTTGCACATTTAAATTTGTGAGAAAAGGTTTGGTTGCAAGGTCTTGGAGTAAACCTGGAAAAGGGTGGAAGAGGAGGAGGATGAGGAGGGTGACGGAGAGGATAGGGAGAGGGTGGCTGGAGAAATCAAGATTGAGGCTAGGTTTTGTCTTGGTCCGGTTGTGTGGAGAGAGAGAGAGAGAGAGAGAGAGAGAGAGAGGGGATGGGCAAAAACACCCCTCAAAAGGGGTCATGTGTTGGGCACATGCACCTTTTCTGTCCAAAAACATAACACCATCCGTGTAAAGGTTGACATTGGAACCAATTGGAAAGTCGAAGTATTTTATTGTCTAAATTAAAAGGTGAATGACCAAAATGAATTTTAGGTGAAAGTCGAAGAGATATAAAAGAAATTTTTCCCATATTATATGTCTAAATTGTCACAATCTTAAAAAATAAAAACACAAGTTGAATATATTTTCATTTTGAGTTGTAGCCAATGCTATTTCTTTCTTTCAGTCATCAACCATGAAACTAGGTAAAATAACTATAGTGTTATCTATGATGTGTGGTGGTGCAGAGTCTATAGAAAAAAGAAGTGAGGGAGTACTGTTGGAAGTGATTTTTCAATTCGAGCAGTGGATTTTTGGGATCACAATGGAATTTTACATTTTTACGACTGAAAATTTTTAGACATCGCGAAATGGTCGAATGAGATTTTCACAAATTTCAAGATTATGTATTTTTTATTGGACTAGCTTTCATGTTTTTCAGGACTATACATTTATTCAGAACACTAGCAAATTTGTCAAAGACACAATTTTGAAATTCTACGATTTTTATTTTTATTTTTTTTGGCGTTTGGCAGGTTAGAGCCTTTTCTGGACTCACAAGATAATTAGAACAACTCGTTTTAGATCTCACATTAGCCTTGAAAAGAATTATAGCGATTAATATGGGTAGATATTATTCTGAAATGTATTTGTTTTGAGTTATATAAATAATAAATGGTCACAGTGGATCAAAGGGCCTCAACCCGAGGGTGAAGTCCCGAAGCCACTCATCGGAGTACACCAAGATTAGTCCTTGGTAGGGTTGCACACGAACCAAGCAAGCAGCTCGTGGCTCGGTTTGACTAGTTTAGCAATCGAACGGAGCTCGAATTCGAGTTTTAAGTTCGTTTACTAAACAAACCGAGCTAAACACTCAAAAACTCGGCTCTGATCTTAAAATTTTAGCTCATTTAAAGAGACTCGTTAAATAAATTAATCAAGTTCGTCTCGTTTGTAAACTAACCAAGTTCGAGCTGAAAATTTGAACTCTTTTATTAAACGAGCCAAACTCGAGCTTGACTCGTTTACGCCCCCAGTCCTTGGAGGTAGTTGGGTAACCAGCCCATAAAGTGACTTTTATTTCTCGTCAGCACAGCCTAACGACATTTTTCCGGGCCGTGCAAGCCAGCGCCTATAGGTATCCAGAAAAATCTCTATATCAATGACAAAAGCCCAATGGCCCATGAGCGGTCCAACTTCAAAGGACGTCAAGTGATTGATATTATCCCTCCAGGACCGGAACTTCTTGTTTCCGAAGGGGAATCTATTAAATTTGATCAACCATTAACGAGTATCCTAATGTAGGCGGATTTGGTCAGGGAGATGCAGAAATAGTACTTCAAGATCCATTATGTCTTCAAGGGCTTTTATTCTTTTTAGCATTTGTTGTTTTGGCACAAATCTTTTTGGTTCTTAAAAAGAAACAGTTCGAGAAGGTTCAATTGTCCGAAATGAATTTATAGAGAAGGTTCAATTGTTCGAAATGAATTTCTAGACTCGCGGATTTATCAACATCAAGTTTGTAAAAAGAACCTAATTCGGATTATGTATAATCAATCAACGACCGTAGAATAGAAACTTTCTACTTATGATCGTTACGAATTAAATTATAATCAAATTGCTTTGGATTGTTTATCACTGTCAGTAATTGACGATTACACAATTCGAACAATTTTAAATTCGACTAATCACAAAGGACAATGTACATACGGAATTCCTTGGGCCCCACAAAATCACACAACAGTGTTCACCGACTCTGGCGGGAACTGATGTCAGAAAATCTTTTTCCTTCCATGTAAAACGACGATATATATATATTATATACTAGTCCGTAACGGAATTCCAACTTCTCCTAATTCAACGGAAGATCCAAACCCTGCATGAACCCCTCTATTTATTGTTATTGTTATTGTTATTGTTAGTATTTGTTCTTTGGAGTAATGCGAATGCCACGTGGTATGTTGTGATTGATAAATATTGTGCGATCCAGGACTGACTTTTGTGTTCCTAGACTTTTGTGTTCGTAGATTAGGAATCGTTTGGAAGAAAAAAATTACAGTAAAGATTAGGAGGAACAAAAGAACACCTGGCATGTTTTGAAAACGCGGATTCGGAGAAAATCAGGAAAGCAATAGGCAGTAGCTAGCAATGGCGTACAAACTTCACGGCCACGGAGAGGAAGAGCTGGGGAGGTCGGCCGCGGCGGCCCACGCGCAGCAGCAGCAGCCGCGGCGGAAGGGCATCGGGACGCGGGTGTGGCTCGTGGTGTCCGAATCGGGCGATTCTCACGTGGAGGAGGTCGGGAAGCACGCCATCATGCGGCGGACGGGTCTACCGGGCCGGGACCTCAGGGTCCTCGACCCGATGCTGTCGTACCCGTCCACGATTCTGGGTAGGGAGAGGGCGATCGTCATCAACTTGGAACACATCAAGGCCATTGTCACCGCCACCGAAGTTTTGATGGTGAATTCGACGAATCCGCTCGTCGTTCAGTTCGTTGCGGATCTCCGCGACCGGGCGAGGGACACGCCTCATCAGGTAAATGCATGTGTCTTCTTCACAATCCTCTGCTTTCGGAGCGTGCCCCTTTTGAAGGGTTTGTCGGTCCAAAAGCTGCGCATGCAGCCCGTAACATTTGAATCACACATCAATTTCGATACGAATGATGATGTCATGACGTTAAAAACGAGAAAATTTTCAATACAACTGTTATTTGTACCGTCTCTCTCACATGGTGTGAGACCTATGCATAAATGGAGCCCACATCATGTGAGGGAGGGTGTTCAAATAACCGTTGCATTGAAGATTTTTTCGCTAAAGACCAACCAATCACCTCCATGGCATGTCATCCCGACAATATTCGGCACAGAGCCGAAGACTGCCGGGCTGAGGGGCAATTGTGGGAGGGGAAATATTGATCGTTTGCATGAAGCAGCTGACCAGTTTAATAGCCAATCCAAGTAGTGGGCAATCGGCCCGACCAGGTGATGAAGGGCCGACCATCCTGTTGGCGGAAGTTAGAGCCGGCCATGAGCTAAAGCTTGAGAGGCGGCCGCTTAAGGTTCCCAAAATTTATAGTAATTTTTAAGGGGCCCCTCCTATTTTGGCACCCCTTATTATAGTCCCATAAAAAGGTCCACATCATTCATCTTCGCTCTAGGTAACTGAACAGTCAAGGCCGACTTTGGGCGGAACATGCATAAGAATCTTTATAAGATGTCAAAAATCAACAACCATTCAAAAGGCAAGATAGAAGTGGAACTAACACTCAAGTGATAACCAAAATTACACTCCACCAAAGCATATTCAATGGGTCTACAATACAAGGGGATCAAAAAACTACATGTACAACATACTATACACTCCAGGCTTATTGAGAGCTTGGAAGGGATAAAAACCTGCTCGAGCTATCTTCTCCGGAAGCTAGGTTAGCCATCGGAGGACATTCCCGGCCAAACACCACCAGTTGGAGTGTCCCTGACTGGTCGATACCTCTGTGCAGGTGGTAGGGGATCAAATTGGGGATTCCATAGCATACTAAGGCATTCTCCGAATAACAGGCGGTGGAACTGAAATTTGACCCTCTACACGTGTAACTAATAGTAATAGATGTTATTGTGTTCAACCTTTAACCAGATAGAAATTATTTTGGATGATTACAATCTTTGTTCTATTTCACTCCCTTAGATTCTCAGAAGGTTCGGGTGAATCATAGTCAGGCCTTACTTTTCTCACAGACAAAGGCTAACGATATAAGGTATACATATGCTATGAGTTTAGAATTCTAGGTAAACTGTATAGATTTTTGTATAATTCCTAAAAAAACTTAATAAGCTGAAACTTCATCATGTTTCTGTTTTCTTTGTTACCTTTTCCCATTCATGATGGGTGATATGAAACCTATGTCAAGTTGTATTTAGTATTGAGTAGCACGAACTTCCTACGAGGCTGGTGAATCCACGTCAAAACCTCGCTCGTGTGCTCCCAAGTCAGACTCTCTTACAAACCTTGCTCCCATCGAAGGCGCTCCCAACTAGGATAAAACCACTTAAGCATGTAATTCCCAAAACAAACAAAAGTAAAAGATACTAAGCTGGAGAAAACATAAATTAATGATAAGATGCTAGAACACGATTAACTCATGCTTGCTCAAGTAACAAGTATAAACATAATATTTGCTTATGTTAGCTAAAACGTCATTTGCAGTTGACACCAATGCCATTCATAATATTAACTTGTAATATATGTACTCTGACAAATAATTTCTAAACTGCTATCAAATGAGGAGCTTCTATGATCCTCTACTTCCCCGCCCCCTACTTTGTGCACCTAAGATTTAGTATATGCATTTCCAGTTGTCATGATATGGAAATGGTGGACAAGTTTTTCCCCTTAGGCATTCCTAGAGTCGTAGATAGTAGGTACTATCTTTCACTAGCTAATAAGCAGCTGAACATAAATGTATGGTGAATCAGCGTCTCAAAAATTACAAGTCCCGTGTTTTGAGATTGTATTGTTGCTACCATTAGATTAAGGTTCTTCTATATTCTAAATGGTATAACACGCCTTCCAACAATAAATAGTCATCTTTTATGGCAAAAAAATAATGGGTCATTAGATTTGCAGAAATCTGAGGACGACCCAAATAGCATGACGGGGACACCAGTAGTTGAGGGGCCAAAGTTGCTACCGTTTGAGTTTAGAGCACTCGAAGCCTGTCTTGAGTCTGCTTGCAGGTGCCTTGAATCTGAAGTAAGTTGCTTGCTGTTTTACCCCCCACTTTTCAATTTTTTTTTCTTGTTCTCCTTTCTGAATAAACAGCTACATGTTGAGCTGATTGATGAGAAACAATTAGAGAACACAATTGCTGAACAATCTGATTGCGAGGCTTCAATGACACTACTGTTTTTTGTTTGTTTGTTTGTTTGTATTACGATGAAATACTTTGTATATTATGTGCATCTGTTTGAGTACTAGAAGAAGTTAGTCAGTTTCCTTTTTTCTTAAATTTAAGTTGTTGCAAACTTAACTGTGATTGTGAGTCAGCTGGAAACACTGCATTTTCTCTTAAAATAGAAAAGAAGCAGAAATGCCTTACCGAAGCTAAGGAAAGTGGCTTAGGGTACATTTTTCTTTGACAAAGAATGATATCTTAATAATGCCGTTGTGTGATGCAGGAGATTTACGGTTTTGGACTTTAGGGCTTCAGCCCAGATTGGTGCTGCAGTATACTGTTCTTGGATGAGCTTTTAGGTCTTTAGAATGATTTACGGTGTTCTTGGTTGCATCATCATATCACTTTTAGTTCTACAGACTTGTACTAAAAAAGAACGGAAAGCTCTTCTATGGTATTGAACCTTTTTTTATATCAACCTCTCCTCCATAAATCCCATAATGAATGACACTGCTTTAGAAGCCTTCATGGTCCATGTCAATGTACTGGAGGACAGAGTACGTATGACTAGCATATGAGGAAGTAGATGTCGACGTGGAGTGAAAAGATTCTAGGATATATACGTCTATTTGGAAGGAAAACCTCAAAGCAATAATTGTTTATTGTCTCTGAAACTAAAATTTCTTTTGCTTAAAAGTATCTCATTTCTGAATTTCGCTCCACTTATTGGTAATTCTTGATCTTTAACAGTGAAATGTGATTTGAATGTATGATTGTCAGACTCAAACACTGGAGCAAGAAGCGTATCCAGCATTGGATGAACTGACTTCTAAAATCAGCACACTTAACCTTGAGCGTGTCAGACAGATAAAGAGCCGTCTAGTCGCAATATCTGGTCGTGTACAAAAGGTAAATGCGAAAAAGTGGTTTGTAATCTGCCATTCTGCATAATTTGAACTGGTGATCCATTATGAAATAGCATATATATATTCTATGAATGCAAATTGTTGTTATCTAAAGGGATCAGTTGAAAGCTTCTTTTTATAGCAACATAAGGCTCTTTTTGCTAAAAGATCCACTGTTCTTCAACTGTCCACTTAATGTCCTAAGCTATTTCTGTTTAGAACTTCAATTGATGCTGTTATGACTTTTCTCTTCCACTTTGAGCTTCCCATATTGAAATTGTCCCACTTTTCTAATAAACCTAATCAAGTTGGTTATCTGGTTTGAAGCTGATATTTTGGAAATTATGATAACTAACCTCTTATATGCTAGTTTTGTTAACTTAACACATCTATCTTTCTGGAAAGCAACTAAATATGTAGTCAAGGTCAAATAGTCAAAGCTTGGAAGGACAGTGTCTTTATTTATTTATTTTTTCTGTAGACTGGGTCATGCTATATTCTAATACTAGCAACCATGGAACGTTCTTAGACATACAGCATATCATCAAGTTGTTGATTTACTCAGTCAAGCTCTATCTATATTGTATCCACATGGTTTTTTGTTGCGCAATTACATCTCCATTTATGAATGTGCTGACCATTTACCACTTTGCAAAATTTTCTCTTTTTCATCTTTTTACTTCTCAGGTACGTGATGAACTTGAGCATCTGTTAGATGACGACAATGATATGGCCGAAATGTATTTGACAGAGAAGCTAGCGGAACAAACACCATTAAAAGAGGAATTATATGATGAGGCCCAAGAGGATGATGACGAAGGGTGAGTCTTGATGCAATAAACATGTTTCTCATAATAGTTATCAATTTCCACGCTTAATGTTTGTGAGGAATGTAGTAAGATTGATTGTTGCCAATGTGAGTTTAACAGATTCCAAATCCGTATAGTCCCAGGATTTACTACACATAGGGCTAGGATCGTGATATTGATATTTTTTTGTTTATTTTCAAATCCAAGAGTCTGTGGTGGGAGTTTGGCTAGATCTAGATAACCATATCCAAATATAATAGAGTATAAACGATATACCAATGAAGTTTTTAATCAAATGGATCACCATGTTTAGTTTCACCAACACTTCAATTTTGATGATTGGATTATCATTAACCAGTTCTTCAAGCTGGGAAATTCCGCAGCTGCAAGGAGAAGTCACTATGATTTTCAAGCTCGAAATGTTGGTGGTATGAATGATATCTCCTTCTATAGCCTGAAAAGATGCCCATGATATTCAAAATTACGACCATAATTAAAGAATGAATATGATATATTGAAAGCACAACTTAGGTCATATAAGAGGTAAATATTTTGCTTAAGAGGGCTTTGGAGGATGCTTACTCGAACGTTTTGTATTTTCTGTTAAGCTATTTTTGTATTGTACACTGTATTTATCTGTTTGAATATACTCTGTAGTTTGCTTAACCAGGCGTATGACTTCAACAATAATGTAAATAAGCAAGTGAACCAAACAGGCACTATATCTGTAGTATTTTTCTGTCAAACTTGTCACAATGGTCAGTATTGAATCTTGTTTATCTTCACCGTGACAGACATGTATCTCAGTGATGGGCCTTTTGTTATCCATGGCATATGACGTTAAAAACCTCCTCATAGTGTATTTAATATGTTCTTTGTCATATAATACTCTAGTGTTAGTTTACATCACAAAACTGGGTTCTTACTATCACTACTGTACTGTTCTAATATAATATGAACATTGATAATTTGTTGTCGAAATACTGGACTTTGAACTTGACGTAACAATCATTGCATGGTTGATGAGTTAATTTTTTATTTATTGGTTAAAAGATTGTTGTTTTTCTTCTGCATTATTTAGAACATGTGAGTGATCACTGACTTATTCTTGTTATCATGAATTTTGGCATCATTGCCAAGGTAGATATGAACCACATGCAACTTAATCTTGTCAATCCAGTTTTTTTTTTTTCCTTTATTGCATAAAATATTGCTGATAGTTACTATGACTTTAACTAGCAATCAGAGGATCTATACTAAAACCTCAGATATGAACATATCTAAAGCATTCAACTCAAATGGAAACAGGTTTAGATGAGCAAACTAGAAAAACCTGCCTCTCCCACCTCCCCTATCTCTCTTTCATTAAAACACTTTCATACTCCGCGTTTCAGAAAATAGTCTCTTTTGCGGTTGAGGAAATATTCTCTCCAATGTTAAGGAATAGACTTAAAGCAGTTAGTTCAGATGCCCTAGGTTAACACTGAGGTGCATGCAGCACTGGCTATTTCTTATTTTGGACATTTGTACATGGCTGACTAAAAACAAGCTGTGTATTAACTAGCATTTCGGTAGCTAACTGATGATTAGTTAATTCTTTTTGATGCTCAAAATCCAGGGGGGTTGAAGAATACAAGTCCCGACATAGCTCTGAAGTTTTTACTGGAGTCAAGCCCAATGTTGAGGAGCTGGAAATGCTTTTAGAGGCCTATTTTGCACAGATAGATGGCATCTCACAGAAGCTATACCATGTATGTTCCTTATCATTTCCTCATTTACGAACTGAACTTTGTGTTTGCAATACTGGCAAGTCTATTCTTCAAACTATATTCGCCGAGTATAGGTAATACTCCACATGTATTCAGAATTCTTTTAATGTTCCATAGAAATTTTGAATTGCCAGTCATAACTTTTTATTACGATAAGATGAGTCTCTCTCTCTCTCTCTCTCTCTCTCTCTCTCTCTCTCTCTCTCTCTCATATTTGTTATACATCTTAAAATTTGGTGATAACATATGACTTGTTTTTTTGTGCTAAGATGAGTGAGTATGTCAATGACACGGAGGACTTCATCAACATCATGCTGGATGAGAAGCAAAACCAGCTGCTACAAATGGGAGTGATGCTCAGTACAGCAAATATGATACTAAATGCAGGAATCGTGGTTGTGGGGTTGTTTGGCATGAACATCGGTATTTCCCTATTTGATGGTAAACCCATACAATTCTGGGAAACGGTTTGTGGCACAATAGGTGGTTGTGTGACTCTATATTTGATCGCTGTTGGCTGGGGTAAGAAAAAGACTCTGATATAAAAAAGGAAAAAAGGCAATGGCCAGCCCATGGTATATATGAGCCATTTGATGATTAGTCAGTTTTAAACATCAACTTACTGTATTTCCATTGCTCTAATGGCTTTTCAATTTGACATAGATAAGCAAACTCTAGATTTGGAATAGAGTTTTGCTTCTCCCTTGGAGATACTGAGTGCAGCATTGCAATGGTATATCAAACTTTAAACACTTTGAATGAGTTCCTTTTCTTACACTTAAACTTCACTTCAATGCGTCATACATTTTGCATCCAGTGTTGAACTCTGAACGTAGGCTTGAACTTCATTCTGGTATATACTTTTGGTTGGGGTACATTTGAGTAATATGTGTAACCATTGCCCATTTTGCATAGCCCTATCCTCCACATTTATTTTTGTGCATTGGTGGTATGGAATATGTACTATGGACGGAACCTGGATGTGGACATCCCAGGCTCTTAGAAGTCTCTGTCTGTTATGGTGGTTGTCGGGTTTGTTTAGATTATTTTCCCAAACTAGCACACTCATAACATATAAACAGATTCCAGTTTTAATGACTTTTACATGTTGATACACATTTTAGCTTACTTTTTTTTTTCTTCTCTCAAAACGCATTGGAGTCTGGAGTTGCTCTCAGAGGATCATATTCTAAATTGAACATGTAAGTTGGACACATATCAGTTGGACACATATCTTCAGGACTGGCCTTGATTTTTTGAGGGCTTAAAGTGAATTAAATATGGGGTCATTTTTGTTGGACTATTATAAGTGGTACCAAAGTTGGAGGAGTACCTACAACTTGTATATTTTTTGGGGCCTAAAGTGGCTTCACCTTGAGCTTCAACCAATCAGGGCTGGCTCTGCATATGCTCCACCCAAGTCAAATGTGTGACTGATGTGTATACAAATTAAGTAAATATTACAGTAACAAACAAAAGATGTTTAAATAAAAAAAAAAGATATATAAATAAAGGTTTTTTTAGAGAAAAAAAACGTTTTGCTAAAATTGCTTTCCAGCCGTTTTTTGAGGGAAAATTTTCCACTTAGGATGGTTTTTGTTCTTGTCATGTCGATTTGATTGTCAAATGGACCAAAGATAAAAACATTTTTACAAAACAAGGGGTTGCAGTGTTACTTCAAGGAATCAAGGGTATGATAGTGATATTTCAGAACTTTTTAGGGGTGTTAATGTAATTTATCTGTGTGAGTGGAACTTGGACCACCCATTTATCTGCCAATAAAAGACAAAAACCAACCGACGCTCGTGGTTGAGAATTAACGGTCTGAAACATGTAAAAATCGCACCCTAGCTCCTCACTTCGAAGAACAACTCTCTCTCTCTCTCTCTCTCTCTCTCTCTCTCTCTCTCTTCATGGTCTCCTGCAAGGCTTCAAACCTAACCCACGCATTACTCCCACTCAACTTCTCTCCCAAAACAAGCCCCCAAATTGTTACTTATTATTCTCAGCCCAACTCTTGTCTGCGCGACAAATGCGTAGTCTTCTCGTCTTCTACTATCAGCTCCAACTGGAACTCCGGAGACAATGAGCGTTTGGTAAATGGTGAAAACAATTGCAGTACAAGACAGAGGGAACAAATAGTCGAAGAAGGAGGAGGAGAGAGAAAGGTGAATTGCGAGGTGGAGGTGATATCGTGGCGCGAACGAAGAGTTCAGGCCCAAATACTCGTGAATGCCGATATCGGATCGGTCTGGAACGCTCTAACTGATTATGAGAGGCTTGCTGATTTCATCCCCAACCTTGTATCTAGGTAAATACTATATTTTACGTGGAATAATTGCATATATCTATGTGGGAAAAGTCCGTTAACACAACATAGTACGCAAGAATATACACAACATGATGACTTGTCGTCGTTTTATTGGTTGCTGTAAAATAACATCTCATCCAATAGCCAATGAAACAGTGACACGCAAGCATGTTGTGCACATTGTTTGTGTTTCGTGCGGAATTATGTTACAAGTGGTTATTTTGTGATATCGCACTATTCAAGGGTTTACTGTTGATCATAGATGGATATCTTTTTAGTCAGAGGAGATCAGTGAATCGAAATGAAGTAGATGGATTTCGAAGGTGAAATGGCCAAATGGGTACCTAAATTTTGTTATCAAATGCAAACAGTTATGATATTCCATTCCAGGTCGGTTCTATTTGGACTTGTCTGGGAGGGGGTCCCAGGTAAGGAAGTAGGATTTAGTGCCTTAGTACTCATAACTTGGTAGTTCCTGTGTGAGAGAGCGGGGTGAAATGGAATCGCAAAAAATAGGTCGGAGAAGTACTTGGATGGTTGGATCATTAAAAACTATGGAATGGACTGTGGAGTGACCCTCGGAATTCCTGTGGAATTAAGGAAGCAACACTGTTGGATTATGCATTTGCACATTGAATAAGTGCACACTGATGGGAGAGTGATAGTTGTATGATCGATCCACAAAGTGTTCAGGCCTTTTTTTGGTTTTTCCCTCTGACATGAACGTCTTTGAAGGATTGGGACCCAAATTTATATCCAACGATGGTGGACAAAGGTTGAGTGTGGCAGAGGGTGAGTGGTGAGAGTGGGAGGATGATTGGAGAGGGTGGTGAAGATTATCACCGCTCTGCTCTGATACCAGGTTGTTAGAGAGAAAGAGAAAAGTGTATTGGGTAATGAGAATGCTAAATAGAGACATTGTATTCATAATGGAGGAGATAGAACATAGTGACATAGTACAATGACTCTTGCACCCTTAATATATTTTTCGACCAATGTTTGCGAATATTTTTTTTTCAATATGAAAAATATATTTCATAACAGACACATTGTCAAGTGCAACTACAATGTTGTTACTCTTTCAAGCCTTTCAACCAATTGATACGATTTTGACGAAACGAAAGTAGAATTTACTATCCGAATGTTTCTTTCTTACAATTCTTTTATATATGTTAACCTTATTTGTGTGCATTGTTTTTTGTTACTTAGTCCATTTATTGTATCAAGATTCTCTATTACAATATTCTAGAAAATTTTGTGTTTTTTACTTGACTTTGCTACATAATTGTCAGTGGGAGAATTCCCTGCCCACATCCTGGGAGCATATGGCTGGAGCAAAGAGGCTTGCAACGGGCATTATACTGGCATATCGAAGCCCGCGTTGTCTTGGATCTCCAAGAAGTTTTGAACTCAGTGAGACTCTTTAGCTAAAATTTATGTGAATTTTAATATTGCTGTGCTACGAATAACATGTAAACATGATTATGTCGCCAACACCTCCTAAGCACAATTAATATCCTCAGTGGCAGTTTGATAGTTTGTGTCTGCGTAGCTGCTTTTGTAATCTTGAAACATTTTTCACTGTCTTATTTTGCTATCTTCAACTTTGCAATTTAAACATGGGCGAGGATAATGCCACGACACATATTTTTAGTGCCACGACATGTTTTCTTCGTTTACTGCTATACCCTTACCTGCTGTAAAGCAAACTTTTCCACGTCTCTCTCTCTCTCTCTTTCTTCCAATTTTTGTTTCGGGTCTACAGAGCAGAGCAACCAAAGTGCTCTTGTGTTCCTGCTCACCTTGCCTTCAATCCTCATTGACTGCCGCCACATGGCCGAGTTTCAGCCACTCTCTCTCTCTCTCTCTCTCACTGTTGACTGTGAAAAAAAACAAAAACCTTGCTCCATTCAATCTCTTTTGATGCTTCAATTAATCCCTGTCCCGAACCTAGGACGATGAATGCAAACGGATAATTACCAGAGAGCAGCAACATTTTCCATGTGTTAAACTACAGAAATCTAGATCAAGATAGAAATTTGGTGATGACTGTATTGATAAACGTTGCCCGATTTAAATGATTAATCACTTTTTGTTATGAAGAAAAAAGAAAGGTGTCTATTTACTCATAGTTGGCGGCACGGAGATGGGTTTGTATCCCAAAATGGAAGCAAAAGATATCTGATCAATCACAATTCCATTGCCCTTTCCATCGATTTTTCAAAAAACGAGTAGCTGGATTGGAATGGGAATAGAAAAAAGGAGCAAATGTGAGGGAGTGAGAAAAGGAGCAGGCAAAGACGTGTGTGGGTTTGTCAGAGAGAGATGAGAGACAAGGATTAGGGGTAAAACTGTAAAAAGACATGACCAAATCGTGGCACTAGTAAAAGTCGTTGTGGCATTATCTTCATCCTTTAAACATGTATCACACAAAATTGCAACAGTTCATAATTTTTTAATTTCTTGTCAAAGATTATAACTCAAAATTGTTGATAGTGTAGGCTAATGACCGTGATCTCCATTTTTCCATGGTTGATGGTGATTTCAAGAAGTTTGAAGGAAAATGGTCTGTGAAATTTGGAAAAAGGTAATGTTCACCACACTCAACATTGATCAAAACTTTTAAGTGGAAGATGCACCACACAAATAATTTCCTCATTCCTTGCACTACTGATGCTCTAGATTCTAAATGAAGGAAGCAACGCAATTAGCACAAAAATTGAATCAGATCACTAGACCTGCCCTTTGTTAACGTCCCTTGAGTTTCTCGATTTTTGGAGGTTTATTGCGGCCGCTATTTCACTGGTGAAACTTTTTTAGAGCAGCCACTTTTTGCATATATTGCCATAGGTTAGGTCTGTTTCTTGGCCTCCCCTGCTCATACCCCCATTGATTAGGGATTAGATGGTATGATTATTGTTGTATCCTTTTAAGCTTAGAATACAACCTTGTTCTTTGAACAAAGGTTTCTATAGGCCAAGGGAGGACCTTGATAGTGAGGGCTTAGGACATAGTCAACGCTTATTGTAGTGGCCCCGGAAATGGGCTCGGACCACTCACTGAGCCATAAAGACACCGGGCGCGACCAAGTAGATCCCTTGGGCCCATGTTGGACGTAGCGACCTAGGTCCCCAATCGGAGTACCACTCGGTAAGAAGCATCAGGCCGAGCTTTGAGCTCTGTTGCTATTACAGGGCGCGGAAGTACGCCCGACCCGGGAATCCCGAGCCCACATATGGAAAGGCGGTCATGAAAAGGGACCCCAAATGGTCACAAGAAGATAATCATTGGGGCTGACATGGCCATGTGCTCCGTAACTGTCTTATCCTACACGTCACCTATGATGTCACCCGAGGCGGTTACCCGAGCGTATCCTCCACCGCTTACTTGGAGGCCAAGCAAAGCGAGGTCTATAAAAGCAAAAGGACTCTAACCTAAAGAGGTATGCCGTTCTACCCTAACCCTAGACCTACACACCTTTCCCTAGATCTAACTTGATCGTCAAAGGGTCACTGGGCTTCCACAATCCTAGTGACTTGTTGCAGGTCCGGTGGAGAGCGTGCGGAGCAGCGAAGGAAGGAGCCGGAACCCACTCACGATCAAGATCCCGATTAACCAAACCCCCACAATTGGCGACTCTGTTGGGGATCTGACCGCTTTCTCAGCGTTCCTTTTCTTCTCCTTCCTAAAACTCCTTTCAAATTCCTGAACCAAGATGGTGGTGGTACAGGACCCACCTATCGACGACGTGAAGGCCAGACTCAAACCCCTTAGAGCTCTCACTCTGGGCTCCGGAGGAGCCAACGCCCTAGGCAAGCAACACGTCTCCATCACCGCCAATCCCATTGGAGTCGGCTCCTCGACGCTAGACGGCTCTGCGTCCAGCGAAATCCATACTTACATCCGTCACCTGGAGTGTAAGATTGACAACCTCACAACGGTGATGGATACACATTCGGGATGAGCTGGTGGAGATCAAATGCCTCCTTCAGATGTCTCTTTCTCATTCCGGCGCGAGCGGCAACGGGCGAAGGAGCCACCACAGCCCGCCCCACAACCGTGGAGGGGCCCTCTTGGTGGAACATTGGTCAAGGCCCTCTTGGTGGAACATTGGTCAAGGCCTTCGGCAAAAGACTGCCTCGACCCACCAAAAGAGGTGGCCCGCGTCAGAATGACAATGTAAGGACCCGTACTTTCGGAAATAATTTAAAGGTTTATTTGATGTTAGAAATTGAGAAAAAGATGGAAAATGTTATGAGTTTATCTGATTTGGGGCTTATGTGATAAGATTGTTACTTGAGGGAGTGCTAGTGTGATTTGTGTGTGTACTAGTACATAAGAGAGTGTGTGTGTAGGAGAATAAAACAACCCATCTCACTCTCTCTTTATCTCACGTTTCTCTCTCCCTCTCTATGGATTCTCTCTCTCTCTCTCTCTCTCTCACCCTCTCACTCAAAAATTCCACTCCAAGTTAAAAACTCACCAAGATCCTTCACCAAATCATCATCCTCACGGGCTTTCAACCTTGGGTTTCGTTGGAGTAAGCTCGGAGAGGAGTATTCTTGGATGATTTCGAGGTTTGAAGTGTTAGGGCTTGATTGATCTCTTTGGGTTCGGCCTTAGTAATCGAGGTAGGGATTTCTTGCTCATTCTATGTGTTTATGAGTTGATTTTGTGCCTAAATCGTGCCTTAGTTTGTTGGATTTCTTTGTTGTGCTTGCCCTTGAAAATCTGGAAATTTCTGCTCGTAATTGTTGGGTATCGATACCTCATTTTTGAGGTATCGATTCCAATCTGTCTTCTGGGAAAACAGTCCGCTATACCAATGCCATTAGTGACAGTTTTGAGAATGCTGATTCCCCGTTGATTGTTTTGATCCTTGATCACTTCTAACACCTTTTGAACGGCTTCAAACGACCTCTAAGCTTGATTACTTGTATATCAATGGTTCGTTGATCATCCCCACTCCTTTGGCTCTCGTTGTAACAAAGAAAAGTGTAGATTAAATGAATACGGTACTCGCTCGTTGTCTATGCATTCGGGTGAATATGTGAGCATTGTGGCATGTTATTATGAATGATACGGACTTGACATATGTTGTGCTCTATGATTTTGAGGCTTGTGAAACGGAGATCATAATTGAGAACGATAGAATGATACAAAGAAAGAGACGGATCCACCATAATGTGTGATGCTGGAAACGGGACGCACGGGGTCCCTAATGCCCGGAAGTGCACAAGAAAGCCACGGATCCACCGTAAGGTATGATGCCGGAATGAATATGGGACTCACGGGGTCCCTAATGCCTGGAAATGAAATCGAAACATGTGACATAATGAAAACGAAGAACTTTAGAGATTGTTAAGCTACGTGTATATGAACAATGTTGGTTCTCAAGTCTTGTATTCTTGCTCTTGTTCATATGGAAAGCTTTGTTGTTGTTGTCTATGTTCTTTCCGGTGCATTGATCATCTCATTTGCATATAGCTTGAGCATCGTAATCTCTACTGGGTTAGTGTAGCTCACCCTATCATTATTTTCAAGTACATCCCAAGGACATTTACATGGAGTACATGGAGTGCATGTTTGACTTCATATCTTTTGAAAGCTGACATTGAGAAGTTATTCTAGCATCTTACGTATATTGTCTTTTGAAAAGATGTAATTGTAACTTCAATTAATATTCTTTTGCCTTTGGGAATCTTGTAACTCTAAATCCTCTTTTTGACAAATCTCTGGCAATTTGGGGCCGGAGTGCCATTATTGTAAACTCTTGAACTTGACCGTACTCTTTTGTTGGATTATGGAAGGGTCTTCTAGGGGTATTAATATGTATATTATGATGATTTCCTTTTCGAGATGTTAAATGTTATTATGTTGAAAATCGAGAGTGTGACAGACAGGGCAGCGTGAAGAACGCTCCTGATCTCCTAAACCGGATCCTAAAAGGCACCTTGGGAAACAATCCGCTTTTCAAAGGCTCGGAAGTGTTTCTGCCCCTCCACTCATTCCATCAAGAAGAGCCGGGGGGCACACCGAACCCACCCCTAGCTACATGAAGGTCGCAAGAGAGGACAACAGCCTCATGGAGATCAAACCAAGGGATACCATGAACGCCTCAAAAACAGACGTGAAAGAAGCCCAGTCACTGAGCGCCTCGAGCACCACTCTTGCGATAGCTATAGGTTCGAAAGCAAAAAGGACCGGTGCAAACACCCCCCCCAGAAGTCAGGGAGCGTTCCTCCGAAACCAAAAGCCTACCCAAAGTCGGACCATCTCACACCAAAAAAGCGAACCGCGACCGAGCGTCCAAACGACTCTGACCGTTCGATCCGACCTTATCACGATGCGCGTTTGGAGAGACTCACGACCTCTCTGTTTACTAGAGAGATTGATTCAGTCCCCACCCCCCCCAAAAAAAAAAGAAGTCACCCAACCCAAGTTTGTCAAGTACAACGGCAAGTCCGAAGCCTACACTCACCTGGTGCAGTACAAGCTCGTCATGTCTCTGTTCATCCAGAATGGCCCCACGAACGACGCTTTCTTATGCTAAGTGTTCCCCGCAAGCCTCTGTAATCTAGGTCTTACATGGTTTAACCAACTGCCTCCCAGATCCATTTCCTTATTCGACTCCCTTTGTGACGCCTTCATGGCTCGGTTCGTAACAAGCACACAAAGGAAATCGACTCCTTCCTCGCATTGCACAAGCGAAGCGACGAGACGCTTCGCCAGTACGCTGGCCGCTACTGGGAACTCTTTAACTAGATCGAAGGATGCGACGAGGTCATCTCGGCCCGAGGCTTTAAGCTCGGCCTCACTTCGCAAGATGAGCAAGTATACGATGATCTTGCTTGGAACAAACCGAGGTCCATGTAGGAGCTCATGACGCACATCGAAAGGTGGTGCCAACTAATCGAATCTAAGGAAGCCCGTAGGTGCGAAGGTCTCTGTGGCCTTGGCTGTCATCACGGGCGTCACGCATGTCCCGACCCCCAAGAAACAGGTCAACAATATAAAGCAAGCACCGAAGCAGGGACCGAAGCCCATCGATTTTATTGCCAAAAAAACCGTCTTCACCATCCCAATCTACAGGATCATTGACCAAGTTAAGGACCAGCCCTTCTTTTCTATCCCAAACCAAAAGCTTGGCACCAAGAACGGGAAGATCAAGAACCCGATTGTTCGATGCAACTACCATAACGAGCAAGGCCACTTCACCACCGCTTGCAAGCCCTTCAAGGCTTATTTGGAGCAGCTTGTCGCAGGCGGTCACCTCGGTAATCTCATTGACCATGAGAAAACTTGGTCTCTGGCACAACGGGTCGTAGGCCAAACCAAAGAATAGGTTCAAACAATCCACGTCATCCATGGTCCCATGGATGCCGAGGCCGCACGGATCATCCACACCGAACTTAATAAAGCCTCTTTATCCAAAGAAGTCATGTTGGTAGATCCCGAGCCAAACCGTGCTCGCACAGACGATGGCTCTAAGTGGATAATCTCATTCACCGAGAAAGATCTGGACCGAGTCCAGTTCCCACACAACAACGCCCTCGTGGTAATATTGTGCATCGGAGCCTTTAACGTTCAATATGTCTTCGTCGACCAGAGCAGTTTGGCGGAAATAATGTACTATTCTTTGTTCAAGGATTTGAAGCTCTAGGAGTTTGACCTCCGGCCTACCGAGGTCCCTCTTGTTGGTTCCAACGAAGCCCCGGTATGGCCCTTTGAACAGATCACCCTTCCCGTCCGTGCTGGGTCGGTGACACACCAGATGGAGTTCATCGTGGTAGATATTCCGAGCCCTTACAACGCCATCGTCGGATGCACCTGGCTTCACAAAATGAAGGCTATCGCCTCCACTTATCACCAGGTCGTCCGATTCATCGGCGCTTACGGCCGTCAGGAAGACCTTTATGGTGGCCAGATTGTCGCTAAACAATGCTATGTCAATGTTGTCTGAAGTAACAAAAAGACAGCTCGGGTAAACCTCATCGAGGTCCCCGACGCCCCAGTGCTCGAAGACGTCAGAAGAAAGGTCGACGATAAAGCTATTGAAGATCTAATTTTCGTTCCCATCAATGAGGATGGCTCCCGATTCTTTCTTGTCAGGTCATCCCTCGGTGACACGGAGCAGGATCAATTGGTGAATTTCCTCAAAAGTAACATCGAGGTATTTGCTTGGACGCCATACGAAATGCCTAGGATTGACCCCTCGTTCATCTGTCACAAGCTTAACGTCGATAAGGATAGGCGTCCTGTCTTACAGAGGGTGAGGCGGTCCTCCTCGATACATTCAGAGGCCTTCATAGAGGAGGTCGCATGCCTCCTAGATGCAGGAGCCATCTGAGAAGTTCAGTACCCAAAATGGCTGGCAAACACTATTGTTGTGAAGAAAAAGAACGAAAAATGGCGCGTTTGTGTCGACTGCACCAACCTCAACGATGCGTGCCCGAAGGATTGCTTCCCTTCGCCTCAGATCGACCAGCTAGTCGACGCCACCTCAGGGCACGCCCAACTCAGTTTCATAGACGCATACCGAGGCTACCACCAGATTGCAATGAGCAAGGACGACGTCGACAAAACCACCTTCATAACCCCGCATGGTATCTTCGTCTACCTAGTCATGCCCTTCGGTCTCAAAAATGTAGGGGCTACATTCCAACGGATGATCACTAAAATGTTCGAGCGACTACTTGGCGACACGATGGAGGCGTTCATCAACGATATGGTCGTTAAAAGCATGCTCGAAAGTGACCACCTGGCTCACCTCACCGAAGCCTTTGCTATCCTCAAGAAACACAAGTTGTGCCTCAATGCAGAAAAATGCACCTTCGAGGTGAGCTCGGGCAAGTTCCTCGGCTACCTTGTCACCCATTGCAGAATCTGTAGACACCTCAATCTGGTTTCTAGATTAGTTTACTTTCGGTTTTTGATTCCCCAATGATGAAACGGATCGAGAGCACCCCGGGAATGTCGAGTGGTTGAGCTTTGAGTGTTCGACACCCTTTTAAACCTAACCAAAACCCTACTTGCTGCATTGGTTCAAGTCCAACGCACATTGTTCCAGGTGCCACCTGTTGGTCAATGGTCAGCTTAGACCATTAACCAAGGCAGGGGCAGTTGAACTAGCGCGCGCTGGTCAAGCCTTGTCTCATCCCCTAGCAGACTTGACCAAAGCGCGACGCTCTTGTCAAACACCGTGCTTCGGGCAATCCCGTCAGAAAACCAAGGCAACCTCACCCAAAGCAAGGGGCATGGGAAATTTAAAATTTCTTGTCCAACTACTTCGGTTTCAACTTGCTTGGATCCGAACAGACCCACCTGAAGCAAGGGGCACCAAAGATAAAAATTAAATTTTGACTCAGTATTCGTTCATGCTTCGGCACAAACCTGCCAGTGCATTCACCAGGTTCACCCAAAGCAGGGGGCACTGGAAATTAAATTTTCTCAATCGTTTGTTCTCAATTGTTTGATCAACTGATTATGCTTCGGTTAATACTTGTTCACATGCCTAACAAGCTCACCTAAAACAGGGGGCACAGGCATACTCTAACAAGGATAAAAAACATAAACAAGCATTTCAGAATAAAACACAGTGATTGGAAATAAAGGCATTTATGTGCAAAAGTGCAAAACAAGGCATAAAGTACGAGTAAAAGCCTACCGAGGACCTAGCTTGGGCCAATTGTTCGGCGCCAATCCTACTTAACTATTACAGTGATTTGGCTTAGGCCAATCGTTCGGCGTCAGTCACACCCAAATTAATTACACAACCTTGGAACGACAAACTCCAAATGTACGGAGCCGTCTAGTAAAAAGTTTGTTCAGAATTCAAATGTTTCTCAAGAAGGGGAAAGGAGTTACTCTAAGCGTCGGGGGCAACATCAGCGTTAGGATCGGCCTGGTTCTTGGGGTTCAAAATTTCCTAGTCTTCTTCCTCGGGGAGCACGAGCTCTTCTAAAGGAGGCTCAGGGATGACCCAGAGCTCTGAGTCCTTGTGAAGTTCAAGCCTTCCAAGTAACTGCTCATAACCATACCGCATACTGTCTCGAAAACGGTTGGCATGCAAATCAGCCTCGATCTCTCAAACTTGCTTCTTGTACTTCACCGCAGCCTTGTCAAACCCCTCATTGTAGCCTTTGTTGCCTGCAGCCTCGATCTCCTAGGCTCGGACGGCTCTTAGGGTAGTCAGATCTTCTTTGGTTTTTGTGGCTCGGTTCTTAACGGTTTACTTCTCCCGCTCGACCTTCTCAAAATCCGTTTGGTAAAGATCACAGGCCTCCCGAGCCACCTTCAGATCTTCCTCTCTCCCCGCCAAAGCCTGCTTCAACTCCATGATCTCAGAAGCCTGCTCCGTGTACCTATCCCGAATCGCCATAGCCCGAGCACCAGCCTATCAATAGGAAGCGTAAGCCCATTACAAAAGCTCGGCATTCACAAAAAGAAAAGTGGAAACAAGAAAGCATACCATCAGAAGCAACTAAGCCATCTCCCTGACTATGTCGTCCGTGGTACCGGAGACGAGCTCGCATCTTTTGGTAGTATATAGGCCTTGAGTATCCCATAGGCCACCCCGATGTTCCGAGACGAGCAGTCAGCGTGGTGGATCTGCCGACCGCAGTAGTAACGAAACTCGAGGGCCCACGGGATATCTCTCGCCTGAACCTTGCCTCAGACTCTCCCTCGACGGACCTGCCTTGCTCCTCCCGTTCCTCCTCCTCCTCCGAAACAATGATCGGATCCTTATCATCGTGCCGAGCGGTATCCCCCGTCTTGGTCCTCGCCCTCTTGTTCGATGGTTCCTCTAGCGAAATGGGAGTGGCCCAGGAGGTCCCTGCATCTATTGCCCCGAGTTAGGCTCGTACGCCCTAATCCCTCGTCCTCCTCAAGTTTTCTACCACTCTCGTAGGGCGCATCATCTCCCCGCTCAACCCAGGCCGCTCGGGAGTTTCACGATGTACCGCCTCGCGAATCACGCCCCGAGGGGGAGAATTGCCTGCCTCAGCTTCCGCTTCACCAAGTACCCTCCCTCTTCCTCGGCCTTTATCGTTTCCTCTCCCTCCTCCTTTTCCTGCCCTCGGACCCCTTGTTGCCTCGGCTTTTTTTTCAAATGGCTGGTATACGTGGGGATGTAACCGAGCAGCTTCGGCACGAGTCGGTGTGGGAGAGGGATGGCGTAAACAGCGGTGATCAGGGCCCAAGTCGCTCTCGACCTGTAATCTTGCACGACCCCTTCACCTGCGGGAAATCACCAAAATAAGGAATCAGCACTTACATAAAGGAGAGCAAATAGATCCGAGACGTAAGAACGGAAAATCAACTAACCAGATTGGCCGGTCCCAAATTGAACTGCCGTGTCAGGACTCTCACCGGGCCCAAACATGAAGTTCCCAGTTACCGCGATGTAAAGACTTGCCCACTCCTCGGAGTCAGGCAGGTGATCAATCAGAAACTCGTCATATCCCAATCGACAGGATAGATACCAACAGTCATAATCACAGTGAACCCCAACCTGGAATACTCCGAAGAGCTCCTCTAAACCGAATGTCAGATTATACCTCATCCTCAGCTCTGTGACACTTGTTATAACCCGGTAAGAATTAACCGAGAGTTGAGAAGAGGTAAGAGACAATGTCCGGAGCACTCGGCGCACAAACTGGTGAAGGGGGAACCTGATCCCACCCTCGATGATGGCCATAAGGGGAAAGATTAGCTCCCCTGGATGGTGCAACAGTTGACGGGGGTCGGTCGTGGGCAGCAACCTGGACGTCTAAAGGAATGCCATAGGTCCTCACAAATTCCTCGTAGGAGCCCGGTGCGCTGCCGAAGAACTTGTTTTAATAGGGGCACGATCTTACCGGCCTCCTACGCCCCAGAACCTCCTCCGGGGCATCAGCAAATGGCCCCGGACCATGATCGGATGTGCTTGGAACCTCCATCTCTAGAGGCCCGAATGGTGTGATTGGACGTGGGGCGCTTGAAGGATTAAAGGACTTTATGTAATCAATCGGAGTTCGGAAAAACGCTCGGATCCAAAGAGCTTCTTGCACTAATTCGTCGTCAGCAGGAGAGGAGATCGAACTACTGGAACTTTCAGAGGAGATATCAATGACCATCCGCCCGAACCTAGCAAAAAGGGTTATGCAAGACCCATTAGCTACATGTTTAGGGGTGTTAAAAAATCTAACGCTCGGGACGGATTGCCACAACTCCTCGGAACCTCCAGTCACAGGTGATATGTAGCAAGATATTCTTCCTCGGGAAAAACCCTTGGGGCCGAGAAGGAAGTCGATGGCCTCGGGAAGCATATAGGCCTCGAGAAGAACATGAACAATGTAATGAATAGTGCCTATCATGTTTCAGATGACGAAAACGGCATTCCCCGCCTCATCGCGGCTAGAAAATGGTTCAAACGCGAGGAGATTCGCATACTTGAGATTTGTGAGAAGATCCACTGCAGAAACGCCCTTGAAATCGATCTAGAGCTCTGAGGAACGAAGCAGCAGCAGCAACGATGAAAGACAGAGAGAAAGATGAGTGATTCTCTCTCTCCTCCTACCCTTATATAGGGAAGGATTTCGAAGAGGTTTGGTGTGCGGGAAACGAAGCAACGCATCCTGAGCCGTTGGATCTTCGACATGTGGCAAGTATCGTATGGTCCATACCGAAAGCCTGTGCAGGGGTCGGGGCGCCGCTTATCGAGCCACTAGGTGGCTGACGCGTGTCCCCGACGGGATGTATCATACCAATCAACTGACATGGCACGTGCCGAGGCACCTACCACCGTAAGACAACCAAGCGATGATTGACACATGGCTCCTAGGGTTGGGGCTACGCTCCGGGCGAGTACCTAAGGCGCCCTCCGCTTTGGTTAAATGTTGTCAGAGGCCTCTAGCAATACGGCTAAGAAGGGGCACTATCAACTCCCCCGAGCTCGAGGAAGACGCTCAAGCGAGTTGAGGAGCTATTGTAGTGGCCCTAGAAATGGGCTCGGACCACTCACCGAGCCATAAAGACACCGGGCGCGACCAAGTGGATCCCCTGGGCCCATGTTGGACGTAGAGACCAAGGACTCCTCAGGGACCCATCGGAGTACCGCTCAATAAGAAGCATCAGGCCAGGCTTTGCCGCTATTACAGGGCGCGGAAGTACGCCCAACCTGGGAATCCCGAGCCCTCATACGGGAAGACGGTCATTACAAGGGACCCTAAACGGTCACAAGAAGATGATCATTGGGGCTGACCTGGCCACGTGCTTCATAACCGCTTTATCCTACACGTCACCTATGACGTCACCCGAGGTGGTTACCCCAGCGTACACTCTACGCGCTTACTTGGAGGCCAAGCAAAGCGAGGTCTATAAAAGTAAAAGGACTCTAACCTAAAGAGGTATGCCAGTCTACCCTAACCCTAGACCTACACACTTCTCCCAAGATCTAACTTGATCGTCGGAGGGTCACTGGGCTTCCACAACCCTAGTGACTTGTTGCAGGACCGGCGGAGAGCGTGCGGAGCAACGGAGGAAGGAGCCGGAACCCACTCACGATCAAGATCCCGATTAACCGAACTCCCACACTTATGGAGCTAAAAGAGGAAAGGAGAGGAATTGAGTGGTCGGATCCTCTCATTCGAGTAGCTCCCTCCTTCTCTTAGCCTCTTAGGTAACCTACAAAACAGGGAACTAGTTACTGCTGTCTTGCTGTAGTCAGCTGGAGGGCACTCCCATGCCTAAGTTAGACATTGTGAGGAGGAAATTATGACAGATCTCAAATCTAGAAAATGGTCCTCTTTATGGTTTATCCCTTAGGTTTTATAGAGTGAGTGTACTTGCTCCCAAGTTAGTACGTGCTAGGCACGAGCCCCGTGACGTCACGACGTCATGGACTCATGGGTGACACTTGGTGGGCACATGGCCAAACGCACGTGTCCAGTACGTGGCACCAAGGCGCCACATAGGGTCCCCGCTGGCCACTGAGTTATCTTCATGGGCCGGACACAAAGCTCTTGGCCTGGCCCGTGAGCTCCCATGCCAGGTTTGCTAAATGGGCTTCAAGAGACGATGGGCCGAACGTCTGGCCCATGTGAGCCGTAGTACAATCATTTAGTATCTATTTTCATTGTTCCTTAAACTTTATTGCTTATTTCCTTTCACAGGCCTGAAACAACAATTTTGTCATATGAAGTTAATGTGATACCAAGGTTAAACTTCCCTGCCATATTCTTAGAGAGGATTATCAGATCAGATCTTCCCGTGAATCTTCAAGCGTTGGCTTGTAGAGCTGAGAAAACTTTTGGAGAAAATCAGAATGCATCAGTCACAGAAAGTATTTTGGGTACAACGGCTATGTCCCCTGGCAAAGGAATTGACGGTGCTATATCAGAGAAGGATAAACTTTCTCCTGGAGATTTAGAAGACGGTTATGCCACATCTTCATTTGTTCGTGTGTCCCCATCTTCTAGTGAGTTGAGCAGTAACTGGGGAGTATTTGGGAAAGTTTGCAACCTCGATAGGCCTTGTATTGTGGATGAAGTTCATCTCCGTAGATTTGATGGACTATTGGTAACTGATTGACTCTACTCTTATCTCAGTTGGTCTTTCAAATGTTGTAGTAGTCTTGCTCATAGAATGGTCTTTTGGGCTGAAGGAAAATGGAGGTGTGCATCGCGGTGTTGTTGCCAGCATAACAATAAAAGCTTCCGTGCAGGAAGTATGGAACGTGTTGACTGCTTATGAGAGGCTCCCTGAGTAAGTGTCATTTTTTATTGCTTTCGAGAAATTTTAATATATGTCAATGCACAGGAATGATTCTATCAATCCTATTAATAGTATCTTTAGACTTTGGCCCCAAGCTCCATAAAAAATGACGCATGGTGCATGAATCTTCCTACAGTTTTGAATATTGTCGGGAATTTCGAGTGGAGAAAATAGGGAATGCCAGTCACATTAGAGTTCATTTGAGAAGTTCATTAAATATCATACAATCAGTTTATATGGGAGTCATATATTTGAGAAGTTCATTAAGAGCTACACCAAGGAGTGCAACATAAATGAAGAAGAGAAGAAATCGCCTAAAATATCAATACAAAAGCCCTTTTGTACAAAAGTCATTCTCCAGAGCAAAAATATGGAACATTCGGAACATCTCTATCTGTCCTTTTTGTCGTTAAGTAGAAATGGTCCCAACAATACGATTTGGTGCCTATCTTTTTTTTGGTACTTAATTTGGTGCCTATCAAACACTTGTACAATGGGCAGTCCCTCTTACTATGTGCGCTTGAATATTATACGAGTTCAGATGCTAACATGAGTTACTTTTGCATATTGCGGGGCCTAAGGCCCCTACAAAACACAGTCTCTTTCTTGGTGTGTTGCTTGAAATGAAATGGGTGTTAATCATATGCTTCAGGCATGAAGGCATAAGTAGGTAGAACCTCAAGACTGCTATGAAGCACCGACACCTCTAGAAGTCGAGGTATCGTAGTGTCGGACATGGGGACACGGGGACACCGCGGGGATACGTACGGGACACGCCACGTGGCGTGTCCCATAATTTAATTTGAATTTTTCATGGGGACACCGATGGGAACACGGCAGGGGCCAAACTGTAATTTTTGAAAAAATTGGGGTCAAATTGTAATTTTTTTTAAAAAAACTTGGGGCCAAATTATAATTTTTTAAAATTCCTAGGTGCTAAACAATAATTATTTATTTATTTATATAAATAAATATATATACACGTGGCGTGTCCCCCGCCGTGTTCGTGTCCCCATTTTTTTAGAATTCCCGTGTCCCGGTGTCGGTTTCGGGATCCGTGTCGGTATCGGTGTCCGTGTCGGTGCATCATAGCTCAAGAGAAAGTAGGATCATACAGGACCAAAGAAGTGGAAATCTAGGGAGAACAAAGGGCAAACTATTTAGGCAAGTACACAAGCCTTGGGGAGAGCTCGGCACTTTTAAGTAAAGAACTTGCATAAAACTTGTTTTTTGAGCTTGGACAATTTGAGCGTTAGCTTTATACATATTTATGGAGTTCACAGAACTCTCTTCAGCACATGACATGATATGACAAAACCATAATTCTGACATTGTATTGTATCTGTCACTATCTAACAGATCTTTTCTTAAATTGTTGCAAGTCACCAACATAAGAACTGTTAGAGCTTGTCCCACATTGTTTAAATATAACCTTCGGACCTAGTATATGAGCTTGGGCAGCCTCTCCATTCATTGCTAATTGGTTTTGAGTTTGATGCTTTAACATGGTATCAGAGCTAGGTTTTCGGAGGCTTTTGGACAAGACTATGTCATTGATGGTTGGTTCCACCTTGTTTGTTGTTGATTGTTGTCGTATTTGTTGAATCGTTTGTTTACCTCACCACGTGCGAGTCAGGGGTTGCACGTGCAGGGGAGTGTTAGAGCTTGTCCCACATTGGTTAAATATAACCTCCAAACCTAGTATATGAGCTTGGGCTGCCTCTCCATTCATTGCCAATTGGTTTTGAGCTGGATGCTTTAACAAGAACAAAGAAGAAAGGCGAAGGAAAAGGAAAAGAGATGTGTAAATGAGAAAGCAAAATATGCTATGCCATTTAGTGGTCATTCTGTTAAAATGATCCGTGAATCAGAAAGCTACATCTACATGCTATAAATTTTTTGCAAGTCTTTTTCCCATGTTACTTTTATCTTCCCAGTCTTGTTTCCTTATCGACATATTTTTTGGCAGGATAGTTCCAAATTTAGCAATCAGTAAGATTTTATTAAGGGACAACAACAAAGTTCGCATTCTGCAGGTATGGACGAATATCACTATTTTCAAATATATTTGGTTATTTAGAAAGATATTTCAATTGGGCTGGAATTTTGGTAGAAAAAGGAGAAGAGAATCTTTGATAAAGCCCTTGTGTGTCAAAATAAAGATGTTACATTCTTTGATTGAGTAGTGCCAAAATCATTCCAAAATCCATAGAAGTGTTGGAGCCAAAGCACTACGCAGTTATAGAAGATGCACACTGTAATATGTCTAAGCATAAAGACATTAGCTTGATTAGATGTGTCATGGAAGGAATAAATCTCAAGAGAGATAATTAACTACATCGCTAGGAATGTTGCTGGCAGCCATGCTTTCATCCTTAATGACTTACTACGTTATTTTCACTGTTCGGTTTTGAGATCACTGTATAATCAGTAGATTCACCACTAAAATGGAGCAATCAAAAGCCTAACCATAGATTAATCAAGTACGAACCCAGAAAATTTATCATGTCAATCAAAAAAGAAGTGATCAATGTTGGATAGCAGTGAATCAGTGATCAATGATCCTAATGAAACTTGATTATAGTGCCAATGCTTTATATGTAGTCTTGATGTGAAAGCCCGAGTCTTGGCTGGCCTTGGGGATAGTTTAATGTTGCTTGCTGAATGCCTTGTCCTGTATTTGCTATTTCCCTCAGTCGTCCTTGTACATGTGATTTGACCAGTTTGAATTAGTTCTGTCAGGTTTAGAGGAAATATTGAAAACTATGGCCTTGTGTGTAACTTGATTAATAGCCTTTTTAAGAAAGAAAATCGGATATCCATGGTAACATGGTAAATGAAACCACTAAATAAACTTTTGGGAAACACCCCTGGGCAGAAGAGTTCCGTTCATCAAATTATTCACTGTTTGTATCAATTTTCAGGAAGGATGCAAGGGCTTACTGTACATGGTACTCCATGCACGTGTTGTGTTGGATTTATGTGAAAACCTTGAACAGGAGATAAGTTTTGAGCAGGTTGAAGGAGACTTCGACTTTTTCCAGGGAAAATGGCTTCTGGAGCAACTTGGAAATCATCACACTCTACTGAAATACTCCGTGGAGTCGAAAATGCAACAGAACTCTCTTCTTTCGGAAGCTATAATGGAAGAGGTTTGTGAATGTTAATCCACTCCTATTTCAAAATTTTCTTGCATTACAAGGTAGTCTTCTGTTCAATATTCAGATGACTCTTTTATGATTCTGTTTGAAAAAGGAAAATCATATCTTTGCGGATTCACTACCGCAATAATGGTACATGTTTTCATTTGATGGTTACATCCATTCAAAATTTCATATTCCAATTATAAAGACAAAGTTGCAGTGTTTTGAGCCTTAACAAACTTCATGTTGGTAATTTTGACAATATTAGGTCATATACGAAGATCTTCCATCAAACTTGTGTGCCATTCGAGACTATGTTGAAAAAAGGGAAGCACAAAACTCTTTCGAGACCTATGACCATACAATATACTCTGAGGAGCAAACGACTTCACCTGGTAGAGAGATATGTGTTAATGAGAGCATGCTTCCTGAGAAAGACTTTGATTTTGATAATCCATATCCTTCACGGCAAAGACCACGGGTCCCGGGCTTGCAGAGAGACATAGAAATCCTTAAAGCTGAGCTTCTGACATTTATAACAGACTATGGGCAGGAAGGATTTATGCCAATGAGAAAGCAACTTCGGAAGCACGGAAGAGTGGATATTGAGAAGGCAATTACACGTATGGGGGGATTCAGAAGGATCGCAACATTGATGAACCTGTCTCTTGCTTACAAGCACCGCAAACCAAAAGGTTATTGGGATAACCTTGAGAATTTGCAAGAAGAGGTAAGTTATTTGCTTGGGTTTTTTTAGGGGAAACCTTTCAAGTTCAAGTTTTGTTTTTTTATTTTGTTTCTCCAAACCAATGAATTTGTCGCAATCACTATTAACCAATTGACATCAAAGAGGAAAAAGACGAGAACAATTACATCTACATACATCTTTAGTTACTTTTATGTGTTTGTATGAATATGTTTTGAGTTATTTGCCTAAACATCCTGTTGGAGTGACGAATCCATTGCAAGCTTGGTTCTGCACTCCCACAATGAAAGAGCCTCCTCGCTCCCAACTTCGATGAAATCTGTCAAGTACCTGAATCACAAACTAACAATAGAAAAGGTACAAAGGAAAAAAAAATTGAAGTCCCCATAGGCCTATATAAAAATTAACTCAAGTTATTATAGTAGCTTGCATACCTTTGCAACAAACGATTTGCAGTGGGCATCAATCTGCGATATAGGTTCATCACTAAAAAACAAATATATTCCTTACATTGCATTTACATGATAACATCACGTCCTTCTCTATGCTGCAGATAAATCGGTTCCAGAGAAGCTGGGGAATGGACCCATCTTTTATGCCTAGTAGAAAGTCTTTTGAGCGTGCAGGTATGTACTACGATTTTCTGTTTGGATGATGGAGTTGTGATGTTCTTTATGGAGAGAAATGTGTGTCTAAATGAAAAGATAAGAAGATTATGATTGAAGCTAAACCTATGGTATCCTTTTTTTTTCCTTCAGGAAATACTCCCACAAGTCCATGATTTAAAATTATAATCACGACCTGACGGACTTGTTCACATCCATTTGACATTTTTGGCACGTCTTAAATCTTCCACGAATCCTTGATTTTAAGATAGCGTATATGACTTGTGCATACCCTTTTCATATTCTGGATGTTTTTACCTTTAAATAGGCCGGTACGACATTGCTCGAGCATTGGAGAAATGGGGGGGACTTCATGAAGTTTCTCGGCTTCTAGCCCTGAAAGTGAGGCATCCTAACAGACAAGGAAACCTTTCGAAAGATAAGAATGCTGATAGCGCAGCTTCTGCAAATGTCACTGAGGAAGGGAACTCACCATCTAAACCTTATGTCTCTCAAGATACACAGAAGTGGCTCCTGAAACTAAAAGACTTGGACATTAATTGGGTTTAATGAAAAATATATAGCTATTTTTTCCACCTCTCTTGGTCAGGATAGTTGTAGGATGCCTTTACTATTTTATATAGCATATCATATCCTGTTCAGGGTTGGTGATGTTAACTTCCAAAATTTGGTTGCCGAAGATAGAAGGTAATGAAAAATACAAAGCTATTGTCTTCTCTCTTGGTCAAGATGATTTAAGATGCCTTTGATATCATATAGTATGTTGTTTAAGGGCTGATACAAATTCTGAAATCATATGTTTTGTAATAAGAGATCCGAGCACATGATAATTTATGAAGTTGAAGACCATTAACTGAAGCTGTTCTAAATCAGCTCTCATAAATTGTCTCCATAACTAGATCCAACAACTGATCGAGGTGTTGCAATCACGAGAGCAGGTTTAATTTGGTACCCACCACATCCACAGCTGAAACACCAAAATGTTACTAAGAATTAATAGGAAAAGTAGGATCAAACTTGGCCACGACACCAAAGCACATACTTTTTCGGAACCTGGCCATGCTTCGTATTGTATTGTAACCACCAACATTATGGAGACAATTTCAATCGACGAAAGGATCAAGTCTACAAAATTTCAATTTGCCAAAGTGTTATGAAGGGGTGTAAGACCACCAAATTTATGCTTTTCCTGACCTTGTCGCAAAGTCTCAGTCGCAGCTAAAGCCCCATAGGCCTGTTCCTGTGTTCCGTGTAATCTTTATTTTCCAAGTTCACGAATACCTTAATTCTGGAGGGAAACTAGATTAAAAACAGAAAACATATCCTTCAAACCATCTGATAAATCTGCAACATCCCACCCCGGAAGGGTTAACATAATCTGTCTAGATGAAAGTTAAGTATCACTCATGTTAAAGTTTTCTCCGCCAACACATGACAAGTCAATTAAGTAGACTATGATCAGTTTTCAAAACAGGTAAACAAAAGAAAGATATACAAGATGAGTTATGCATCCAAACGAATCTGCATGTTACGAATTCCACTTCAAAAATATATCTCAACATGTACCAAACCAGAGAGAAGACAAACGGAAAGTCTCCTTCTCAACTTGAGGTGGAGACATGTCCCCTGAACTTAGAAAATGGTTGATACTATTCTTAGTTTAGCTCATGCTCAACCCATGCCATAGTGCAAATAAAATGCTTGAACATGTCCAACGTCCACTCCCAATTCTTAATCTCTCCCCCTACTATGGGGCCAAATACAATCAATGCAACAAGGGAGATGGACAGTGAGTTTCAATGCTCCAAAGTTGACTCGAAGTAATAAGATACAAGAACTCCCAAGTATATGGAGACTATTCACAATCATCGGGTTCTGTTCTAACCATAAGTGAGAGAATAACGCAAATTTAGATGTGGCACGGCACGACACGGGCACGGTTTTAGACGGGCAAGGCACAAAAGTGGGCCCGGCACGGGACGGGACGGGACGACACGATTTTAGACGGACACGATATTGTTCTAGACGGGCACGAAAGGGCAATGCTAATTTTAATACCGAAAAATATTAATTTCTTATTTTATACTGTAACATAGTAACATTTTACACTTTTTTGTTGACAAATATTTTATGCTTTTTGGAGTTTTTTTCCTTTCCGATGAAACTCGATTGGAGATGTGACGACATGGACACGGCACAGCACAACACGATTAAAAAACGGCATGGCACGAAAGTGTAAAATCTGGGTCTCTACAAATCCACATGATCAAAATCCGGCTGTGTTCGGTTTGAGACTTGAGGAAGTTTTTTGGGGTAATGAGTGGAGATAGATAGATAGATAAAGAATTAAGAGTAATAATTAGAGAGAAAATTTATTCGGGACTGTGCGCAGAGAGAAAAAATTGAGTCTAGGTACTAGGCCTGGAGAGAACTTGAAGACAGAACTGAAAACATTAGTTGCACGTATCTACTACACACACTAAAACATTGATGAAGGTAAAATACCAAGATGCTTATGCCCGGGTCGTAGCAGGCCATGCAACACTTTGGGAGAATAAATTGAAAAATACAAATCAGAATAGCTCGATATACTTCGCGTCCATCCACATCCTCTCGGACACATAGAGCATATGCATATAAAAAGCTTATCATGAAATGTGCAGAAAAAACCTTAAAACAGGACAAAGTGTGTGCATACCGCAGATGGTTTGAATTGTCTAGCTTTTTGCCTTGCTCTTATCATGGAAATCCATTCACCGGGAAAGAACTCGTGATATCTGGATAGTTGAGGTTATAAATAGTATACCAATAACCGTCCCTACCAAAAGTCACAGATAGTGTAGCCCCTGCATGGGAGAAGGAAAAGAAAACACATGCAGTTCACCACGCTAACTGAAGTACGTAGGCATTTTAAATTTAAAGTATAAGACATTTTCGTTAGGCATGGTACATTCACAGTACGTATCTAAATAAGTCAAAAGTTTTCTTGAGACTAAATACCATTAATTTGGGAAAAAAAATCCTTACAAATTATTTGTTGTTGCTTAGATCATAAGCTTCAGTTAGAGTGGATCTTACATATACAACTTGTTCAAGGGCAGGGCTAAAACCATAGGTTAAATGGCTGTGCATCGGCAGCCCTCCATCGTGGATGGATCATCTATGAGAGAGGGAAGGTGGTGGCTAGCTACATCTAAAAAGATGGTAGATGGTTTCCCACCATATTGCCTATCATAACAACTCATCTAGTTGCCGATCACAAAAAAAAAAAGAGCTCATTTAGTCTTGGGTAATGCTTTAAACCTGGGCTTCTTATTCCCAAATCCTAGGTTGCCATATGGTTTACTCCGAGGTTTCCCAGCCTTTTGGCGACGAAACATTTTCCACCACTGTAACTTATTCGCGACCTTCTTATTGCCACGCCGGCTGCCTCCCAACTGTTTGATGCCGCCTTTGGATAGCTTCGAGTGCTTAGATTTCTGTACCTGACCCAAGAGCCCCTTTACAAGTTTGTGGAAATGCCCATGCTGGTTCTTATCTGCTACCTTGCGAACCACTGGCTTCCTATGTTCTTCAACTGCTTGTTCTCCATAACCCTTCTGTTTGCTCTTTCCATGAAAAATCTTCCCTGCATTCTTCCACAAAGATGTACCACGGCCTGCCTTGGTCTTTTGATCACTATCATCACCATGGTGGTGGTGGTGGTGGTGGTGGTGATGGTGGTGGTGGAACACAAGTGCCAGCTTGTCTTTCAGCCTTCTAAACCCACCTCTTTGTTTTTTCAGCTTTACCCGGTTGCCTGATCTGGAATCCTTGGCTGAACCCACACTAGTTGATGCTGGACTCACTACTCTGGATGATAGATCCATGTGATGACGGGCGGGTACCTGATCTGGTAATGGATACCCCTCGCTCTCGCTGCTACTTGCAGGGCCCATGTAAGGGCCCACCGTCCGACCTGGCAGGAAGTACCCTTCACAATCACTACTGTTAGTGGAACTCATATCCCCTTGGCCACGTGTAGGGCTAGCTTCCTGAGTTGTCCAGCTGGAGGATGAACTAGTGGCTTCTGATTCTTGTCTAAAGGGCAATATTTTCCATTGGGCCACCCGCTTACTACTTTTTTGGACTCCACCGTTCTCTTGGTCCGTCGCGTTTCCATACAAAGTAGGGGACAACATACATTGACTATGCTTCTGAGCTAGCAGTTTTGGCCTTGAAATCATCTGATTTGGTGTACTCTTCTCCCTTGGAGTTGTATCTGTGGCCTTAGTCAGTTTGTGAACTGAATCTGCCACTTCAAATCTTTTATTCGTTAAACCCATGGATCCTAAAGAAGAAACCTGCTTTGTTGTTTGAGACGTCCCAATACTCCTGATTAACTCCCTCGGGGGTGTTGCAGATGGCAAAGTAGATGCCACATTTACGATATTGGTTGGATTTGGGGGGAGCATCAACCCTTGAGCAGATTCATGAGCATTGCTGGGTGTATGATGATCATTTTTCCCCGCCAATGGACTCATCCATTCCATTTTCCTTGAAATGGCCTTCACACTCTGACCGGTGACCTGAAGTGTCCTCCAGCTCTTTTTGCCATGTCCATTTGCAACAGTAACTGAATCTATCCCAGGAATAGAACTGGCCATCCTTCCAGAGGACCCATGTAGAGCTTCACTCTTCCCTAATTGACCCCCATGCTCAGAGGCTAGCTGCAAAGATGGAAAGCGGAATTCAACCTCTTTGAAGGCATCAGCAACTTCTTTTGACGTGTAATCAGTCTCATGAGGTTTCTTCTCAATTTCTATCCCTTTGACCTGCCCTGTACCCCAATAAGACCCACTATGACGATGAAGATTATCAATGTCCATGCCATGGTTATCCTTGATAAATTTTGTCTGCTTTACAAAGCTTTGCTCGCCAGCCATGCAACACCTTTTTCTACTCTCAGGTTCGATGGCAGAAGTGAAGCACTTTGTGCGCTTAACAGGCGTTTGTTTATCTTCTCGTGGAGGAGTTGGTTTGAATTTAAGAGCTTTAGCAGTGCTTTGAGCGACTCCAGGAGAAATTTTTGACAGACCTGGCAAAAATGGTGGCCTCAATATTGGCATGGCTTTTAGCTCCTCCAGTTCAGTAGCAGGAGGAGATGCATCAAATACACCAACCTGAGCTGATGTGAACTGCGATATAGACACATGAAAAGCTCAATTAGCACAACTATGATAACAAGGCAATTCAATTTGGTGTACACACTTCTAAGCTGGGACTAGATTACTAGAACATAGACTTTACACTGAGGCGTGCTCTGAAATTACTGTCAAGAGCTTACTGCGTTAATTCTGAACTCAATGGTCCATCGTATTTAGAACCAAAGAGCAAAACACTAGCAAAACATAAAGAACGCATACATACCTGTGAATGAGCCGCCAAAACCCTTACAGTAGCACCATCGAGTAAGTTCTTTAAGAAGACTTTTGCTTTCTCGTCCAACATCTACAACAAATAACAAAAGCCCAGTGAATACACACCTACAGAATTTTAAGCACAAGAAAGGTATCTAAATTGATAAACTGATATATGATTACCAATTCCCAGAAGTTAAGAACAAGTAGACGCTAGCATAGAAAAGAACCTATAATTGACATAAGATGCAGTTTCTATGTGCTTGCTGGAGAGCAGAGATCGCGTTATGAGCATGTGCGAGCTACTAACATGAATACTAGTGATCTCTCTCTCTCTCTCTCTCTCTCTCTCTCTCTCTCTCTCTCTCTCTCTCATGGCAAGTTGGAATGACGCTTGAAGAAAAACTTAGATAATAGAAGAAAGATGGCAAAATATGAGGCATTTGTGGGCTCTCTCAAACAGCTTGACATTTAGATGGGTTGTCAATAATTTGACAGGGTCTCAAAGCGGGCAAAAAAGTCCCATATTCAAACCTGACCTCCAACATTACAATTACAATACATGCACGTGTTTTGGTCAGTTTGTACAGCAAATAATGGCAAGATGGGAGAGACCGAGTTAAGAACATAAACAATGAAGTTAACCTATTTAGCTTAGGCTTTTAGATAAGTTAGTGGTTGACAATATAGCCATGCGATATAAGGTTTCCTATAACCAAAAACAGATCAATAAAGAGGCAAAAAAAGAGACAAAGACAGATACAGAGAGCCCTCGTAGTGGAATACTAGAATCAGCACAGGAAAGAGTCCTCCTAACTATATATGAATTTACATTTAATCAAATTACAATAAGAGATTTAGATGACATCCTTATCGCTTCAAAAACAACAATGGGGTGGCTTCATCATGCAGACAGGGTCAACCTCCTTAAGTAAGGACTAGTATTTAATGGTTATGGAAATGTGTCATGGTTCAGAATGCATTACCGAAATACGTAATAGTCAATAATTCTCTTCTATGTAACCCAAGAGGACTCCAGGTATTTAGCAATTCTGCCACATGGCTAAGATCTAGTAGGCTTAACCTTAGTAACGCTGACAAACAAGAGCCAGGTGTTCAACACTTCAAAATGCAATTCCAGTACTAAGAAGTGCATCAGCAGGTGGGATAGGAGATGTAACGCCCCATGCGAACCACTGGGCCAGTGCCTTGATTTTGATCCACAATCCACACCACATGGCCCAAAAGCTTAAGCCCAAGGTACTAGGAGTAGCTTACATGGTTTATTATATGCCCAAGATCACCCATGTAGACTTCCGATGAGGGGGATATTACAATCTCCCCACCTTTATTCCCTCGCGTCCTCGCAAGGTTGAGCACTAGATTTACCACAACTTTACCCAGGTCATTTCCCTAGTGGCTAGAGTCACCATAGCTTTACCCGGGTCGTTTCTCTAGTAGTCAAAGTCACCACAGCATTACCCGAGTCTTTTCTCTGACCTAAGCCCACACGGTTGTGTACACGGGTTGCTCTGATACTATTTGTAATGCCCCATGTGAACCACTGGCACATTACCTTGATTTTGATCCACAAGCCAGACCACATGGCCCAAAAGCTCAAGCCCAAAGTACTAGTAGTAGCTTACATGGTTTATTATATACCCAAGATCACCCATGTAGACTTCCGATGTGGGACGGGATATTACAGGTGAATCTTGCAAATTGCAATCTAAGGCGGGGAGGATAAGATGCTGAAACAGGAGTCCAAGAGGAAAAGAATCCAGGGGACAAGACTAGAAAAACAACATTAGACCACTAAAATCATTTAAACATAACATCAAAAAGGCTAGTCTATAAACAACCCCAAGTCTCACCTTCACCCCTAGCTAGCGTGATGAATTGATATTTGCTTAAGCATCCAACTCAAAACCAATTGGCTAGAGTGGAGAGGCCGCCCAAACATATGTACTAGCTTTGGAGGTAATAATTAATCAATGCAGGAAAATCACAAGCTCTAACACTCCACCGCAAGTGCGATCCCTACCTTCATGTGGACATGAAAAGAAAGGATCCAGAACATATAGGGATCAGACAGGGTGCACCTATGGTATGAACAAAGGAGGCAACCAGTCAAGAAATACTTATGCAAAAACCTCTAAAAGCCTAGCATGATACTGTGTTAAAGCGTCCAACTCAAAACCATTCTGCATAAAGCATCCAACTTAAAACCAATTCAACATGAATTGGCTATGAGAAAATAGGTCACCCAGACTCATATACTAGCATTAACATTAGATGTAATGAATAACTAATGTGGGCCAAACTATAATAGTATCAAGCTAATTATCATTACAGTTTTTCAATAGCAGATGGATTGCGCTTAACATATTGTACCATAAAACAGGTAACATGGGGCACAATTGTTATGCTCCTATGAGATCGTTGTACTAAGAAGATATTTAGTTTATTAGTTCTGAAAGACCAAAGTCCTAGAACTAGAAAAGTTTCTTCGACAAAAAAGCTTCTGTAAGGAATGATTTTGTGGTAAAGAAAGTATGGGCTACAAACAGGAAGGTATCAAAACTGGTTGATGTACAAGATATTTTCTTTACCAATCTTACGTATACAAAGATATTTCATACCCTGGAGCTGGGGGACTAACTAATTTATAGCACTCCCTCCCATCCCATATTCTTGGTCTGTATGGGAACTTCAACATTTTAAGGTCACATGCAATTATTGTGTTTGAATTCAAATTCAATAGCCGTATTTCCTAATTTTTCCCACTTAAATATAGTATATATTTATGTCTATTTACTAGGTTTAGCTCTGGAAAATTAGACATTTTTTCTTAATTTTTCAAAATGGACAATGTTGTTTGGACATCCACAAAAATAATACTGGACCACCAATATGGGACGGAGGGAGTATCAATTTTAATTTAGCTTTGGAAGTTCCTCCTAAATTCAATTAGTGGACTACTTGGTCTTTAAGTGTCTTTAGCTTATTAAAAGATTTTCTGATTTAGAGAACATTGCCAAAAATATGCTTCAAATGGATGAGGAGAATTAGCACCTAGTTGTTATAACAGAGGTCGTAATAGCTTTAGTAGAAAAATCTCCTTTAGTGAATCAACCCATGGGATCTATTTTGTTCGAGAACACTGCCCAAAAATCCACCTCGCTAATTCACTTATCCTACAATTTGAAACCTTATTAAGCCTACAATTGGTACCAAAAGCTGAACAAAGATGGTTTTGAAAAAACTACGAAGGAAACCTCAGTCCATGTAGTCAAAAGGCATCTTAACAGCTGAAAAAACATGCATTACTATCGAATTCCATGGCATGGAGCATCAAATAAGCTTTCTACTCGATATTCAAACAGTTTCCGAATATTATTTTGCTTCTACAGATGTTACAGTTTTTCGTAATAAGCAGAACTGATTGTGCTCCTTTTCATGTGCCCTAGCATAACAGTAGGTGTCACTACAATAAGAATCATAAGATCCATACAGCCGATCGCTTCAACCCGCTACCCAATGCAGGTCACAATTTTAACATAAGTGGGGTCTCTCATGTACGCCGAGTACCCTCCAAGTAGTATGTCACCTCTTCGAATACCAGTTTCTACAAGCAAGAAATACTGCATTTCCCATAGAACTATAAGGTTGCTGGTTGACATATATGGACTGCCGTATATTTGTTATCCTTAAAGATTTTTTATGTGCCGCAGTCATAGAAAAAAGGTTTTTATGGTTCATATAAACAGCATGCCAAAGAAGATTACCAAGATACATATCCTTCTCTTTTTTTTCCTTTTCACTTTGAAAGTTGGAGCTCCAGACTGCTCAAAATTTTCAGAGACACGATTGCCATTCTTTTCATAAGAACACTAATGACAGCAGTACACAAAAAGTTTGGACTGGTTTAAATCTTCCTTGACTTGTATTAAATCCATTGTGGTGGCCTCGGTTACCGCCTCGGTAACCTGGCCAGGCGTTCCAAACCAGAGCCCCGTGGGAGTCCGGTCAGCAGATTGGTTGGAACCTAGGGTCCTGGCATGCTGCTCGGTTCATCGCTCGGTAGAAAGACTGATTTCGGAGAATGCTATCAGCACGAGTTCCTGCTTCGGTATATCCGAAGCTCTCTGAGAGAGGCAGTTACGCCAGATGGGTCCCATGAGGATCGTGCAGCAGGCGTAATCATTGGGATCAGGTCTGGCCATGTGCTCCGTAACCGCTTCATTCCTTTCGTCATATATGACGTCACTCGAGGCAGTTACCTGAGTGTATCCTCCACGCGTTAGCTTGGAGGCCAAGAAAACCTAGGTCTATAAATATAGAGGGATACTCACCTGGAGAGGTATGTCATTTTTCCCTAACCCTAGATCTACATTCTCCCTTGAGGTCTAACTCGATCGTCGGAGGGTCACTGGGCTATTCCAGCTCTAGTGACTTGTTGCAGGTCCAGAAGCAGGAGAACGAACCAGCGGAAGGAGAACCCTAACCCAGGCCAAGGTCCCGTCAAATCGAACCCCCACATCCATCATCATTGCAACCACAAATGTATTTCATATGTGCATGCATATTCGTATGTCAATTTGTCCATGCATATATAACTTGCTCGGAAAGGTTCGGTATTGAATACCAGAACTTATTGCAAAGAAATCTTACGTAATCAGAACAGGCACATTGTGAGTCGTTTTGGTTTCTTTGGAGAAGCCCATATAATTTTCTCAATGCCTGGACATCTGATTCTGGATCCTGCACTTCCATCTCCCTGATGAGGATTAATTACGATTAAGTTCAACTAAACAGCAAGTAAAAAGATACTACCAAATAATCAGTTAGGAGATGTACTAATTGCATGTTGCAGGATTCAAAAACAAGGAAAGAAGTCTTCGAAAATAGTATATGCTACTTTTACGGTAAAGCTCAAGAAACTGCGGAAGCTTTTATCTGACTGAGAGGGGGGCGCACAGATTGGGTACAGACCATAGTTTTTCATGTGAAACTTTGCCTTCAAGTTTGAACCCACAACCTTAAGGTGGGTTCCTATAACAGTTTCCATAAATAACGATAATTATTCCTAATCATGCAGACTATACTTCAACTGATCTCATTAATCCAAAAGCCTTCTAGTTCTTTTCGAAAAGCCTTTTAATTTGGTCTAGAAATATACACTTTGACTTGGATTGTAGCACTATCATGAGCCGATATCTATCGGTAATAGTCTCCCATAGTCTGGATATATCTTCTAATTTACGAATTGAAAAAGTCACTTCGTTCATTGTTCATCAAAAGGACAACGAACCGGCTTATATAGGTAAGTAATTCCAGTGTCCGATTAATATCTAAAAACCATCAACATAATCACATCACGAATTGTCGTCATTGTAAGAGCATCCACACCGCCAGCCATTTTTGGCAAAATTCCTATCGATTTCTGAAAAAACTAGAGGTTGGGTACACGCAATGCATGTGCAAATTGGTCCTATTCATTCTACACCGCAACTAAACATGTGAACAGGGCATGAATCAACCTACAGGAAAAATCATTTGATACGAAAACAATACAATCGGGTTATATGTACAAACGTTGCATTGTCGTAAAGACAAAAGAAAATATCAATAATTACCTCTTCTAGGAGTTAGTGAACAATTTGCCTCTTCACGATTTAAATCGATGGTCTCGTCTCGTATCTATCGTTCTGTTGTGTTGTTTTGATAACCCGTAACAGTCTCTCTCCCGTCATGGACAAAAAGGAAACTGTTTTTCATTCCGAAAGTCTACGAACACATAGAATCTGTGCACAAATTTTATTGCAAGGCTCACCACGGATCTCACACAAATTATTCAAACTGTTCATTAAATGTAAAATATTTTTTCAAGGGTTCCCGTAAAAAATAAGCTCAATTTTTTACGGAAACCCTTGAAAAAATGTTTTACATTTAATGAACGGCTCGGATGATTTATGTGGAATCCGTGGTGGGCCCCAATTCAAAATCTGTGCACAGATTGTCTGTGTGTAGCAGAATTCCATTCCATTCTGTGTGTAGCAGAATTCCATTCCAGAAAGTCTACACACACAGAATCATCTGTGCACAGATTGGGCACTGTGTGTAGCAGAATTCCGTTCCCCTTTTCATTCTGGATTACTCCACCTTGATTTTGATCCACAAGCCACCCCACATGGCCCAAAAGCTCAAGCACAAGGTACTAGTAGTAGCCCATGAGGTTTGTTATATGTCCAAAATCATCCATGTAGACTTTCGATGTGGGACGGGGTGTTACAATCTCCCCAACTTTATAGTCTCGCGCCCTCGCGAGGGGTTGAGCACTATAATCACCGATACAAATCAAACCAACAACTAAATCAAACCAAACTCCAAGGCCCACATGGTCGTGCACATGGATGTCTCTGATACCACATGTAACGCCCCAAGCAGACCACTGACCCAGTACCTTAATTTTGATCCACAGGCCACACCACATGGCCCAAAAGCTTAAGCACAAGGTACTAGTAGTAACCCATGAGGTTTGTTATATGCCCAAGATCATCCATATAGACTTCTGATGTGGGACGGGGTGTTGTTGTGGGGTCCATCACAGGTCCTATACAAACGATCCGAACCATTCATTAAATGTAAAACACTTTTTTAAGGGTTCCCGTAAAATATTAGCTCAATTCAATACCCATAGGTGCTTGATCTAATCATCTAATTTTTCAGTACCCAAAAAACTGAATGAAAATTTAGATGATTGGATCGAGTATCTATAGATATTAGATTGAGCGTATTTTTTACGGGGACTCTTGAAAAAATATTTTACATCTAATGAACGGCTCGGATCATTTGTGTGGGGCCCGTAGTGGACCCCACAACAAAATATGTGCACAATCTGTGTACAGATGTGTGTGTGGTTAGCAGGGTTCGGATTACAGGGTTGGATAATCAGCCATGCTATCCACACAGATTTTCTGTGCACAGATCGGGCACGAATTGCAATGAAGGGTCACTACAGGTCACACACAAAACGATACAAGTCGTTTATTAAATTTAAAATATTTTTTCCGAGTGTCCCTCAAAAAATTAACTCAATCGAATAACCAAAAAATTAGCTAAAATTTGAATCAAAATTTAGAAGATTGGATCGAGCTCTTATGGTTATCCAATTGAACTGATTTTTTGGAGTGGCCATCTGAAAAAATATATTTCAAATTTAATGAACGACTCGGATTATTTTTATGAGACCCATAGTGCCTCCCACTTTGCGATCTGGGCATGATCTGGGCAAACAAGTCTTTCCGTTGGATAATTTCCTTATCTGCCCTGCCCTTACAGTTACTTGGGTTGGGTAGATTTAGGCTCTTTTTGGAACTCGAAGAAAATAAAAGAAAAGAAAACATTTCCATTGTTTGGTTGGAAGAGAAAGAGAGAACAAAATAAAGATTTTAAATTTAGTGAATAGTAAGTTTTTCCTTCCATTTTTCTTTCCTTTTTTTTCTTTTCTTTTCATTTCCTTAAGTTCCAAACGGAGCCTTAGGTTCTTTAGTCGAACAATTTTGAAAAACTAAAAGTATACACAACCTCAAAATTGAAGGACACCAAATTTGTACTCTTCCTTTCTTATTATATAGAGAAGAGAGATAGATTAGAATAGATGACACAAAAATGTAAAATTGGGTGCCACACCCATTAAGCCAAAATTCTCTCAAATTTACCTAATGTTTAATTAGGAAACAACATATAGTTACTTGCAACAAAAAAAAGAAAAAGATAAAAGAAATACATAATGGGAGATGATAAAAGCGCGCAATAATAGAGAATGCAACTAAAGTGTGATTCACTTCAAATTTTGTAAGTAATAAAATAAGAGGATGAGAAGAAGAGATGGAGTGAGAAATTTGAAAGAGAGAAGGGTTAAGAGGGTTTTGATTTACATACATAGTCATTCCCATCATAGCAAAAATTTGTAGTAGAAATAAGAAGAATGGGCAAGAAATATTGAAGATTTCACAACCAATTTGAGACGGAGGTATCATTTGAAAGTACTAACCAAGACAGAGAAAGTAAAAGTAGTATCCATCCAGTCAGTAATCTAGGCGTTAATAAATATGATCACCAATCAAATTGAAATTTAGAAAAAATAACGTAATCAAAATGCATCATCACAAAATAACCAAAATAATCACCGGAAAAGTAGCAAAATTGAAGATGAGGGAATGCCAAAGGAGACAACGAGACCTATGATTTTTGAAGTTTTCGTGAGTAAGACTGAATAGGATTGGCCTAGAGCATATTTTTTCTATGGTTATGATGCACTGCAGTTTTATTCCCCAAATGCAGTTAATCAAAACACAAACCTTCCAAGTTTAGAATGAAGAGTTTTAGGGGAAAATTTCATGTAGGCACCTGACAGCTTTCATGCAAATCACATATAAATGCTTAATCTTTCTTAAATTTTATATAAACACTTGAACTTTTAAAAACTCATTAATTTAATACATGCCGTCAACTTCCGTCTAAAACCAAACGGAATGGTTGAGTTGGATTGGAGGGAAGCCTAAATAGTTTGAAAGGGAAATCCAATCCCCTGTAGTGAAATTACGTGCCAAAATGCTCTTAAAAGACACCTAAGACCCCATCTCCCTCCATTACATCACTCATTACGAGATTTTTATCGAACTAATCCTTTTTTTAGAACTATTAGCCTGAATACTCTCGTTTTCAAACTATTTTTAAAACTGCTCGGTAGAGCCACTTCAACAAGCGCTACCTGAGTAGCACTGTTCCGATTGGCGGTATGGAATTACACCTGTGCCACGCGGCTGTATGACATGGACAAACGCCATTTGAAATAGCTCTACTCAAATTAGTAGAGCCACCCGAACTGGCTCTAGCTCTCTTTTTTTTTTTGATCCGGCTCTAGCGCTTTAAACACTGTTTTCCCCAATAGGGCTAGGGCTTTTGTATCTAATTCCAACGGCGCTTCTTCTCCCTCTCTCCTCTGCTCTGCTCCCCTCCCTCTCTGCGATACCCACCCTCGTGCTAGCCGAGACCGCTCGATGGACGCCGTCAAAAATCGGCAACAATCGTCACTGACTCGCTGGTTGTTCGCCGTATGTATCTCTCTCTCTTCGGCTCTCTCTGTGCTTTCTTTGCATTCTCTACTCTCTACTATTCTGATTACAAGCATTTATGGAGAGGAGTAAGGAAGAAAATCCATGGGCATTAATCCCCAGTCCACACGTGAGATGGGTGGTCTTCTGCAGGTGTAAGAAAGCGACCAAATCGGTAGGAGAGAGGAAATTCGACACATCCGTGCCTAGGTTTACACCCACACAGGGTTCATCCCTCTTCCGTTGCTGCTTAATCTCTGCAAATTCTACATATCAAACCCATAAAAGTTTAGCACTTCATACACCACTTTATAAGCACATCTCTAGATTTTAGAGAATTATCTGAAATGGGTTTGGGGCTGTTTTTCTAGTATGAATCCTATCGTGAAATCGGAACCATAACTCTCCTCATGCACATTATGCACCCCAAGATTATGAATGTATGTGTATCTAGTGACTTTCTGAAGTGGGTTTGTGCTCGTTTACCTATTTTCACCCCTCGCATAGGGTTCATTTCTCTCATGTTGCTGGCTAAACTACCCAAATGTTGCAATGCAACTCACACCCACAACAATATGGCAAGTATTTGTTTGTCCATAGCAATTTAGCACTTTATACACCCAAGTTGTTCACATAAAGGCTAGTAATCAATTTTCTGACTTTGAAGTGGGTTTATGGCTTTTTTACCTGGTAGGAGAGTGGAGTCTGTAGTGAGGAGGAGCATGAGAAAATGGCGGTGAGGCTTTGGGGAAAGGGAAAAATACGTAGAACTTAGGTCCAGTCAACAACAGTAGAACTCTACTTGGATCCACGGCAATAAAATTCCTTTTCTGAATCGTGCTCCACCCTAAATCGTTATCATCAAGTTCTTTGCGCTTAAAGTGGATTTGTTTTCAAACGGCTTTGTTTGTTACTGTGTGCTATTTACATATCTTTTTCTTATGTTCTAGCTTTGTCTTCGACATACCATGTGCCAATCAAAATAAAACTAATGCTTCAAAATCTTTTACAATCTTGAAAGTTCATAAAAGAATTTAATTTTTTCTCTTAAATCTTTTGGGATTGGAGGATAAGATAGTTTTTTGGCTTAGTTCAAGCAAAATGGAAAGCTAGCCACTCATGACTCATAAATCTGTTGTATTTTTTTTTAAAGAAAGTTCTTAGTGAAGTATTATTGTTTGATTTATGTAATGCAAATTTATGAATTGTTGGTCATTAGTTATATTATGGGCAATCGTTTTATTTTGTTCAATTTTAAGCAAAGTAGTTATTGTCAATCCATTTTCTCTTAAACATAATACAATAGGTACGTATGGAATGGCAAGATATACACTTCCTATTCATTATACGCATTCTTTTACCTTGGCTAGTGTACGTCAAGGAAAATTGGAAATCACCTTAAATTGTGTTGGTGCAAAACCCCTTGTTCAAGTCTTTATAAATTTGCCTATATTTTGTTTAGCAATGTGGATAATATGTCAAAATTGACAATTAATCTAAAATATAGGTCATACTATGGACCTCAACCTTAATGCGCTTCGTAGGCCTAACCCGGGGCCCAGAGATGGATCGATTCTACGTTTACAACAGCAGCACCGCTCTCGAGAAGTCTGGGAAGCTGATGTAAGTGACATTTGGATAATGTACGTACTTCATAAACTTTAGTGTAAATTTGTCAATCTAATCCATGAATTAACAATTTATTTTAGCACACGCGGCCTGTGGATTCAAAAAAAGTCAGAGTTCGTAGTGCGAAGAAAGGTATACGAGCATTGCCATGGCCATCACCCCTTGTTTTAGAGTTGATACAGCGTGCCCGTTTAGAGGGCCTTTGTTCATTGCCTTTTGTGTCCGTGGATTGGGGTCTGATTACAGCACTTTTAGAGCGATGGCGGCCTGAGACACACACGTTCCACTTGCGGCCCGGTGAGTCCACAATCACGCTACAAGAGCTAGCCCTACGAAAGTGGTCTTATGCACACAATGGGGGTAGGCGATACGGATCGCGTACTACAAACCTATCTGAGAGCTTTATTGGAGTCCTCAAGGAAGCCAGACACCTCCCCATAGTGGCCACAATTAGGACGACATTCTATAAATGTGTTACGTATTTCAACAACTATGCCGTCAAAGCAAGGGAGGGGATCGAATCAGGTAAAACATTTAGCAAATTCGCAACGGAAAAGTACGATGAATGGAGGATGAGAGCAAGAAGGCACGAAGTGATTGAGTTTGACAGAGAGACGAGAATCTACGAGGTGCGAACTCCAATGAATCCAACTAGCTCATATAAAGGAAATCATAGGCACACAGTACACTTCAATGAGCAGACATGTACTTGCAACAAGATGCAACAATGGAGGATGCCGTGCTCGCATGTGATTGCAGTGTGTAATAGAATGGCCATGGACCCTACACGATTCATAAGCAATGTTTGGAGGCTTGACTCAAACATAGCCATATATAGCTCTGAAACGTTCGTACCGCTGCATGACAAATCATATTGGCCTCCCTACAATGGGCCAATAATTCATCCTGATGAAGAACGTCTTAGGGGTCGAGGACGTCCACAAGTAAATCGATTTCGAAATGAGATGGATATGATGGACGACTGGCTTGAGGCACAACCATCACACAAACAGTCTTGTACCTTGTGTGGTGGACATGGGCATAACAAGCGAAAATGTTCAAAGAGGGGAGAAGCGTCATCTTCGGTACCAAATATGTAACTTGTAATGTTTAAAATTATGTATCTATTTGACTTTTCAATTGCTAAAATGGATCTATAACTTGCAATGTTTAGTTTTTATTTTCTTTCATGGAAGTTGGAGAATAAGTATTGTTGTTAGAGCTATATAATGCGAAGTTATGATGGTTATTAGTTTTTGTAGTGCTTCAGTGTCAACTGTTAAATTGTTGTTTAAAATAACAAAATCAGTACCACATAATTAAAGGCAGTTAACATTGTAATGAGGTTTTCAAAATAAATTAGAGAAAGTTAACTATATTTAGAATTCTTCAGTAGGAAAATAAATATACAAGATGTGTAGCAAACTAAAGCTGAAAATATAAATAAATTTTTTCCAGTGAAGTTAATAAAAACCCTAAAGCGAATTAAAGTGCCATCAACATTGTTCTATATATATATATATATATATATATATATATATATATATATATATATATTAGTTATATTTTGGACAATCATTTTTTTTTTTCAATTTTAAGTAAAGTAGTTATTGTCAATCTATCTTTTCTCAAGCATAAAGTACAATAGTTTCCGCTATTCACGTTGTAATGACCAAATATTCTACACTAAGTGGTTCACAATTTTTCTTTTAACGATTTTACTTTCGTTTTCACCATGAGCAAGACAAGTGATCAAATTAATGGGAAGATGTTTCAATAAGGTAGAGCCAGTTGCAAAGGCGCTACCTGATTTAGGTAGAGCCACTTGAAATGGCGCTACCTGATTAGGTAGAGCAACTTCAAGTGGCGCTAGTCCACGTCATATAACCAACGCAACACATGACAGAACGCCACATGACAAATAGCGCCAATTGTAACGGCGCTACTCAGGTAGCGCTTGTTGAAGTGGCTCTACCGAGCAATTTTAAAAATAGTTTGAAAATAAAAGTATTCCAGCCAATAGTTCTAAAAAAAGGATTATTTTGATAAAAATCTCCACTCATTACAATCTCTCACGTACAATTGTCTGCATCTTTCCCTCCATTGAAGCTCGACCCCCAGATTTCCGGCGGCGAGAGGGGAGGGATCTACTCCTTTCCTTTTCTCTCTCTCTCCCCCTCTTTCTTCTCTCTTTTTCATTTTCTTTTTAGACAGGTTTTCAAGTGGTAGAGGCCATGGTCGCTGCTATTTTCGTTGTTTTTCTTCATCTCGCTGGCTTTCCTATCTCGTTTCAACCACCGATGTGGTTGTTGGGTTACATTGGTTTGCTGCTTAACGGCTAACGACTCCATTTCTAGGGGTTTGGGCGGAGGGGCGGAGTATGGTGGTGATGGTTCGGCTACCTCATTTGGCATCCTGTAACGATCTCAGTTCGCTTCTCGTGGCCACAGGCGTGGATTTTGGGTTTCTCTGGTTTGGTGCCTACAACAAACGACTTGAGTAGTGGCTGGTTCTTATGGGTTTCTGGGCAGCGGTGTTGGGCTGGACGGCGTGGAGATGGGATGCGGATGGCACGCGGTGAGGGGAGTCGGATAGCGATGGTGGATGCTGATGGGCGGCTTGGTGGAGGGGCGGATGAGCCGTTCTCTGAGACAGCAACAAGAGCTTGTTCCATGGGTCTCCGGCGACGGCGTGGCAATGGCAGTGACTTGTCCCTTTACAGGTGACCATGGTGTGATGGGCATGGCAGTAGTGGTGGCGACGCTATTGACGGGCGTTGGGCTGAGTTTGGCCTGTGTTCAGGCTGGACTTGGCCTATATTTGTGCCTTATGTTGTAAATCCAGGTGTGAGATCCATCAGTGTTTTTGAGCTTAATATAAATTTTGGGTTTTTTAGACCAGTAGGGGTGTTCGGCTTAGGCCTTTTTAGGTTAGGTTTTTTAGTAGTGTGGTTTGGTTCCGGTATAAAAATTTAGAAACTGTGTTAAATAGTTTAGTCTGCAGATTTACGTTAATAGTTTCGGTTCCAAACTGATTCGATCTGTATATAGATACGATATATATACATATAACTCAATTAATTTAGATACACCAAGTATACATGAAAGTTATAGTCAACTAATTTTCTAGACTAATTTTCTAAATTAATAATTAATAATTTTCTAAATTTTTCTATAAATAAAAATCAATTCTTAGTTTATCTCTGCAATTTTGAGTACTTTAAATAGTTTATGAAAATAATATCTCAATTTCAAGTAAACCGTGATTCGAAACTGAAATCGAACCTTAGTCTAATGGTTTGGATTGGTTTGGTTCTACACTTTTTTGGGGTTGGTTTGGTTCTCCAAATATATAATACGTATGTAGTGTGGTTTGGTTTTTGATTTACTATAAAACCGAACCAATCCGGTCCATGCTCATCCCTAGTTTCTTGCCAATTGTTGGTTTGGGACTCGGATTAGGCAGAAGATTGCTCTGAGCATGATGCCTTTTTCTTGCTCATATTAGTCTTGTATCTTTTTCAAGATAATGTAACTTTTTTGCTGTTCAAAAAAAAAGAAGCTCGACCGTGGCATCATCTCCTGCATCCAGCAACATCTCAAGCTCCAGTACTTTGGAGGACAACCTATGCATCCAAGTTGGCTCTAAACGTGCCCTTTATACCTCTTGGATAAATATAGGGTGGTTCGGATCGGATTTGAGGACACTATAAAGCATGCGCTGCCAAGCGTCCAAAATGACGCCGTTTTGACACTCAATAAGGCCAAAACTATGTCGTTTTGATCCCATAAAGATCTAGAAAAAACTACTTTTAAGGCAAGAAACTTAATTAATTTCCAGATTCTACTTAATTTCCATCCTGATTTTCTAGACAACAAACTTCATATGAACCAAATTTCAATCCTTAATTTCTAGATTCCACTTCATATCCATATGCTTTTTAGTTCTATAAAATAAAAAACCCGTAGTATTTCAATAAAAATTCTCTCTTTCCGTATGCACTGACCAACACTCAACAAATCTTTGACACACAAATTTAGATCATCAAATACTTTTGTCCCATAACACAAATAACAAATACCTTGTTCGATTTGAGTTTTGAAGGAAATTTTAAAGTGTAATAAGTGAAGAAAAATTAAGAAAATTTATTATGAATCATATACAGAAATTTTAAGTATTCCAAACAAACAAATCTAAAGATTTTCCAAATTTGCATAATGGAGATGCTCTTTCCTCATCAATCATCAAATCAAGTAACAAAGCGACAGCAGAAGAAAGCTGTGGTAGAGAGAGAGAGAGAGAGAGAGAGAGAGAGAGAGGTTTATGTGGAGCGTGCCTTACGTAAGTCAAACAACAAACAGCTGTGGAAGTGAAGTCTCCTGCCCGTGAGCGGGAATAACGCCATCTCCATTTGAAAACCCACATCCCCAAATTCTCTCCTTTGATATAGAGTCATAGACTTTTTGTCTCTATTTCTTTTTGAATAGAAGAAATGTTAATTATACCAATGTCACTCCATTTGGGCATTCTTTCTCCATATAAACTCCAACAATCATAGATTTCTGAATTCCTATTATACTTGTTCTGACATTCTCTAGATTCCACTGCAGATTATTGCTTTTTGTATACTCTGTAGTTGTTTGTTTCTATGCACTACTGCCTATTAATTATCCTCCTTTTCAACCAAGGTTCGATCTTCTCCACAAACCAAGGTATCCTATGCCCTCTCTCTCTCTCTCGATGTTTTGTTTTTCTTGTAATCCTTTCAATGTTTTGCATTTTTGGGTCTCGTTTTATGATACATATTTTGCTCAAACTTCGTGAGATATTTTGTAATTGCCATGGCAATTTTCTTAACTACCAACATTTTACTCTCTCTCTCTCTCTCTCTCTCTCTCTCTCTGTGTGGGTAGTCATGGGGATTTGAGAGGTAGCCATCAGATGGGTTGTTGGGGAATTTTCTGACGCAGGGAAATTCAAAATTGATTGCTAAATTCAAAACAATCTCAATTTAGCTTTTGACATTTTTGCTTTTCTATAACTTACTTTTTAGGGCCTTTCAAAAAGGCTAAACTTTCCCTTGGAGGTTGGATACTTTGTTGGGGAGTGAATTCCAAGCAAAGCTTAAAAATCACCACCTCCTCATTTTCATCAGCAAGCCCCAAATTACTTTTTTTGGACTCCGGTAGTACAGCCGAGACAGCAACAGGTTCTCTTCCCCTGAGGGGATGGAGCGACAGAAGTATTGAGAATTCAAGATTTGGAAGTCACGGCGAGACAAACCGGTTATCATTAGGATAGGTGTCAAGTGGAAGGTGGGGCAGTACCAAGCTGAGGAATCCTAACAGACAGGGGATGACAGTTATTCCTTCCGAATCTATTAAATCAGATCAAGTCATGCATCCCACTTTTCTCTTTTAGATTGTCAAACTTTAAATAGGTTCTATTATGTGAATTCGTATTATGAATTTCCAGAATCTGGGTAACTTTTCTTTACAAATGTGTTTAGTGTGGCTAGTGGCATCTTTGGAGATGATGGGTAGAAACTGATCAAATCGAGTCGGGGATGGACCGGAGGAGTTGGTTGTGGCGGAGGAAGTCTTCCGAGAAGATCCCTGGTGGCGGTGAAACCGAAAGCTCAGGATCATTATCTTCTCATTCCGAGAGATTCTCTGATGATCAGGTTTGTGCCTTTCATGTAGCCTAATTCTAAATTCCAATCATGGATTTTTTTTTTGCTATTTGGAAGTGTTGACTTTTTTGTACATTGAGTAATGTTGAACTACCTAACTGCATTTGTTTATCACTTGTTTCTGTGCTTATGTTTGTTGTTACATGTTCAGTCGCCTGAGTTTAATAAGAGAATACATTTTTTTTTATATATTTTTTGGGGGTGAAATGAAGAAAACCTAAACTAATCCAAAGTCTGCTTTGTCTCTCTGCCATTCATGTTCATGTGAATCATGTCCTCCATGATTGATTATTATATTTTTTTTCTTTGCTTATTTCCCTGTGATTTAACTAGGTTTAAAAGTCTAAATCGCAAATGTCGTGATTAAGGTATCTGACATGGACACGTTACAAACTTTCCTTCCTTCTTTCCTGTACATTATTTTGACAAGGGAGAATAAGTACAAGAGGAAATAAAGAATATTCACCACCTAACTGCATGGTGGTGGCCGGTAATGGGACAGAGGCGGCTGGTGGTGGGAGATTAGGGTTAGGTTAGGTTTTGGGTTCTTGGGATGAGTTTTGGGTCTTTGGCCCACTCTCTGATTTTAGGATTTTGGGTTTCGGCCCATTTGGATGTATCTAACCCTTGGTTGGTATCCCCAATATTTTATTTTTAATGAAATGTTTTCTTTGCCAATAAAAAAGAAGAAGCCAAAGTGATTGTGATTCATTTAAGGTCAGGAGGTTATAATAAGATGAGATTTCCGCTAAACTAATTGAATGGACTAAAACTCATGTTTTCACGGATTTCTAGGTAGGTCATTCTCGTCACATGCATCAACTAAAGTATCATTTAGCGGAAACAATTTCATAGCATTGTGAATAGATGACTTGGGTAGTTTTGTGAATAGAAGAACCTCAATAATCACTTATCTGTGTATGAAATGAGACGTACGCCGGTGTATTTACGGACACAATGTACTAAAAGTGGTGGACATATATGCCCAAACATACCTGTGCATGCAAATCATCTATATCTTCTGCGCTTTTTGTTTCCATGAAAAATATTTTAGAATGAAGTAGTTATGTTACTCTGAAGATGCGATCACAATCCACTTTTGGAAATTATTCTTCGTACGTCTGTTGGGTTTTGGAAGAAAGAAGAGCATGATAATAGAATAACGGAATTGGTCCAGTTTCTTCGGTGAAAATAAGAGCATTCAAATTTGGAGAGGGGTATGAAACAATAATGCAAGGGAAAAAAAGGTCTATAAAGCATGTCTGCTTTTCTAGATTCAAAAATTGGTCGTACCAGTTCCGGAAAGAGATCCAAACTTCAGCGGTAGGAAGGTTGTGGAAAACGTTTTTGCCGTGGAGTTCTGGTATACTTGCTGGAACACCTCTCAAGTCTCGAGTTATTGAATGGCTATGAAAAGGTTCCATCTTATCAAGACAGTTGTTTTGTCGAGAAACATGGTTGTCCTACATCATTTGGACCACATTTGTCCAAATATTCAATGGAGTAGGAGTCAGGACCACAATTGCCAAAGTACTCTTTTTCCTGTTGGGATTTTACCCAAAATTTATCTTCAACTACTCGCACACCGTTGAGTAACAATCTTTTTCCTAATGTATTCACTTTGAAACCTCGTGACACCACCATTGAAAAATTTTGGTCCTGTCTCAGAGAGAGGCTCGGTGAAGGATATAACAAGCTCTAATCATTGGTTATGTATGGTGGATTCTTGATCCTGTAAACTTTGACCATTGTAAAGAAATTATCCTTCTGGTTCAGCTTATGGGAAACCTGTGCTTGTCTCTGAAGCTTCACATTGAGGTGAAATAGAGTTTACTATTTCAGAACCAGTGCTGCTTCACATATTAGTGCCTCGAAAATTCACAAGCCCTCTGCAGATTGGAACTTAGGTATGTGGCTGCAAAATCATTTACATACTACGAACTAACTCCAACCATTAGACTCAGACATTCATGGCCCAAATAATGTTCATAACAATAGAAATCGGAATCCTCAGTTATAAGCAGGATTTCTTCTTTCCACTGTAGTTGGTTAGTATTAGGATGGTGAGATCCGTATTAACTGTTGCATTTCATTATCGCATAGAAGTGAAATTATGGCATTTTTGGCCAGTTGTTAACTTAAATAGTATCCACTCCCACCGCGGCAGAGTAGGTGCTGTATTCAAGTCTGGTTGGTGCACAAGTCTGGTTTTCCAAACAGAAAAAAATGGGAAAAATGAAAAGGAAAGTATCGGTGGTGGTATGTCTTACAAAAAGGAGCTGGGAGCCTCAATATATGTGCTTTGAGGTTTATACGTTACTTTCACATTCCGCAAGCATTTGAGTTTCTCTTGTCCTCTTATCTGTTTGGCGTTTGATTACTGAAGGTCTGTTCAAACCATAATACCCAATCTCCAGAAGTCACATCTAAAGCTTCACCAAGTTACAAAGAACTTGATGAAAGTGTGAAGAGTCTAACAGAGAAGCTCTCAGCTGCTCTTCTCAACATAAAGGTGAAGGAAGACTTGGTAAAGCAGCATGAAAAAGTTGCAGAGGAAGCCATATCAGGTACTTCCTTTATTCCTACCTTTTGTGGAAAGTCTTTTCAAAATGAATGTTTTTCTTTTCTTTTCCCAATTTGCTTCACAAATTGAAAGGACAAAGATGATTGGCACCCTACTTTCTCAATTTACGTTCTTCTCTAATTTTGGTACTTCTTAAATGATTTTTAATTGCTTTCTTAGGGTCGTTAGATGTCGATTTTTGTCTTTTCTTTGGTGCTTATCTTCCCATCTGCCAAACTGCTAACGTTATAATTCAAGAGGCCTTACTTGGGGAAGTAAACTGTCGTGAATAATTATTCAGCGACAACCATCTGCAGATTGCAATTGAATCATTGAAATTTGAAAGTTTAAGCATAATAACAATATTTTCAGATATCCACCCTCTTCTTCAAGTTGGAAGTTGACATCTATTTGGCCTTTTTGTTTGCTGTCTCACATACTAGGATGGGAGAAGGCTGAAAGTGAAGCAGTGGTTTTCAAGCAACAACTTGAGGATGCAACTAAAAGGAATTCAGCCCTTGAAGATCGAATTCTCCATCTCAATGGAGCTCTCAAGGAGTGTGTTAGACAACTTCGACTAGTTAGAGAAGAACATGACCAAAAACTGAATGATGTGATTGCCAAGAAAACTCATGAATGGGAATCTACGAAGTCTGAACAAGAGAGCCAAGCATCTACGAAGTCTGAACAAGAGAGCCAAGCTTTTACATCTAAACTCATGGCCACGGAGAAAAAACTCATGGCCACAGAGAAAAGACTTGAGGCCGCAGAAAAAGAAAATTCAGTTCTCAAGCTTGAGCTTCTTTCTAGGGATGAGGAGATAGAGATTAGGATTATTGAGAGGGATTTGAGCACCCAAGCTGCTGAAATGGCTAGCAAACAGCATCTGGAGAGCATAAAGAAGGTGGCTCGGCTTGAAGCAGAGTGCCGCAGGTTAAAGGCCATGGCACGAAAACCATCAAACGATAATAAGTCTGTTACTGCCTCCTCGATTTACGTTGAATCCTTCACAGATAGCCAATCAGATAGTGGGGAGAGGCTACTGCTGCTTGAAAGCGACAATCACAAGATGGATGGTTCAGAGCCAAATGAGTGTATGAAGGCCCTTGGAAGAAACCTTATGGTCCCTTCGGTTGATATTCTGATGGAAGATTTCCTTGAGATGGAAAGAATTGCAGCATTGCCTCATATAGGAAATGGACCTTTATCAGATCAACCCCATGAGGAGGAAAGCCCTTTAAAAGCAGATCTCGAAGTGATGATTTATCGGACAGCTGAACTAGAGGAGAAGCTAGAGAAGGTGGAAATGGAGAAAGTGGAATTGGAGATGGACTTAAGTGTGTGCCGAGATCAGGTTAAGAAATCAAATGATCGGAGAATAGAAGTAGAGGCGAAGTTGGTGGAGCTTCGGACTCAGTTATCTCGGGAAAGGGATGCAAGACTTGCATCTGAGGCAAAGATTGAGGCTACCAGTGCAAGGAGAGAATGGACAGAGTCACAACTAGGAGAAACTGAAGCTGAGATGAAAACCTTGCTTTCAAAAGTTGGTTATTTGGAAGAAGAGGTTGAAAAGGAGCGGGCTTTATCAGGGGAAGCGGTGGTCCAGTGTCGAAAAATGGAAGACGAGATTTTGAGGATGAAACATGAAGTTGAGCTCCTGAATTCAGCAAGGTTGAATGGAGATTTGAAATTGAAGAAGGTCAGTTTGTTTTTGCAGTTTCGTTTTCATTGTCGAGCCCTTGCAATGCACCAATAAAGAAGAAATCTTTCCTTAAAAAATAACCCTATAAGGCAGAGAATTTATATTCTTATTAAAGACATGTGCATGAATACTTTCCTGGAACAGAACACATGAAAGTTTGAATTTGCTCCTGGAAATGGTTTTATATCATTTCAAATCTAATGTTTTTCTTCAACTTATACGTAATCAACTTCTTTTGTTCTTAAGTTAGTTGAGGATGATATCAGAAAATACAAGATTTGTCTAATTGCTTTAATGGTTTCCAAAGTATGGAATTATGCACTTGATTACGGTATCCAACTTAGGAAAATGGTAGTTTAATTTCTTGAAACTTTGTCACGACTTTTTTCATTCTGATCAAGTGCATCAGAGAGTTTGTTCTTCATTTCATTTTGCCTCGGTTTCTACAGTTTCCACATCCTGACGTTGTTTTATTTCTAGCAAACGGATCCTTAGAAACTAGAAAACTGACTGCTCTATGGAAGATGCCTGTGGTAGATCAAGTCTTTCCTAGTAGCTTTATATTTTAAGTCCTGGTTGATTTGTGCATAAACATTTGATGATCACTTGTACTTAATGTTGGTTTGTGACAGGAGAAGGAACTATCAGTGGCTGCTGGTAAACTTTCAGAGTGCCAGAAAACAATTGCCTCTCTTGGAAAGCAGTTGAAATCCCTAGCAACGTTGGAAGACTTCCGAATTGACTCGGAAGAAAACATTGGAGCTGCCTAAGGAAAGACCGCGATTTCCTGGATATGGTTCTGAATCATGGATATACCACTTCCTGATTCTGATGAATTCTATTCCCAAAAAACAATCCATTAGAACATACTCGTCCAATAGAAGTACGCGACAAGAGCCTCTTATTTCCATCCTCACTGCCTTGGCCTAGGGTATGCCGATTGTGTCCTGTATTTATTCAGCTCTTTTTTTTTTTACCCCTCGCTTATTTACCATTTTATACACCTTGTTTCTAAATGAAGAAACACAGCAGAGAGTGAAATTAAATCAGTCAGAATATATATAGGAGCCAAAATACCGTTTGGGAGTATATCAGGGTTGTATATCAGAAAGTTTTGGTTTCTTTGTTCTAGTAATGACAGATTGGTGATTGTAAGAAAAGTTTGAGCTACAATAAATCACATGGGCGCTCTTTGAATACACAGACTGGAAAAAGAACTTTGGATCTTCGTCACCACATATCAAGAGTTGTGGCAAAATAATTTGCAACTTTAATCAAAAAATGTAAAAGGCTAGCTTGAAGCGTTTACCACATGGCCAGGTGGAGAAAATTTGGTCAAATTAAACTAGACATATCATATGTCCTTTTATTTCCCCCTTTTTCCATACTCAAGTTTGTCAACTAATTCAAACTCCTTTAATCTTTATGGATTTATTTGCGCTTAGAAGGGTAATATTATAAATGTACATCACAAGATGACAAAAAAACAGAATGAAATTGTCAAAAAGGGAATTTGAAAATCAGTAATACCTTTCTTTAGTTTCAATTAGGGATGTAAGGGGTTCAATTCAATTTGCTTTTCAAGGCAAAAACAAACTGAACCGATTTAGTCGGTTTTTAATTATTGAATACCAAAACCAATCGATACCACCAACCGCCCCCACCAACCGCATTGTATTTAGGTGATTTGGTTCGGTACAGCTTATCAGTTTGGACTTTACATAATTGGTCCAATTCCTCATTGTAAACAAAACCAGTATAGTACACAACAGCCAACAGGTGAATGGTAGTTTAAGCAAAATCTGGTGACTTAACTCCAAAGTAGTATTAAATTCAAAACTCTACCGCTGCAAAAAAAAAAAAATACTACTCAGCAATTACATGGCAAACAAAAAGAGGGAGGCGGTGATTCCGTAGGAGTCTAGGATCGTGAGGTATTTTATATGTATGCAAGGCATGCGGTCGGTTCCGGTTCCCCAAGGTTTTGAAATATTTTAAACCGTTTCTGAACCGAAAACTCCACGTAATCAAAATTGCATAGAGAAGTCACAGGTAAGAAACCGGTCAAAACCCACCAGTTTGGTTATGTAAAGGCGGTTTGAACGGTTTAATCAGTATTCATTACATCCCTAGTTTCAATAGTAAAGTTAATCACAAGGAAGGTTGGGTTAGGAACTGCTCAAATTCAGTCAATTCCTTGACAATAGTTTCTCCAGAGTATGTTAGGATAATGTAAAACAGCAACAGCAGTTACTAAGACCAAGAGACATCTTAAACCAAACTACTAACTCAGTCATATAGAATACCAATCTTCAAAGAATAAAAAGTTTTCCTAAAAATCTTAGACTAAAACCAATAGAAAATCATAGCAAAAAATTTCCTTCTACAACTTAGCAAAAAATAAATAAATTAATCTCCTTCTACTTAAGACATTTTTTTATTTTTTATTTGGGTTCTCAAACTTGTAAAAGAACGTATTCAGGAAAGAGAAATATTCAGAATTCTACTTCATTCCAACACTATTTTTTGGTGCTCGACGGTCCTGGGGATCATCTCTCGATAGTTCAATCACCGCAGCCTTCTAGCTTCCCTTTCAGACTCGAGCAGGGTTAGAATATCCCCAACCCTGACTGGTCCCTTGACATTTCTCATCAGAGTTCACTTCGTCTCATCTATAAACATCACTTTTACCTGAGTCACCTGCCCTCTTGATCCTGTCCTACCAAGAACCTGAATCACCGTCGCATTCTTCACTTGAGAATCCATTTTTCCCCTGTTGCTGCTATAAACATTACCCACACAAGGAAACCAGACTCTGATATAAGTTTCTGAACGAATGTCAATTAAGACGTGTCCATTTTTCCCCTGTTGCTGCTTTAAACATTACCCACACAAGGAAACCAGACTCGGATGCAAGTTTCTGAACGAGTGTCAATTAAGATGTGTCGGATGAGAGAGATGAGTTGAAGCAGTACCAAAAAAAGGCTAACAGACAACAGGCCAACAGGGCACAATCTCTAGCAACAGAGAACACATCCTTGTTTTATTGTCTCTATTTTGCAGCCCAACAAGACAAAAGCATAAAAAACTAAGCCTAAGGCTTCTTTCATTCTCTTTTGGGTTTCCCTCTCTTTGCAACTTTTTTTTTATTTTTTTTGTATCTGACTTGGAATTCGAGGCATGACAGACTGTTTATAGTGAATCCAACCCAGGGAACACAAAGTTTAAAATTAAATTAACAAAAGAACAGATAGGCACCGGAGTAGTTCAAAGATAAAGAAATCATGCTAAACCAGTCACCTTTTGTGCAAACGAATGCAATCCAAATTTAAAGTTTGATAGTAAACTTATAAATTATGTACTATCTTCTTCAATGACAAGCACAAATATAACCAAATAAAATTTAAGTAGAAGATTAACGACATAGTTTTATCCATTTTCTTACTGTCTAATCAAACCCCAAAACACGACCCCACTTAATAACCCAGATAAATACATGCATATTCAAAGCATAATAATACATGCAACACACATCACACAACAAAGGTACCGAAGTACCCACCTACACACTGATTCCTCCACCTAGCTAGCAGCCGCACCTAGTATCAGTATCACCTTCTTACATGACAACAGGACAATCAGGTTTTTTTTCTTTTTTATAAAACAGTTTGTTAGATAAAAGAAAACGTACAATTACATACACTGTGTCTTTGAAAGTTAAAAGTTCATGCTAAGCATCCAATGTAAACAAAAACATAACCATGAAAAGGCAAGAAGGGAAAATCACTGTCTTACAATAGAGATACAAATCATGCAAGCCTCATGCTCTATGAACAAATACTGGATAAGAAACCAAAATTTTAGAGCAGACTGAAATATGATTCGGGCGTAGCCAGGAGAAGGATAAATTGAAATCCACAAGCAGTAACCTACAGAAAAAATAAAACAACATACCCAGACACAAAAAAATATCAGCGTAGAAGCCCCAATCGCTGCTACTACCTCTCTCCTCTACAATGTTATTCCATACCACAGCCACCCTCTCTTCTTAATTTGAAACCCTACCTCTTTCCCAATATGAATATGCAAACAAACTATTCTCCTAATCCCATTACAGTAACACAGGAATAACTCCACCCACAATCACACAATCCTGTTAACTATCTCCCCTTAGAAATCAACAATATTTTTTCATCTAAACTTCAGACTTGTAATATGCAAATAAATTTTTAAGTTTTTAACTAGTAGAATTTGTGTAAGCCTTGAAAACTCAGGATGTGTTCAGATCATCAATTTGTAGAGGGATCAATTTGTGGACTAACAAGAAATTTTTGGAGACACTATATAGAGAAAAGCATAGTTGTATGAGACAGATCAATTCAACTTCTAGCATTGGAGTTATTGATCAATTCAACTTGTAGATTTGTAGAGGGATTGATTTGTTGATTAACAAAAAGATCGATTTGCGGATAAGATATACAGTGAAGCATGGTCGATCAAAACAACTTGTAGCATTGGAGTTATGTGTTCAACAAAACATCATACGTTAAAAAAGCTTCAATGGTATTGTTATTTGTGCCAATATGTGTAATTATCTCAACAAACCCGGAATAAACCACATCGAAAGACACCGAAACTTGTTCACATTCCAAGCATAACACTACTAATGTAGCAGAAAATATACACAGTGAAGCATACTAGTGTGAAAAGATCAAACAAAACAACTTGTAGCATTGGAGTTATGCATTAAACAAGGCATCACTACGTTACAAATACCATCAAATGTGGTTGTCACTTGTTCTTATACGCATCAGGTATATAACAGATTATTAGATAATGTAATCTATGATTAGGGCAGAAGGCTAGAAAGCCACTGATTCAATCAGGTCCCCAAAAAATGCTAAAAGGAAGGGTCCCTAATTGTAGTAGTATTCATGCATGTGTATCTGCGTATTGTATTATTTTTACGTCTCCGTTTTGCGGACCGGACAAATATTATGGGACGGAGGGAGTATATATGTATCGTGAACAAAACCCTAGATCGCGTAGAACCTTTATAAAGAAGAAAGATACTCCTATATATTGCGACAATTACGTTGAGAACCCTAGAACTGGATCTGTGTCACAAATTACTCCCCCAAATTGCACTTTTTGTTTACTTCAAATGTTGGGTTCCAATTTAACAACAATGTCGACCCTCTGGATATCATACTAAATTTTTCTGACGGTACCGACCTACTGTATCTAACAATCAAACCATTTTGACTATACACCACTAGAAAAAAACTCTACTTGCAACTCTCTGTTCTTTCTTTAACGTGATCTTTTGTGTTCACTTTTCAACCACAACACTCTGTTAGAATAATATATAGCGTGTATGACCCCCAAAAAAAAAAAAAAAAAATTGATACATGTTATTAAAGGATTAACAAGCGTCTTACCCGTGGAAGTAGAAAATTATTTTATGTTTAATGTAACAATTATTTATAGGTAATGTAAAGTATTGTTATGTTATTTATCTCTTATTATTTATGATTTAATATAATTAGATGTAAAACTTTTAATGAGAAAATGTTTGAGCATGTTTGAAAGCTTTTTTTTTTAACTTTTGTGTATTTTGAAAAGTCTAGGGAAAAAAATAAATTTTTATTAAGAAAATGCCACATAGGAGAGAAAATTAAGGAGAGAGCTTGATTTTACTTTTGGAAACTACATTTGCTTAGTATATAGTATAGAATAGGGATCGAGTGAGGGATATTGACTACTGTTTTGTTGATAGCAATCATAAATGTTGAAAGATGGAGGCCAAAATGATAAACACACAGACAATCAATAGGTTTTGGTGAGGTTAGCCAGTGTACGCCTACAAAGACTTGATATTAGTACATGATGATTTGTTGATTTTGTGAGCGTGACATAAAAATGGGTTGGGTGACCGAAAAAATCAGAATAGATCAAGACCTAGATCAATAAGACCAACAAGTAAAAACTAAAAATGATATAATATGGTGCAAATAGTTTAAAGAACATTCAATAAGCTATAAATCAGTAAAATGATAATTTGATGGCTACCGAGTATGGTGGAATGGGGTGGTACTACGTTGAAGTTTGAATGATAGATTGTAAGTGTAACGCCTCGAATTTTGGAAACGTTAAATAAATATTTTTATTGAAAACCTAAATGGAGTTTGGCTCATTATTATAGCATAATTCTCACAAGAGTATATTTATTCAACAAAGAGAGGGAAATTAGAGTTCCTATCTACTGCTCCACCTGCTTCTTCATCCTAGCCAGCTTCTCGGCTTCGAAAGCCTTCAATGTGTAGAGCTCACCCTGCTCCTTTACAAAGTCTGACACATTATACCAGCGGCGCCCCTAGTATAATATGTCAGGGTTACAACAGTAACACCGTGAGCTACAAAAGCTCAGAAGAATAATCTCATACGCGCTAACTCATACTCCCTCCATCCCATAATATTTGTCCGGTCCGCGAAACGAGGACTACAAAATAATGCATTTCTTTCGAGAAAAAATTTAAATTTTTTTCATAAGTTAAAAGAATTCATCGAGATCTAATAAATTGTTGATTTTTTTTTCAACTTTTCTTACAAAAATAGTACTCCCTCCGTCCCTTTTTAAGTGTCCCACTTCGTAATTCCAACTTATTAAAAAAACATTATCTTTATACCTTTCACATCAACTTTTACCTCTATTTTCCCTACTTACCCTCTATGGAGACATCATCATTATACTTTTACTCACTAACTTTTTAAAATGGAATCTACTTTTAGGGGCAAAATGGAAAATATACCAACTTTACCCACTAATTTTACAAAATGGACACTTATTAAGGGACAGCCCAAAATGGAATACTGGACATTAAAAAGGGGACGGAGGGAGTATTATTTTTACGGCTCCGTTTTGCCGACCGGACAAATATTATGGGACGGATGGAGTAATTAAAAACAACAGGGTATAGAAGTAGTATATTAGCTCATGTAAATTCAGCGATTTCTAAATAGCACATGCATATTCAACAACTTTCGGATAAGCAGTTAACAATAACACATGCACATTCACTATTTAACTAATGTCAGTGTCCACGTAATCAGAGTTTCTCCTATGCAATATTTTCGTAGACCGTGTCATCATTTTCACTTTTTTTTTTCCAAATCAACATTTTTCGAAATCGTTTTTACACATCCAACCTCAGTTCTGCCGTTTCGAGCTCCCAATTATCCTCACAATAGTTTCGCCGTCCCGGGTTCCCATTGGCACACAATTTGCATTGGCTTCTCTCCGCGGATAACCAAGCCATACACCCAACCTGTAACGACTCGGAAATTTTTTTTTTTATGAATAAAAATTTCATTTATTTATCGAAATTTCTTTTAATTACTTAATATTACTTTAAATATTTCTTTTTAATTTCTATAATCCGTCATAATTAGATTTTAGTCCTTTAAATTTTTTCTTGATTAAAAGCCCTACATGGCTAGTAAAGTTAGTTTCCAACCGATTAGTTGGAGGAACCGGACTACTAATTCACCTAGTTACATTTTCCTAACTCTAATTGGACCTTTTTGACCGTCTTTGAACCTTATGAACCCCTCCCAAACCTAATTGAACCCTTAGACCTTTAGGGGTAATCATTATACCCCATGAATGGTCATTCAAGCCCATACCTACCATCATTTACCTTTTTAACCATTGGTTAATAAATGCTAGGAAAATTATTATCCCTTGGTTATTGGCCATTTGACTTGCCAATATATATATATATATAATTTTGACTAGACAAGTCATAGCCATCTTGTTGCTTCCAAAGGTGGCCATCTTTATGCATGTCATGCATGCAAACCTAAGGTATAGCCTTAAACCTAATTATCCTAGAGTTACTTTCCTAGACACACATATATACTCATATATATGTATATATATGTACTTCATAAGCTATGTTAGCATGTCTAGATGAGCCTATGCTTGCATAAGTACACTTTCTAGAAAATTTCCCTCCATTGAGTAGTCACTTGAAAACTCCCCACGACTTTTTCTCTTCCAAATAGACTTAAGATTACCTAGACCTAAAACTATTTATTTTTACCCATAGATAACCATATATGTAGATATATATATATATATATGTAGTACAAGAGAGAGAGAGAGAGAGAGAGAGAGATGGAGTGAGGTGTGATGTGTTTTGGACACTTACACAAACTACTTTTTTAGCCTTTCTCACACTCAACCTAGGTACTTTTTGACAACCCATGACTAGACCACTTTAAGTATAATCCTAGCCTAGTATCTTGTTCTTTCTTTCAAGCTAGCGCATTCTAGGACAAGACAAGACAAAATCAATTCATGACAACCTAGGATTTGACCTAAAATTGGATTGACAAGTGAGGGAAGGCAATGACATTGATTGAAGGCTTGAAATGACAAGTCAATGGAGCAAAATCCATGGGATAAAGGAGAGAGGGGGAGGCCGGCCATGAGAGGAAGAGAGAGGGCCAAGTTTTGCTATAAATAGGACCCATGTCCAAGCATTCAACTCACACCTTCATCCTTCAACTTCTCTCTCTAAGAAATTCTAGCATTCTTACCTTGTTCTTGTTGTTCTTGCTTGTTCTTGAGTTCTTCCTAAGTTCTTCGAGAAACTCATCCTAAACCACCCTTTCGATCCATAAAGTTGAGTAGTTTTAGTCACGAAGTAGTTTCGAGAGAAAACCTTTCTCTTTCGAAGCTACCGGAAGCCAACCGTAGGAAGTTACTCCGCCCGACGAACACATTCTCTCCGTAGTCGCCACTACCGCCAAGAAGAAAGGTAGAATCCCTTGTCCACTAAATTCAACGTCTAACGTAGAACCGTATGTTGGAAGTATAAGTAGATTTTCCGTATATAAGGTTATCTATCACCTATAGGTTTGAAATGCATGATAGTTAATAACTTATTTTCGCTAATGGAAGTATGAGCATGTTTGAATAATCAACTCTTACTCTAATAAACATGTGTTGTTTTGAATTTCCCACAAAGGAAGAAAGAATGGGTTTTTTCGAAAGATAAGACCATATCGTTGATAGAAGTATTCGTATTTTAATCTTTAGGATGGTTATGAGCATGTATTATGAATTGTTTGTATTACTTGTCTTGTTGTAAAGCATAAATGATTTTCACTCCAAAGGCATCCGTACATGTGGCGTTATGCTTTAAGTTGTGGTTTAAGCATGATTAGTAATATATAGTTGGATGATTTTGCTAGTTTAGTTGCAAGATTACAATGAATGATTTATGATTTTGTATGTGAAAAGTCCTACCGTGGAGTCTATGCATGAAAACGTGACACAGAAATCGAGAACGTTAGAAACATGACATCTAGGGTGTGGTTAATGAAAAGGCATGTTTTGGAAAGGAAAAATGTTTTGGAAACCGCAATGTGGCCGAATGTGGTAGCCCATTGTGTGGTGTGTGTTTTGTGTGCCAATGGGAACCCGGCGCGGTGGAACCATTGTAAAGATACTCGGGAGACCGGCGCAGCGGAACCGAGGTTGGGTGAGTAGCTTGGTTATCCGCGGAAAGGACCCAATGCAAGGTTTTGTGTGCCAATGGGAACCAGGTGCGGCGAAACCATTGTGAGGATACTCGGGAGACTGGCACGGCGGAACCGAGGTTGGGTGTGTTAAAATGACGATTTTGAAAATGTTGATTTGGTTAATGAAAGGTAAAACCAGTGACACGGTCTACGAGGAGTCGCGTCGGAGAAACTCAAAAAATCATGGACACCAACGTTAGTTGAATAGTGAATGCAGATATGTCATTGTTAACTGTTTTTTTTTTTTAATCATGTATGAACTATGTGAAAATCATTGAATTTATGATCATTTGTTCGTAAGTTAAGGGTTAACAGGTATAGGTTACTCTATTGAGCTTTTGTAGTTCACGGTGTTACCTTTTGGTGACCCTGACATATTATATTGGTGGCAACACTGGTATAATGTGTCAGATCTTATAGACGAACAGGGTAAACTTTACACCTTGGAAGCTTTTGAAGCCGAGGAGCTGGCAAGAATGGAAGAAGAGGCAGAGCAATAGATAGGAACCCTAGTTTACCCCTCCTTTTGTTGAATAAAAGTACTCTTTGGAGAATTATGCTGTAATATTGAGCCAAACTCCATTTAATTTTCAATGAAATTATCCATTTAACGTTCCCAAAATTCGGGGTGTTACACAACCTCGGTTCTGCTGTTCCGGGTTCCCAAGTATCCTCACAATGGTTCCGTCGTCTCGGATTTCCATTGGTGTACACACACACACACAATGGGCTACTAAGTCCAGCCACATTGTGGTTTCAAAAATATTTCCTTTTTAAAACACATCTTTTCATTATCAACACCCTACGTGTCATGTTTCTAGACTTTCTCGATTTTCGTGTCTCGTTTTCATGCAAGGACTCCGTAGTCGGACTTTCCACATAAGAACACTATATAAGGTGTCTCATAAACATGCATCATTGATCGTAATCTTGAAATTAAACTAGAATAATTAAAATAACAAGATCATCCAACTCTATGGTATTTTTCATGCTTAATCCATCGACTAATCTATAAATTCAACAAGCTATGCATATAACTCAATATCAAGACAAGTAAATTAAGAACTAAAAACATGTATACATGCTCATAACCTCTTTCAAAAAAAAATCTAAGTAACCATGCTACCAATCAAACTATTATTTCTTACATTTCAAAAATCCGTTCTTTCTTCCCTTTTGGGAAGTTCAAAATAACATATATTTTTTGGAATAAAAGTCGAGATATTCGACATGATCATATTTCATTTCGAAATTTTAGTAAAACAAGTTTGCTAGCTATTTTTTTGTACCTTAACTTAACATGCATTTAAACACAAAAAATATAACTATAATCTTTACTAGAGAAAGTTTGTAGAAATATTCTATCATTCTTGGCGGATGGTATGGTTACGAAAAAGAAAATACATCAGCTTACGGAAGGTGAATGTGGCTATCGAACGAAGTGACTTCTTACGGTAAGTTTACGGTAGCTTCGAAAGAGAAAGGAAAGACTTTCTTTTTCCTAGAAACAAAGTTTCCTCCTATCAACTAAACTTTTTGAATCGAGGGGTGGTTTGGTGGCGGCCTTGGGTTGAGTTTCTTGAATAACTCAAGAACACCCATAATAAAGTAAGAACAAAGAACAAACGCAAGGTTTCTAGAGAGAGAAGTTGGAAGATTGAAGGTGTGAGTTGGAAGTTTGGTCAAAGGTCCTATTGATAGGAAAAATGAAGCTCTTCTCTCTCTCTCTCTCTATGCCGAATCTCTCTCTCTCTCTCTCTCTCTCTCTCTCAATTTGTTTGCTCCATGTATTGTCTAATCTCACCTTTTATCATGGCATAGCCTTGCCTTTGGCTTTCTAGGTCAACCTTAGGCATTCATGTAAGGTAGCCTTTAAGTTACTTTCTAGGTTCTTATTACCCTTATTGGTTAGTCTTGCACACAAAGTAAAAATGATGACTATGCTACTTATTAACTTTAAACATGAAGGCTAGGAAATCATGGCTAAGGTTGCTTGAAGGCTTAGGTTAGCTTAGTTGGTCAAGTAAGATAAAAGTTGGAAGGCTTTTACGCTATCATCACACAAGGATTTGCAAACACACACACACCTCTCTCTCTCTCTCTCTCTCTCTCTCTCTCTCTCTCTCTCTCTCAGCATTTCCCTCTTTTTCTCTCCCGCTCTCTCTCAGCCTCTCTCTCTTTCTCTCCCTCTCTCTCTTGTTCTATGTATACACATGTATACACATGTTTACATATGTATAAAAGTTAACTTAAAAAGAAGGTGTTGAGGGTAATGATGGTTTGGAAGAAATATCTCCTTGAAAGTGACCTTTCAATGGAGAGAAATAACAATACACCTTCTAGGAAAGTGATTTATTTGACTAAGAAAGCATAATGATGGGCTTGATTGACATGAGTGAGGAAAATGACAAGTCAATGGAAAGTGAAATGATTAAAGGGCTGGCTTTAGCTTTTGAAAATGACTTATCAATGCAAAAAGAATGAATAAGGCTTCAAAGTAGCCTTTCTAGGAAATGTTAGGGTGATATATAAGCATGCCAAGGTTACTTGTAGAAAGGAGAAAGGAAGTGATGATGGCTTATATTGAAGAGACTGTTCAATGAAAAAATATATGATTAAAGGTTTCCAAAATGTGTGAAATAGCCTTTTAATGAGTGAGGTAGACTTTCTAGGAAAAACTAGAGTTTGAAAAAAGTTTGGAAGGTTCAAAATGGTTAGGGAGGTTTAACTAGGCCTAGAATCCAATTGGTTTGGCTAATTAATTGGTTGGAATCAAATTATCCTAGGAAATATAGGATTCCTAGCCAAGAAAATGAATTTATGAATTAATTCTAGACACAAATAAATATGCAAGGGTATAAATAAGTCTCTTTGTCCTTAGGAAATGAGTAGTTAATTTTATATGAAGAAAACTTAATTTATAAGTCTAGAATTTAATTATGATGAATTATTAGAAATTAAAAAGGAATTTTAAAAGCAATCCAAGTAATTAAAAAAGATTTTTTTAACAATTAACAAAATTTTTATTTGCCTTTTTCTTCTTAAAAAAAATGAAAAATTTCCCCTATAAATTAGGGATGTTACAGTAAGAGCATCCATAGTGGAATAACCAAAAGTCAATAATCAAAAATAGCCAAATCATCTTTTGGTTATCTATTTAAGGGATTGTTAAGGTTAACAATGTAGAAGTCCACAATGGTACAAACAAAATTGAATAACCAAAACTTGTCACATCACCTTTTCAACTTATAAAATTTTAAAAATTGTGAAAAATTTATTTTTAAACTAATAAAAATAGGTTATTAGAAAAAGAGAAAATAGTTTATTGAAAACTTTGATTTAAAATAAATACCAATTTTCAGAAAAAAGTTAAAAAAAAAACAATTTTTGAATGAAAAAAATTTTTTAAAAAAGAACAATTTTTGAAAAAAAAATTTAATAAAAAAACTGTTTTGAAGTAAACTGTTTTTGCAAAAAAAATAGTTTTAATAAAAAAACAACTTTTTCCAAATTTTTTTTTTTTAGAAAGTATTTTTTTTAGAGCATCCAAAGTGGTATAATCAAAACCAAAAAGTTACTAAAGTTATCAACATTTGTTCAAAAAAGAGTTCACATTGGATGTAAAGACCTGGCATTTAAATTATTTAACTTCTAACTTTTATGCGTGATCAAGCCTTTTAATGTGGATAATGTTTTTGGGTCAATGTCAAATTGCTTATTCTTAATGGGAGTTAATGTAGTGTTTTAGTGGTTGAGGGGTGTGAAATGCGATTTAACCTATTTTTGTGTATAAAAAATCTTGAGCAGGAGAATATTTTTCCCCAATTTTTCTTTTCTTTTCCAGTACGTATGCTGCCTCTCTTTCTCGTCTCTCACGCTCGACCTCTTGGCTCTCTTACTCTCACACTATTGAATCTTTTTGAACACTTCAAATCCATGAAAGCCCAACAAAAATTCACGATACCTTCACAACCTAGACCTTGGGTATTGCATGATCAAGCTCGGAGGAGGAGGAGTATGGTGGATTTCAAAGTTTTGAGAGTTAGAGTTTTGCTCAAAAATCATGAGGTAGGGATTTCTCGTTTTCTTTATATGCTTATGAGTTGATTTCGTGCTTTAAGTGTTTGTTCTTGAGAAAAGCTAAAATTTTCGCCCAGAAAATCCACTGGGGTATCGATACCAATCATGCTTTCTGGACTCTTGGTGCTTCGGTATCGATGCTTTATTACCCACACCACCCCCCCCGGTTTCAGGACAGCTTGAGTCATGTTGTTCTTAACTTTGTAATTTCGAACTCCGATTACTTTTAATGCCTTTTAGACACCTCCAAATCCCTTCCTAGAAAGATTATTCGTCTCCTTATGACTTATTGGTTATCATCATTCCTTTTGGCTCTCATAATGTGGAATCTAAGTATCGAAATGAATGGAAATGGTGTAAAATCAATGTGTGTGTGTTTAGTCGATTGTGTGGAGTTTGATGACATGCTTGTTGGGTAATACTGTAACGACCCTAATTTTTGCCATAAGTTTTTTCAAATAAAATTTATGTTTTGAATTTTATTAAATAATTAAACTGACTAGTATCTATCAATATTTTTTATAACCCATATGTTATAATGATCCAAAAATTTTAATAAGTTAATTTATAATTTTATAAAAAAAATATTTATTTATTAAATAAGTTAATTAATTATAAATTGTACTCTATATTAGTTTAAATCGAATTGCTTAAAATTTCATATGTATATGTACGCCTTGGTGTTCCACATGCACCGTAGTATTTTTTTTCAAAAAAAATTTCGACTCTCTCTCTCTCTCATCCCCAAGCCAGCCATCCACCTCACCCTTATCTCTTCTATATCTTATCCCTTTACCATTAATACCTTCACATAAATTAATCTTGCGCTGCACTCCACCCCATCTTTATAAATACCTCTCTCCCTCCCCAGAATTCAAGACACCCTCTCCCACACTCCTTTCTCAGCTAAAAGTCCAGAAAGAGAGAAATTGGAGAGAAAAAGCTTCACTCCAATAATGGAGGTTTAGAGAGAGTTTCGGTTCCACCCGTAGCTGATCACCAATTCGGGCTACCACATCTTCTTAAACATCTCCAAGCTTCTTCGAACCATTATGAGATAAACCGAAGTTAGCCCGAGGTCCCGTGTTGCCGTACTCTTCTTTGATCACCGAAACTCATCCGAAATCGTTCTTCTTTTTCCGATCGGATTCGAGGTGTAATAATCCCTCTCCTATATTCTCCTACGTATATTACATGATTACATATCGTATTTTTATGTTCCGGAATGGAAGAAATTGGTCCGAGGCATCCCTGGTCAAAACCAGTCAAAACCCAGTTTTGGTTTCAAAAGTTTGCTACGTATAATCGTCGGAAATTTTTTTTAAAAATGAGCCTAGATGTCACGCCCCGCCCAGCAAAACGACACCCATTGTGGGCCCGAGTCGGCGCGGCCACGTGGCATTCCCAAACGCCAACCAAACAATCACTTAACAACAGATATTAACTCAGAATAAACCAGCGGAAGACTTAACATTAATATTATTAAAAGAGTCGACGTTATACCCATAACTTTACATACTTGGCAAACTAAAGTGCAAAACATCATTTACAAAACGAGTCGATTATATATACAAGACAACTCACTACCACCGACACAATCAACATCCTCAAAGCCAACCCCAAAACGCCGACCGGTAGTGGACCATCCTACAAACCCTTGCTATCTGGCAATCCAAAAGAAAACCAAGAGTGTGTAAGATATAGAATAAATCCAATAAAACTCAACATAAACAACTAACTGAACAACTACAATTTATGTTCACAACACATGCAGTGACATGTCTGCCACATCCCATGTACCCAAGGTATTGTGTCCCGCACACCAAGCTCCCATTCACCGTAAATAGAACGGCACGGCCCACGACAAGATGTGACTCACTCCACAAACCTTATACGGGTACAATCAACATACACCAATCATGCATGCCAGTAACTAAACCAACCATAGCATGATGCACAACCAACATGTTAACATCTTATTGAAGATATAAGATATCAAACACACTCACCCGTGAGTCGACCGAAGTATGCCAACTTACGGTTTTGGCACCTCCCGATTACTCAGCTCGTTACCTAACCACACGCTTAACCGTATTAGTAATGAGTTCAACGAACGATCAACACAAGAATAATAAGCTCATAAAGAACTAAACAATGGCCAAAGAATAACACACATGAAGTTCAAACACAACAACACTCCCAAAATAACAAGACATCCTACAGCCAGCCTGTCTTTAAAAGACTGTAGCATTTTATAGGATCAAAGTTGGGTCATGAAACCACCACCATTAGAAAGTAGACATTCAGTACACCAATATCGATATAGAGTTTTTCCTAAATAGATTTCGAATGACAAAGTTACGACTGTCAAAAGATGCACACTTAGAAACACAACTCTGCAGTTTCTGCAGAACAGCCTGTGATCGAATGCTCATTAAAAATCACATACTCAATCTTTTCCATTAATTCTAATACCAAAACATCACCAATTGATCATTTTTTAAGACTCATAAGGACCCATAGCCAGTAAGTACATTAACTATGACAACATTGATGAATAACATAGCTCCAAAACCTGCCCAGATTTCCAGAGTTAACAAACCATTAACTTCAGAACCGAAACTGAGTTTTCCTAGAAGTAACTAAGGCACAAACCTTCCATGTTTAGAAAGGTATGTAAGTCTAGTTTCAGAACCAAGAAACGGTGCGTAAAACCGACACCCGAGCAAGAAGTTATGCCCATTTTTCCAACACGTGTCTGTGCTGCCTGCACAGACGCGAATCTGACAGCAGCTCGGTTCATGATTTTTATCCTTTTCCATACTACTCAGAAAATTCTGAAATTTTTACAGCACATGCTACACACATAGAGACATCTCCAGTAAAATTACCAAAAAATAGCATGGTCAGCGTGTTGATGATAAAAATAGGCAAACACAACCAATTCGCAAATCTGTCACAAAACAGATTCTCAGGATCAGACCAACATTCGAAAATTCACAGTAAATTGAGTTCTTAACCTTTTCAAGTGATTCCAAAGCCAAAAGAACAAGCATCAAATCTAGTTCAGATTTCATGAAGAAACCCAAGTAAATTTTGACATAAAAGGGTGAGAAAATAGACAAACTCAGAGCTGTACGAATCTGTCCAGCAACAGATATCATAATGCAGAGCATACACGAAATTAAGCAAAAGGGACTGAAAATTACCTACTGAATTGAGGTTTCAAACACTCTTCTTCCTCTTCTTTCCACCGCCTCTCTCTCTCTCTCTCTCTCTCTCTCTCTCTCTCTCTCTACGTTGGAACAAAACTCACCCTGATGGGTTTCTTTCTTTTTTTTTTCTTTTTGTTTTATGACTCACACACACACACGGCACACATGCACAATACTTTTAAAAAAAATGCACTTTGCCCCTTTAAGTTACTAAAGTATAACTTTAAAGCACCTCAAAGATAAAAGGATGTTACACTAGAATTATAGCTTTCCCATTTATCTATTAAAGTGAAGTATTTTAGCCCTCATGCATTGATAATGTATCAAAATTAGCCCCTGAAGTTTATTAAGGTTATCTTTCAACCCAAAATGTTAATTATTCTAATATTTTTATCTATTTAATGTATTTATCAATCTAATTTTTTTTGAAATAAACTATAATACAAGCGTAGACTTACTAGTAATTGAAGAAAATTAATATTTTTTTTATTAATAAAGATTTCCATTATTAATATTAACTTCTTGGCCATATAAGATTAAGGGCAACGGCCCATTATAAAAAGTTACGTAATTGTTCCGCTCATTATTTATTTTCACTTTGATTATTGTTTTTTTTTTCAAGCTCTTGATTGATATGCTAGATTGGACCCTAAAGACATGGGGTGGTATGAAAGTAGAGTTCACTTAGACGGTGCTAGGTGATGGATGAATTGAAAAGTTAATGATGTTAGAGATTACCTGCAGGCGGATTTTGGGATGTGAATTGAGATGGGTGCTAACGGAGGCCAGTCTCCAAACTGGTGGGAAGTCCAGTGATGATTTGAAACTGGCGGGAGTCTAGTGATGATTAAGATCGGCGAACCCTAGTCATGCAATGACGTGATAAGTTTTTCCTTTGTTCATAGTTATTGGAATGCACACTTGATATATAACTTAGGTATATCTGCGACAGCAAAAGGAAGTGATCTCATGAGACAGGGCATGACTAGCTGTTGGGGAGGAAAGATCTCGCGGATGAGACCTTAGATCACACGTCAGGCTAATGTATAGTAATAAATCAGTTATGTGTGAAATTTCTGTTTAATTCTTTCGCATCGATATTATATTGTTTGCTTGCTAGTTGTAAAGTAAGAGGGGTAGTTGGGTTGGAGTATTTTACTGGGTGATTTATCACTCAAGAAAACGTTTATATCTTGGTAAATCGGTTGCTCTGGCGATCAATTTGCCAAAGGGTGCACGATTCAATGGAGGAGCAGTTGGACACAGGAGGAATACCAGGGCCAGAGATCGAGTATGTTTGGGATATGTATCAAAACTAGAGTCGCTCTGGAGTTATTTCAATAAAATTGTATTATTTAATGCCTCCAAAATTTATTTGAAAAATCGGGGCGTTACAAATGGTATCAGAGCCTAGGTTCAACACTCGGACTTGGGTAGATTGGATAGACCATATTCTGAGAGCATAAATCCGAATAGCTAAACGTTTACGGTATCTATTATTTCTCTAAACCACGTGATATCCTACCTAAGTATATCATATATTTATTTATCTATCGTAACTCAGAATCCGAGGAGTTATGAAATCAACGTTGACTACAATCAAAAGGAAGCGATAGAGGAGTTGTTCCCTTTTATAATTTGTTGGCTGATCAAACGAGAGGAAGAATCCCAGTACAAAGAAGGCAAAGAGACAAACTTCGACAATGAAAGAAAGGGTACTATCGAAGGCGGCTACTTAAGAGTACCTGTCAGAGAAGAAGTTCCTATCTCTAGGTAGATAATGATCAAAAATAGGACAAATAGGGAAAGACCAGTGTGAGAACATTGTTGCACGCACTATCTTTTGAGAACCAGATATTTAGAAACCCTCAAAACTCTAAACCTAACTTCGTGGAGTAGTCATTACAAGATTGGCATAAAAGGTCAACGACGTCATTCTCTATGGTCATTTTGTTGACCCCATTAGCAAGAACAATATGCGTAGCCTTGATGCCAATGACGATGTTACCTATGTTGACAACAATGATTATGTGAATCCCGAGATCAATGCCAGCTCAAACCCTAACCAAATACGGAGTATCAACTAGGTTGTGCAACTCATACGAGCGATTACCGCCACAACTACACCTATACTCGAACCTCAAGTTTCGTACGCCCATCATTCCTAAGATGGATAGATTATAGTAGAAGGAGTCTTAGACCTACATTTGGTTTGTGATTCTTAGGTTACAAGAAGAATTGACTTTGACATTAATGGTTGGCTATTAGCCCATCGCGCTATTATAAAAAATGATAAGATAAGCGAAAAATCATTTTCCGCGAGAGATGTCTTACTCATTTAAGGGGGGTAGGCAAGACGCTTCCACACCAAACACGCACAAGAGCAAGGTGGCATGATAAGCTCTCTGGATGGTTAGCGAGCCTTATGTTGGAAGAAACAGATCGAATGGAGTTGGGTCTTCCTCACATTGTCTACGAATACGAAGACGTGTTTCCTGAGGAATTGTCAGGATTATCGCCACCAAGGGAAATGGATTTCACCATCGAGCTACAGCCCAGTACAGCCCCAATTTTTATGGCCCCATATCGGATGGCTACGGTAGAACTACGAGAGTTGAAAACGCAGCTGCATGAACTTTCAGAAAAAGGTTTTATTCGACTCAGTACCTCACCATGGGGAGCCCCTGCCCTATTTGTCAAGAAGAAAGAGGGGACGCTTCGACTTTGTATCGACTACCGCCAACTCAATAGAGTCACAATCAAGAATCAATACCCTTTTTTCGAGAATAGAGGACGTGTTCGACCAAGGGTCAACATGTTGATCTAAGATTCGGATACCACCAATTGCGAATCAGAGATTGTGACATATCTAAGAGGACATTTCGCACACGTTACGAACATTATGAGTTCGTAGTCATGCTTTTCGAATTAACCAATGCCCCTGCCATTTTCATGTGTGATGAACAAGATTTTCATGCCACACTTGGACAAGTACCGTATTCATTGATGACATTCTTGTATACTCTCCAACGGAGAAAGAATACGAAACCACTTGAGAATTGTCCTACAAGTACTTCAAGACAATCATTTGTATGCAAAGGCCAGCAAGTGCAAATTCTGGATGAAAGAAGTTAAATTCCTAGGACACGTGGTGCCAGAGAAAGGAATCTCAATCGATGACAGCAAGGTAGAAGCGGTCATGGACTGGAAGTTTCTTGGGATTACCTAGCTGTTACAGAAGGTTCATTAAAGATTTCTCCATCTTAGGTAAACCATTGACGCGACTGACCCAAAAGCGGGTTAAGTTCGAATGGAACAAAGTATGTGAGAAATCATTCGAAGAACTTAAGAAAAACCAGTGCCCCCATATTAATCATTCCCAAATGGAACATGAGGTATATAGTGTACTGCAACGCATCCAAAGATGGATTGGGAGCTGTACTCATGCAAGATGGAAAGGTCGTCGCATATGGATCCCGACAATTGAGGTCGCATGAAAGGAACTATCCAACTCACGATTTGGAGCTGGCAACAGTAGTGTTTGCCCTAAAGTCTTGGCAGCATTATCTATACGGAGAGTAGTTCGAGGAAAGACAAAAGTGGTCGCTGATGCGCTTAGTCGGAAGAGCCGAGGACAAGTGGCTAGTTTAGCTACCAGAAAATGGGAAATGATGGAAAGCCATCAGCGGATTCAAGCTGTAGCCAATCACAGAAGATATCAATTATTAATTGGAAAAGCAGCAGGCGGATAGGCAATCCACGTTGATAAAAGCCTTCACTTTTAGGAAAGAATTTTTGTACCAGACATCGGTACCCTTCGGGAAGCAGACTTGAGGAGTTTCATCATTCCAATTTCGCCGTCCACCTAGGGAGCACCAAGATATACCAAGATCTCCACCAACAATACTGATGGGGCAAAATAAAAAAAGACGTTGCCGAATAGGTTTCAACATGTCTTACCTGCCAACAAGTAAAAGCAGAAATATTGAGAACTGATCTTCATCTCAGCACTGCCTTCCATCCGTAAACGTACGGACAATCTGAAAGGACGATCCAGATCTTAGAAGACATATTTTGTGCCTGTAAAGAAGCTGAGAACGACACCTGCCTCTAGTTGAGTTTGCCTGTAACAACAGCTATCAATCCAGCATAGAGATGACACCATACGAAGCTTTGTATGAGTGACCCTGTCAATCGTCGGTTTGATTGGACTAAATTGAGAGAACCGAGCCTATTAGAACAAGAGAGACGACAGAAAAGGTCAAATCATTCGCCAACGACTTTTGGCTGCGCATAGTCAACAAAAGAGCTATGCCCACAAAAGGACCAGACCGCTGACCTTTCAGACTGGGAAAACGTTGAACTTAACGAAGACATCACTTTCAAAGAACAACCAGTAGAGATTCAGGACTATAGTGAGAAGTGCAACCGAGGAAAAATCATGTAACTCGTACGAATCTTTTGGCAACATCGAGGAATTGAAAAATCAACTTGGGAACGACAAGATACTATGCATGCAACTACCCTCGTCTGTTTCCACTAGAACTTATACCCTAATTTCAAGAACGAAATTTTGTTAAGGGGGGTAGGTTGTAACGACACTAATTTTTGTCCTAATTTTTTTTCAAATAAAGATTTATATTTTAAATTTTATTAATAATTATACTGACTAGTATCTGTCAATATTTTTTTTTAACCCATACGTTATAATGATCCAAAAATTTTAATAAGTTGAATTATAATTTTATACAAAAACTATTTCTTTATTAAGTAAGTTAATTAATTATAAATTGTACTCTATATTAGTTTAAATCGAATTGCTTAAAATTCCATATGTATATGTACGCCTTGGTGTTCCACATGCACCTTAGTATTTTTTTTCAAAATTTTTTTTGGCTCAATCTCTCATCTCTCTCTCTCTCTCTCTCTCTCTCTCTCTCTCTCTCCCCAAGCCAACCATCCCCCCTTACCCTTATCTCTTCTACATCTTATCCCTTTACCATAAATACCTTTGTATAAATTAATCTTGCACCCCACTCCATCCCATCTCTATAAATACCTCTCTCCCTCCCTAGAATTCAAGACACCCTCTCCCACACTCCTATCTCGGCTAAAAGTCCAGAAAGAGAGAGAAATTGGAGAGAAAAAGCTTCACTCCATTAATGGAGGTTTAGAGAGAGCTTCGGCTCTACCCGTAGCCGATCACCAATTCGGGCTCCCACATCTTCTTAAACATCCCCAAGCTTCTTCGAACCATTCCGAGGTAAATTGAAGTCAGCCCGAGGTCCCGTGTCGCCGTACACTTCTCCGATCACCGAAATTCACCGGAAATCGTTCTTCGTTTTCCGGTCGGATTCGAGGTGGAATAATCCCTCTCATATATTCTTCTAAGTCTATTACGTGATTACGTATCATATTTTTATGTTTCGGAATGGAAGAAATTGGTCCGAGACGTCCCCGGTCAAAACCAGTCAAAACCCAGTTTTGTTTTCAAAAGTTTACTGCGTATAATCGTTGGAAATTTAAAAAAAAAATGAGCCTAGAATTACAGCTTTCCCCTTTATCTATTAAAGTGAAGTATTTCAGCCCTCATGCATTGATAATCTATCAAAATTAGCCCCTAAAGTTTATTAACGTTATGTTTCGACCCAAAATGTTAATTATTCTATTATTTTTATCTATTTGATGTATTTATCAATCTAATTTTTTTGAAATAAACTAATACAAGCCTAGACCTACTAGTGATTGAACAAAATTAATATTTTTTTATTAATAAAGATTTCCGTTATTAATATTAACTTCTTGGCCATACAAGATTAAGGGCAACGGCCCATTCATAAAAAGTTACGTGATTGTTCCGCTCATTATTTATTCACTTTGATTACTTGTTTATATTTGTTTCAAACTCTTGATTGATATGCTAGATTGGATCCTAGAGACATGGGGTAGTATGCAAGTAGAGTTCACTTAGACGGTGCTAGGTATTGGATAAATTGGAAAGTTTATGATGTTAGAGATTGCCTGCAAGCGGATTTTGGGATGCGAATTGAGAGGGGTGCTAACGGAGGCCCAGTCTCCAAACTGACGGGAAGTCCAGTGATGATTTGAAACTGGCTGGAGTCCAGTGATGATTAAGATAGGCGAACCCTAGTCATGCAATGGCATGATAAGCTTTCCCTTTGTTTGTAGTTATTGGGATTCACACTCGGTATATAACTTAGGTGTATCTACGACAGCAAAAGGAAGTGATCTCATGGGACAAGGCATGACTATGTAGACACCCCAATTTGGCCTAACGATTATTTCAAGTCCCACCTTGGGGACCATCCCGATGATGAATAGATACAGTGATTGCTGATTGACTTCTCGTGAACCCATGGACTTATGGTGAGTACTTTTAGCCACTTAGAGGACCCAATCTAGAGCTAAATAACCTTTCAGACAGAAATACAGCATCTTAGGAAAATACATCTATCAGCCATAAGATTGATTCTTCGGCCACCAGATCCATTCTTCGGCCACTAGATCCATTCCTGGGCCATCAGATATATTCTTCGGCCATCAGATCCATTCCTCGGCCGCTAGATCCATTCTTCGGCCACCAGATCCGCTGCCAGATCTATTCTTCGGCCATCAGATCCATTCCTCGGCCGCCAGATCCATTCTTCGGCCACCAGATCCATTCCTCGGTCACCAAATCCATTTTTCAGCCACTAGATCCATTCCTTGGCCACCATATCTATTCTTCGGCCCTCAGATCTATTCCTCGGCCGCCAGATCCATTCCTCGGCCGCCAGATCCATTCTTCGGCCACTAGATCCATTCCTCGGCCGCCACATCCATTCTTCGGCCGCCACATCCATTCTTCGGCCACCAAATCCATTCCTCGGCTGCCAGATCTTCTTTTTCCAGATTCTGGAATGCTCTGTCATACATTTGATTCGATTATCAAAACCCTAGAAGCCAAATTTTGATGCGTTCGGGCTACGTAAGGAGATTACCATGAGGAGTTAAAGTTGCCCTATAATTCCAATTTTAGTCGTGCAATGTGATTGGTTGGAGTGATGTCATCCGGTGCCTATGCAAAGAGGCCTTGGGGTTCCGAAATTAATATTCAATTCCTCCATCTCATACCTCCAAGCCCTGCAGAAATCATATCTCATATCCTCTCTACAAAAGCCCTAAACTTTTGTGAGCAGCCGCATCCCGAGCGATCAAATCCCGAAGTACAAACCTTAATCCTAGGGTTTCGAGAAGAAGATCTATCAATCACTCTCAATTCGAAGCAATCAAGCACTGAGGGATCAAGATGGTGAGGCCCAGGGGCCTATTGGTTTGATTCTTTTATGCTTCTGTACATTAATCATAGCGTTTTGATTTTCTGTTAATCATTTAGTCTGGTGTAAGGAAGAACATCAGTTGGGAATCAATCCTTTGGCCGATACATCGATCTAGTAGGATCCCTCGGCCGTGACATCCATTCACCGGCCGAGGGATCTATTTCCTGGGACAGTCTATCTTTCTTGTCTATTTTTATGGATGCTTCAATTATTGTTCTGGCTCACCTTATCTACTATTAAAGGCTAATAAAATAGATTACTTGTTTAGAATTAGATAAAGCATGTATTAATCGTATGTTAAACGATTATGGGCCAATCTTACGACAGGCAAAGAGGGGTGCCTAACACCTTCCCCTTATTGTACTCTTGGCTCCCCGTACTCGGAATCTCTATCTGTTTTTCTTAGTTTTTATAAACTAGGTGGCGACTCTATTTTGATGATAACCGTCATCGTGTGGAGATGTTCCTAGCCATGGAAACATCCACGATCTTGGTTTATGAAGTGGAAAGCAAACGAACGTGATCAATCTGTATGGCAATGCCTCGTTTGGAAGGTATCTACAGACTAGCTGTTGGGGAGGAAAGATCTCGCGGATGAGATCTTAGATCACACGTCAAGCTAGTGGATAGTAATAAATCGGTTATGTGTAAAATTTCTGTTTAATTCTTCCGCATCAATATTATATTGTTTGCTTGCTAGTTGTAAAGTAAGAAGGGTAGTTGGGTTGGAGTATTCTACTTGGTGATTTATCACTCACGGATACATATGTGTCTAAGTAAATTGGTTGCTCCAGCGATCAATTTGCCAGAGGGTGCAGGATTCAATAGATGAGTAGTTGGACACAAGAGGAATACTAGGGGTAGAGATCGAGTATGTTTGGGATATGTATCAAGACTAGAGTCGCTCTGGAGTTATTTCAACAAAATTGTATTATTTAATGCCTCCAAAATTTATTTGAAAAATCGGGGCGTTACAGATACGAACTAGTAAAATGATATTTGAGATGAAGTAGAAAATTGTCGAAAGGATTATTTGGTATATATATATAGTGGCCTAATTAATTGATTGAGGATGAGTCTCGTGATGAAATAAGAATAAGTGTGGTGAGATGAAAGATTCTCTTCGGATTGTATTCTTTTTCTTTTAATTATATTCAGGGGATTGAACTTTAAAACTAGAAGAAAAACAGAGCACAATAGACATAACGTATACGTTAAGGTGATGATTGGTAACATCGGTATCTCAATTGAAGTACATAAGAAACTTATGACACGATTTCACTTAATGGTTGTATTGATTACCTTTAGAGTATTGAGTGACATGATAAGGTTGATCGATCTTGGATGATGAAATATGATTAGGAATGAACAAGTAGCGATACATGGTTGGTTCTTGTTTAGTATCAAAATTAAATGAATATGGTAATTGTATGTTGTCTTTGCATTCGAATGATTATGTGGACATTGTGGGATGTTATTATGAATGATACGGACTTGATACATGTGGTGGTTTTTTTTTTTTTTTTGATATTGAGGTTTGTGAAATGGAAATGATAACTGAAGATAATTGAATAGTAATATGAAAGCCATGGATTCACCATAAGGTGAGATGCCGGAATGAAAGCCACGAATCCACCATAAGGTGAGATGCCGGAAATGGGGCGCATGGGGTCCCAAACACCCGAAAAATGAAATTGAAATACGTAACAAAATGGGAATGGAGAATCTTGTTACTGTTTTGTACCAGATTAAAAAGGGGAATGTGTGTTTGATGATGAGGCTGTTTGATTAATGAGATTAAGCCCTTGTTCGGTTGTGGGTTTGAAATTTTTTTTCCAAATCCAAATCCACTTATTACCTATATTTTCAATCATTACTTTCATTTCTCTCTCCACTCGTTACCCCTATATCCAATCATTAATCTCATTTCTCTCTCTATTTTTCTCTCCACTCATTACCCTTATCCCCAATTATTATCATATTTTCTCTCCACACTCATTACTCGAAACTAAACCCAAAAATTTTCCAAACCCACAATCGAATAAGGCATAAATGAATGTAATTAAGAAATTAGAATATGGAAGTTATTGCCATGCAAGGGGTGGTAATACAGAATGTGGCAAATATTGATATTTTGATTTAAAATGTGGAATTTAGAAAGAACGAAGCTCCCATGTGAGAAACTATGAACTTTCAACTTGTTTGGCATCTTGGATAGTTTGAAGTGTCGATACTTGCGTTCTTCTTTTCTTATTAGATTTCCTAATTTATAGTGGCTTGATGTATTGAGATTGGTATAGCAATTTGTTCGGTATGGAGACATGTTTGATACCGTAGATGTGATAAGATCGATTGTGGAAGAGTAACATTGGTATTTTATTTTAAACTTATAATGATAAATAGGAGATTTGAATGAATGGTATGCATGTGCGTGTAGGTGGATAACTCATACGTGTTGACAACGAGAGGAAAACAAAAAAAAAAAGAATAAAAAGGGGACACGATAAAACCCAACTTAAGTTTGAAAGGATTAAATTAGGTGGCCGTGTGAATCCTTGATGACACATTGTGGTTTTGTTTGAAACATCCTTGTGCACATTATATTTCACATCTTTATGTGTAGTGTGTTGACTTAGATACTAGAATGGTTAGCAGAATGAAGTAACAAAGAGAATTTGGTTGACTAAAGAATTCGGGGTTGTCTCTAAGTTACTAAAATGAAAATGTAGTAATGTGTTTTGAGTTCTGTAATGACAATTTGAGTTTACTTAAGATAGAAGCTCTAACAACTCCGATTTTTAGTAAATAAAAATATCATTAAATATTTGAAAATCATTATTTAAACCCTAGATTGCTTAATAAAATTTCCTTTTAACTTTAATATTCCATCATAATTAGATTTGAGACTTATAAAATTATATCTTTTTGCACCGGACAACCTAGTCATTTTCTAAAGACAAGTATGCTTATAGAAACACTTGTATATTTTCCTATTGAATAAAATAAAATCTTAAAGTTATATTTCTTCGCTATAAATCCTACTTGGCAAGTAAAATTAGCTTCCAACCGATTAGTTAAAGAAATTTAATTACTATTTCACCTAGTTACATTTTTCTAACCCTAGATGAACCTTATGAACCTTTTGGACCTAAGGAAGTAATCATTTTGCTTCCAAAAGTAGAAAACCTAGACTTGTCATGCATGCAAGCCTAAGAATAATAGCCTTGAATCTAATTACCCTCCGAAGTTACTTTCCTAGATTTTTCCCTAGGTATATATAAGTATATATACATAATTGCTTACTATAATCATGCATATATATATACGTAGATATACTTTCTAGGAAAAGTCTTACCCATTGGACAATATATTGCACTTGAAAGCCTTACCTTTAATCATTACTCTTTTTTCTAGATTTAGTAAGGCTACTTAGATCAAAGTATACATAGTTAAAATATATAATAGCCTACCATAATCATACCTATATATACATAGATATACTTTATAGAAAAAATCTTACCCATTAGACAATGCCTCGCACTTGAAAGCCTTACCCTCAACATTATATTTTTCTAGACTAATTAGGGCTACCTGGTACCTAAACTCACACATGTATATAGATATATATATATATATACACACACACACACTCATGATACAGAGAGAGAGAGCGAGAGAGAGAGTGTGTGTGTGTGTGTGAGGTGTGTGCATATGTTTGTACACTTCCACAAGCTACCTCTTTAGCCTCAAGCCTAATTACTACTTTACAACCCATTTTAGACTACTTTAAACATGAAATCTAGCCTTAATCATCCTAGAAATTGACTTACAACCTAGACCTAGGATTGACTAAACATGGAAGGCTACCTCTTTTAGCATCATTAGACTTGTACGACTTGCAACCTAGGTTATAATCACCTAAGATTTACTTACAAGCCTTAGAAAATCCCCATGATCACCTAGCCTTGCACCTACCAATGGATTGACAAGTGAGGGAAAGATTTGGCATGCTTAAAAGTGTGATTGGACAAAACAATGAGAGGAAGAGAGAGAGAGAAAGAGAGGGGTGGCCGGCCATGAGAGGGAGAGGGAGAGCCCAACATTTTGCTATAAATAGCACCCCATTCTTGTCATTCAACTCACACTTTCAACCCTTTCAACTTCTCTCTCTAGAATTCTTGAGTTTGTTCTTTGTTCTTCCTTTATTCTTGGTGTTCTCGAGTTCTTCAAGAAACTCATCCAAGGCTGATACTAAACCACCACTCGACCACCCTCTCGATCCAAAAAGTTTAGTAGTTATGTAACGCCTCGAATTCTGGGTATGTTAATAAGACTTTTTATTACAAAAACAAGTGAGTCTGGCTCATTATTACATCATAATTCTCACGAGAGTACATTTATTCAACAAGGGAGGGAACTAGGGTTTCTAAACCAGCGTCGCCACCAATATAATATGTCAGGGTCACCAAAAAGGTAACACCATGAGCTACGAAGTCTCAATAGGATAATCCTTACCCACTAACCCTTAACTTACGAACAATAGATCATATAACTGACGATGTTCACATAGATCATGCATACAAAAGAAAATGGTTAACAATGACACATTCACAATCAATATTCAACTAGCGTTGGTGTCCAAGATTCTCTGAGTTTCTCCTGCACGACTCGTCGTGGACCGTGTCTCCATTTTCCACTTTTCATTTACCATATCATCATTTCCAAAATCGTTTTTACTCACCCAACCTCGGTTCCGCCGTTCCGGTCTCTCGAGTATCCTCACAA